>NW_028327187.1:113590534-113893367 GCF_987537825.1 Furipterus horrens | reverse complement strand
CTCCATAAATCCCACTCTTCCATCAAGGCTTGACTCCCAGCCCCATTCAACCCTGAACCTGGCCAGGGTGTGTACTTCCTTTTCCGATGGATACTGTGCCTCAGCAAGACTTGGGCTTTTCAGTATCCAAGACAAGGGAGGCATTAGGCAGGGCAAACATTGTGACTGATGAGAAGGCAAAGCACTTGTCTGCCGTCTGTAGAGGAGAGCAGGGAGGCGCCTGATCATAGCCGTGTTCCTGAGTCACGTTCTCTTGAACCCATCCTCACATCTGCTTCCAACTCTATCTGTCTGAACACTCTCAGGTCTAGATGATCTCTTAAATGTCGTCAGGGGACACAGAGTACATGACTTGAGAATGTGAACGTCTTGTTCCCCAGCCTCCAAAGAAGCTCCAATGGGGACAGCAAGGATACACACGGTTCTTTTTTGTGAGGCTTCCCCCTACCATCACACAAGACAGGCTTTTTATTTACCTCCTCCTCCTCATCCTAACCATGGAGAACCAGGTTGCATATCCTTCAAGGTATTTATGAGCCAATTTTTAAACAGGGATGGGGATAAGGTTCACTTTGTCATCCATCTCTTCTGCACATGCCGAGAACACTGGTTATGGGGCATATGTACTAGACAGAGTGTGGGAGCTCATCCCTCCCTTAGAGCTCTGGGGTGCCAGGCCTCAGGCATAGTGAGTAACGGGGCATGCCACCAGTTGCCTCTGCTGGAAGATTGAGCCCTTGACCCTAAGAAACTGGGCTTTACCTGTATCTCCTGAATACAAATAGCAGTGTGGGAGGGAAATGACCAATGGAGGGGAACTCGGAAGGACATGTGCTTTGGACGAAAAATTAATCCATTTCACTGAATTAATGCAATGAAGGAGAATGGGAAGCCACTCAGCCAACCAATTAACATACTGGAGGGGAAGGGTTAAAAAGAGAGGGAAAAGTCTCAAACTCACGATGGGACTGGGTGGAAAAAGGCCTGGTGACATAGGGGCCATCCATGCTGGTGACAATGAAATTGCAATGGGGCAGTTTCACATTGTTGTAGGTTTTATATCTTTTCCATCTCACCTTGCCTCCCCCTCCTGCTCAGTTTCCCTTTTGGCTTTAGGCACCCATGGTGACTCTCATGTAATGCACATGGACAAAGAGAAAGCTGTTGTTGCAGGTGGATGCTCTTGTTCGGAAGCAGTGGTTTTGTGTGTACTTGGGTTTAAAACTGATCTCTTTCCCACAGACATGCAGTAATTCCCCACCTGCTTCAATGAGCACCACCTTCTAGAATGGACCCAGTGAAACCTGCCCTGGGTGGCTCCAGCCGGACTCCCTGCCACATTCAAATTCATGTTCCTTCTACTTATGTCAACTGTTAAGCATGTGAGTTAAGAAACTAAATACAACCTGGTGCACTGCCTTTAAGATTACCCTAATCTCGGGTTGTAATTAATTTCTAATATGTTTGCCATGATACTTCAGTGGTGGTATTTCTTTACATATGAGTATATCTATGTCTATCTTCCTTCTCCCCTTTGGTGATTTATATTATTAAATGTTTTGGAAGAGCCCAGAATTAAACTAACCAAGCAGGTTTGAGTCACTGTGTCCCACAACGAGCACCCTTCAGAAACAATCTACTAGGATCTGGGGGAGAAAAGGACATCCCTAGAGCCACCAGTGGACAGGGTGAGGTGGGCAGTTGCTTCCATACATGAGAAGTGGCTCTCAGTATTATTCTGGACAGTGGCTACCCGTGAGGCTAAGGCCAGGCAGCAACAGCCAGCTGGGATGCCACACTTGTCTGGTATGGTACACGTGACTGCTTCATTCCTCACGGCCAAGAAGTGCAGTGGCTCGTGGATTCCAGGGGCTTTTATAATAGTTAATTGCATGAGTTGATATCTTGGACAATGGAACTTTGTAGTGATATCTCCATGAACCGCTATCTGAGGCCCATGGTTTTGGCATTAGAATTAGTGTGCTGGCCTGCAGCCACCCTGGAACAAGGGAGGCCCACCGAGCAGGACTCTGTAACCAGGTCATAGCCATTAAATAAAAATGGTTTACATGGCCCAGCTCTCTCTCCTAAGTCTGCACTTCCCATGATTTGTTGCCTTTTGATGGAAGCATCATAATTGAAATACCCAGTTAATTTATAACCTGCCAGGGATTGTTTTAACACATTACTCTTGTGCATTAACACATCATGATAGATTAATCTGTGGGATGATCAACTCCCCAGAACAAGCCACCTAAGTAGACAGAGCACAGGAAGCATGTTCTGAATGGAGAGGATAGATTTTAAAATAATCACACATTCGGCTCCAACTCCTGAGGGCGGGCCCCCAAAGGGAATACCAGGGTGAGGGAAGAGAGAGGAGGATCTTAGGAAGAAGGGTGTAAGGTGGAGTCACTGGGAGCTGGACAATGTTACTGAGCAGCGTGTGGTGGAAAAGGAGAAGGGAAGGAAGTCATGTTCATTAAGCAGCAAATGCAAATTCAATTATTCATTTATTGCATTAAGTCTTCACACAACCTCTGTGAGGCTGGGATTAGGAGCTCCATCTTAAAGATGATAGGTCAACACAAAGTTCAAGGTGGGATCAGAGGGGTTAAGTCAAGTGCCCAACATCACAGAGGAAGTGAATGTCCCTACCCCAAACTGCCCCTCTTCTGTCCGACCAATCCAGTTGCTTCTCCAATTTTACTGGGAACTGAAATCACCCAGGGATCTTGGAAACCATGTAGATTCCAGGCCCACACACCAGAGATCCTGGTCTCTGGGGTGCAGGAATCTGCATTTCTGGAATTGGCCCAGGTGCTTCTGAAGCAGATGGTCTACAAACCCCAGTTAGGGAAGCGCCACGTCTTCCTTTGGGATCACTTCAGCAAGGAAAGTCTGAGCCCCTGGTGGCACTCAACTCCTTGTTCTCCTTCTGTGTTTAACTCTTGGCGCTCTTAACCCACTGTGAGGGAGTGGAGCTGCACTTCAACTCAAATTGCTTCCCACTTGGCCCTTGTTTGGGGGGGGACGTAATGAGCTATATAGAGTTGGCAGTTCTGTTCAGGGTGAAACCTGCAGACAGCTTGGCCAAGTACACTGGATGCATTTAGGTAGAGACAGGGGCGCGTGGCCAACTGAGTCACAGCTCCATAAGTCCTGCTTACAGTTATGGCTTAAAGGATGTCTTTAGTGTAATTTTCCCAGTGTCTGCCTTAATTACCCTCTGATTGGTGTTCTACATATGTGGGGGATAGTGCCACCTAGTGGACTGTCATAGATGTTGGTGTTCAGCTACCCAGGCCCTTGGCTGGGTCTCCACCAAAGAGCATTGTGGGAAGAAGATGTAACAGATATAGTCATTTTTTAAAGAGTGGTTATGGCTAACCACAGACCCAGTGTATTAATACAGATATATGTAGGGGTGTATGTTAAGGGTTGTTTATGGAAGAGGGCGATGTAAAAAAAGGTTGCAAACAATATGCTATCAAGTCTTTGTTTTGACCATTTACAGTGTTCCCTCACTTATCGCAGGTACTGTATTAGGATCTAGCCACTCCCCCACCCCCACCCCGCGATAGGTGAAAATCCGCGAAGTAGGAACCTTCCATTTATTTTAGTATTTATATCTATTTTAAGGCTTTATAAGCCCTTCCCACACACTTATAAACCGTTCCCAGTCCCTTATTAACCTTTCCCACTCCCTCATTAACCTTTTCCACACTTTTATAAACACTACTTATGTTCTTAAACATATTCTACACTCCTAAGCCTACGTCACTTTAACAGCATACATATACAGTACAGCAAAATCCCGTGATACAGTGAAAAATCCGCGATAAATAATTACAATATTTTTAAAATCCTGCGATACAGTGAGGCCGCGATAAATGAACCGCGATATAGCGAGGGACTGTCGTACATCCATTGCATTGTCTTTGTTTGCTGTCTCAGGAGGCGGCTGGCCATGCATTGCCCTTTGCACATGCGGGTGTAGAGGAAAAACCTGAGTGAACCGAGTGAGCAACCCCTTCCCCCCAAGACCTAATGATGCTTTTCCTCTTTTCATAGAACATGGCTGCCATTGCTAAACTGTGTTTAAGTAGCAATGCAGTCGCTCTCCCTTAGTCTCTCTCTGTCTCTGTTGCTCTGCCTTGCCTCTGTCTTTATCATTTCTGTCTCTCTCATATCTCTGAATAATCCAGTCACTAACCATTCTCTCCCACCATGCTCCTCCTGCTCCAGCCCATCGATGGCACCTCTAAAGCCTGCTGTAATTTGGTCGTTTGAGGGTTAACAGTCGTTTGAATCCTACTTCACTGTGAGTTCACAAAAACTGTTGTTCCGTGGGCGTGATGTTTGCATGTTTCCTGCTCGCTTCCCACAGTGTTAAGCAAGTCAAAGATGACGGAATGCTTATTTGCTGTTCGTGTGTGTGTGTGTGTGTGTGTGTAACATTCTACATACAGTGAATACTTTTCATCTTTTTCTTTTAGTACACAGTATGGGGGACTTTTCTTCTAATAACCATTTCTGCCTTGTATAAAGTTTTTGCTCAACATTTCATGGACTATATTTATGTATTGTATTTAAAATGATTTTTTATTTAAAGGATGACACTCAATTTGTTAGCTTTTCCATTCCGTCTTAATCACTGCTTGACCTACTCTTGTTTTCTTTGGATTTAAGCCCATCAGACTTTCCAGAAATGCCTCAGGTACCGAGAGCTCATTTCTGTAGGCTTTTTAAAATATATAATTTTTTATTTTCAATAATCTTTTTGCTACCATGAGAACGCTGACCACTTCCTGCTTAAAATTTCTGAGGGAAGCCCCTTTTTGTCGATCCAAGCTCCCATATATGCCCAGTTCTGCTTTTTCCTATGATCCTGCAAGAAGAAGATAATCCAAAAGTATGAAGTACTGCCAAATGTTGGTTCTCATGAAACTGTGTGGTGGTTCTTAACCTCTAAGAATCAGAATTTAGTTTTTCCTGTGCTTACCCCTCTCCTCTTATCCTCACATTTCCACTACTCTGGGTATCGTTGGTCTCCATTGTTACACATGAGTTTACATTTTCCCTCATATAGCCTCTTTTCATTTAAAAAGCCGGTTTAGAGAGACCACATGAAGGTTTATATACAAAAGTATAAAGGGCTTTCTTCTGAGAATGTGATGGGCAGGGTTTCTCCCCCTAAGGAAATAGGGACAAGTCCCCATCCTTCCCCACTTCAGGAGTTGATGTCAAAATGTAAGGAGAAGAGAAATCTCCCTCTAAACTACCATTCTGAATCAGCAATAGATCAATACAATCTCAATTAAAATACTAATAAGTCTGCAAAACACCATGTCAGATGAGGGAGACTCTTACTTTTAGAGCCTAAGGGAAAAAAAATATTGATTTTCCACCCCTACATATCTACCTTACAGAAGATAGAGAGTCCTTACTTTTAAAGGCACTAAAGACATCATTTCTGAGACTAATCATTATTGGTTATTCTCCATAATTTCCTTTAAGCATTTATAAGATAGTGTAGAATGCAATTACAAAATTTGTATTCTGCATTACAAAGATGTAGTATTTAGAAACTGTCAATTGCATTCATTCATTCATTCATTCACTCATTTTATTCAGTCAGTAAATACATATTTATTGTGTGTCCACCATAGACCAGGCATCGTGCTAAGGGCTGAGAAGACACGGTGAGAAAAAAGAGAAATTCTTCCTGTTCTCCTAGAGCTTATTCAGAAACCCATTACTCAAATAACTGCACTGAGGGAGATTCAGGTGCTGTGAAGGAAAGGAAGATTATATAATTCTCATTACAACTCAGGGAAGTCAGTCAGATTGAGGAGGGGGAGAGGGAGGCTGCCACTGGAGCTGAGATGTGAAAAATGAATCATCTGAACAAGACAACACTGCAAGAGGACCATATTTGTGGGTGAGAGATCATGATCATGGCTGAGTCATATTCAGTCTGGCAGGTTTCCAATACCTAAATTGGAGCTGCTGAGTAAGTCACCCATAGGCTATGGAGCTCAGAAAAAGAGCTAAGCTAGATGTATGCAGTGAAGTCTCCTGTGGCGGTGACAATAGTGGAAACCTTGGGCAGGGATGATGCAGTCTAGGGCTTTGCTACTCAAACTGCTGTCCCTGGACCAGTAACATTGGCATGTCCTGGGAGTTCAGTAGAAATGTGGAATCTCGGGCCCTACTGCATACCTGCTAAATCAAAATCTAAATTTTAAAAAGGGAGCCAGATGTTTCCCAGGCACATTACAATTTGAGAAGCACTGCCTTGTGGTAGAATTTCCCAACTTCAGCTCTATGGACTTTGGGGGCCGAAAATCCTTTGCTGGCATTGGGAGTGGGATGATGGGGGGAGAGCTGTTGTGTACATCCAAGGATGTTTAGCTGCATCTCTGGCCTCTAACCACTAGATGCCAGGAGCAATCACCCCCTCCCCAAAACTATGACAACCAAAACACACAATAAACGTCCTTTGGGGGACAAATTATATTGCCTCCTAGTTGATAACCATCAACCTAGGGGCAGGATGTGGATAAAAAGGAAAGATGGTGGAAATTAAGCTTTGAACTCATCCAACCTTCTACAGCTGGTAGAACAGGAGCCTGAAAGAGGAAATGAAAAGCAGACAGAGAGCTAGAAGAAAATCCAGGAGAGTGGAGTCCAAGAAATCCAGGACGCAAGGCTGATGAGGACAGTGTCACATGCTGCTGAGAGGCAGATGGAGATGAGGATTGCAAAGGACCTATTTGATGTAGAGATGTGGAAGTTGCCGGTGACCTGAGAATGAGCTTTGCTGGCAGAGGGGAAAGGCTACATGTAGGTAGGAGGAGCATGGGAGGTGCGTAAACCCAGACAATGTGTAGAGTTCTTGTGACCCAGTGTGGCCCACAGACCAGTAGTATCAGCATCCTCTGGGAGCTTGTTAGACATGCAGAATCTCAGTCCTAGCCCTGACCTTCTGACTCAGAATCTACACTTGTATAAGAGCCCTGGGTTCCCAGGTGATTCCTACATACATTAAAAATTGAGAAACATTCCTAAAAGGTAAGTCTTCAAACCAGTGTGGTAGTGGAGGAGAGGAAACTTACATTGTGTAATTGTATATACAACTGGTTTGCTACACGTGACTGCTTCAAATATATTTACCTTCTAAAATAGATTTAGAAGAACTTCATATGGTTGAACATTGTGGATATTTAAACAGGAAAACATGCAATTTATGAACTCATAAATCAGAGCTCAGTTGCACTGCTATTTTCAAGATAGTTGGTAGATTCAAAATTTCATAATTTCATTAACGTCTCAAATACAATTGCTATTTTATACAGTAGTCCCTTGCTATATCGTGGTTCACTTATTGCAACCTCACTGTATCATGGGATTTTTTTAAATATTATATTTAATTATTTATCATAGATTTTTCACTATATCGTGGGATTTTGCGGTACTGTATATGTATGTTGTTAAAGTTACGTAGATTTAAGAGTGTAGAATAAATATAAGGTTTCTACTTCGTGGGGGGGGGGTGGTTCTGGAACATAATACCTGTGATAAGTGAGGAAATACTGTACTTTTATCCAGGCAGTTAGTGCCCATGAGCAAATGAAAATGTGTTACCACTAACTGGCTTTCATAAAAGAAGAATGTCTAGTATAGAGTAGTGTAAACAGAATCTTACTGTTTATATGAATTGTTTTTATGCTAGTGGATGTACATTACCCAACTACTGATTTTCACCCCTACCCCCAACTTTGTTGAGGTATAACTAACAAATAAAAATTGTATGTATTTAAGGTATACAACGTGATGGCTTGATATACAATATGTATACATTGTGAAATGATTACCACAATCAAGTTAATTAACACATCCATCATCTAAAATATTTAGCATTTTTTGTTTGGTGTGGCAAGAACTACTATCTTAGCAAATTTCAAGTATACAATACAGTACTATCAACTATAATCCCCATGTTTTAGTTCTATGTTAGATTCTCAGAATCCATTCATTTTGTAACTGCAAGTTTGTACCCTTTGACTGACATCTCTCCATTTTCCCCAGCCTTTCTTCTGCACCCAGGACCTAGAAACCACCGCTCTACTCTCTGGTTCTATGAGTTTGACTTTTTTAGATTTCACGTGTAAGTGAGGTTATACAGTGTTTCCCTTTCTCTGTCTGGCTTATTTCACTCAGCGTAATGTCCTCCAGGTTCATCCATATTGTTGCAAATGGCAGGATTTCCTTTCTATGGCTGAATAATATTCCGTTGTATATATACCCCATTTTCTTTATTCATTCATCCACTAATAAACACTTAGGTTGTTTTCATATATCTTGGCTATTGTGAATAATGTTACAATAAACCAGGAGTGCAGCTATCTCTACGAGATACTGATTTCATTTCTTTTAGATATGTAACTCATAGCGAGAATGCTGGATCATGTGGTAGTTCTATGTTTAATTTTATGAGGACCCTCCATACTGTTTTCCCTAATGTCTGTGCCAACTTACATCCCCACCACCAAGGCAGGAGAATTCCTGTTTCTCCACACCCTCGCTTACACTTGTTGTCTCTTGTCTTTTTGATAACAGCCATCCTAACAGGTATGAGGTAATGTCTCATTGTGGTTTTCATTTGCATTTTCCTGATGAGTAGCAATGTTCAGCGCCTTTTCATGTGTTTGTTGGCCATTTGTATGTCTTCTTTGGGAAAATGTCTGTTCGGTTCTTATGCCTTTTTTTTTTTTTTTTTTTTTTTTTGCAATTGAGCTGTATGAGTTCCTTATATATTTTGGTTGTTAACACCTAATCAGATATACGGTTTGCAAATGCTTTTTCTCATTCCATAGGTTGCCTTTAAATTTTGTTGATGGTTCCCTTTGCTGCGCAGAAGCTTTTTAGTGTGATATAGTCCCATTTGTTTATTTTTGCTTTCGTTGCTTGTGATTTTGGTATCATTCCCTCCACCACCACCCCCCAAAAATCATTGCCAGGACCAATATCAAGGAGCTTTTCCTCTGTGTTCTTCAGGGAGTTTTACGGTTCCAGGCCCTCCATTTAAGTCTTTGATCCATGCAAACACACAGGGGGAAGAAAACCCTGTCGCATCAACAACAAGGGTTGCGACCACAGACCCAGATTCTCAGGCTGTAAGTGATACCAGGTTACCCCAGAAGGGAGAACATACGTATCGTATCGTGAGACAGACTCGCGGATTCATAGATCAACTCCCCCACCTGTTACAGTGCTCCTTAACCTTAGTTGCACCCTGAAATTACCTGGCGTGTTCTCACGGTCCCCAAGCCTGGACCCCGCCCATGCAGTGTCTAATGTAATTGGTCTGGGCTGTATGTAGCCCGGGCTTTTGGATTTAAAAGTTCACAGGTACTTCCAATATGCTGGCTAAGTTGAGAACTCGAGCTTTGCTGAGCGATTCTCAAACTTCATTGGCTTCACTGGCCCCACCGTGAGCTCCTGACGGCTGTGTTTCAAGTAAGAACCAGATGATCCCCAGGCAAGTGATCTAAAGACAAACCTTCGCAAAACCCTGCCCCGACACAGTTTATATTTATAATGCTAGGTGCTGAGTTGACACCGGGAGGCAGAGTAATCTTTGAGAATGCCATCTCTTTTCCTTTGCTCCCATGCAAAACCTACCAAAAGCTCTGTGCACGTTGCTTCCGGGGACACACGCAGGGTAAATTATTTGGATTTTGTCTTCAAAAGGCCTAATGGGATCATGGGGAGGGGGTGGAGGTCAAGTTACTCAAGGAACCTGGGTCTCCAGGAAGGGCAAAGGGAAGAGGCTGCTCCTCTACCCCGTTTGGAGAGGGAAGTGAAGAGGGAAGGAAGGAAAGGGAATAGGAGGGTTGGGGGCGTCTGTTGGTTCTGAGCAAAGAGGGAGCCTAGCAACTTTAAGTGGAAAATGATTAAGAGATGGACTGTGCATGCCTGCACGCACATATCGCCCTGGCCCAGAAACTGCGCAACTCGTGGGAGGCAAGGACCCCAGTTCCTGACGGAAGCTTCGGGAGAGTCAGGTAAGAGAAAACCTCAAAATCAATGCAGTTGGTAGACTGAGAGTCATACCAGGTACATTAGTTGCATGTTCAGCCATCTGAACACTTCCCACCCGGCTATATTTCTTATGTAATCTGATTTTGTTCTGTTTTCTCAAAATCTAACTCGGTAACTGGATATAGAATGTACATTAAGAAGTCTGAGCTTTATTTCATATCATTTATAATTTTATGAAATTGACCTTTCTCTAGTTCATTACTTAGTTAACGTGATCTATTTCCAAGTGGGGGAGTAAAACCTTATTGTTTCAAGATGTTTGCTTTTCTTAAATCTTAAACACTTTGAGACCCGCAGGGCAATTTATGAGTAAAAATGTTTTTATTTGGAAACTTGGGTTGCCTTGAATTACACTACCTCCAGGACAGGAACAAAGATTTTATACATGTGTATATTTTATGAACTTTTACAGCAATTTAAAATTTTATGTTCATTTTATCCTGTACATTATCACACAATTACGGTTCTGCCTCTTCCGAAAGTCCCATATACTAGATGGGGAGCGCCACCTGGTGGCAGGATGGTTATTGACTCCTTTGCTGTTCACTGTATTTTCCAGAAGTAATTTCTGACCCTAAAGGCATTTTTTAATTAAAAAAGTTTTTATTGATTTTAGAAAGAGAGAGAGAGAGAGAGAGAGAGAGAGAGAGAGAGAGAGAGACTGGTTTGTTGTTCCACGTATTTATGCATGCATTGGTTGATTCTTGTATGTGCCCACCCCGGTATGGAACTCACAACCTTGGCTTCACTGGTTGATGCTCTATAACCAACGGAGCTACTCAGCCAAGGCCAGAAGGCATTACTGAAGTCCCTTGGGGTGCAAGTGCAGAAAGGAAGAAACAAATATGGTTTTCTCAACTCCCATTTTGAGAGCTAAAAAGAGGTTTAAAAGGAAAGAGGAATACTGTGTTGAGGTGGGGGGAGGAGAAGACAGACACTTAGGGCTGAGTCTTCCTCTGGCACCCAGCCCTGGGCCTCAAACCTCCCGGACTGTTCTTATGCTTTCAGTGTGCCCTCCTGTATTTGAATTGAGTGGCTGTCCCCAAAATCTTCCTGCACACTTTCAGCCTCTGGTATTGACACCCCCCGCCAGATGCTCTCCCCCCTCCCCATACATAACCTCACCTGCTACAACACAAAGAAATCAGGCACAGCTTCAGATCCCCTCCCCTTGACATCAAGATGTGTTTTATGTGACCATCCCTTGCACCATCTCACAAAAACAAGATCCTTACCCCAAAGAGCCTATCCACCAAGAAGCCTAACCTATTCCGCAAGCAGAGGTGTCCCTCCCTTCAGTGTTCTTTCCCCTTTGAAAGTTAAAACCCCACCCATCACTGCTCCTGATGTCACTCTCTTTCCCCAACTTGGGAAATGTAGTTCATCGGATAGACTTCACCTGTTGCGTAATCACACTCTGCCACTCTGCTGGTGTTTCTCCTCATCTGAACACACTTCTTTTAGTTATTTTTCCTCCCAGGCTGTTATGGCATTGTTTGTGATTTCAAGGAATTAGGACAAATGAAATGTCAGTCAATAGAAGATTCATTAAATAAAATGGTACATCCATACAATGTATGCAACATAACCATTTAAAAAGAAAGAGCCCTGACTGCTGTGGCTCAGTGGATTGAGTGCCAGCCTGTGAACTGAAAGGTCACTGGTTAGATTTCCAGTCAGGGCACATGCCTGGGTTGTGGGTCAGGTTCCCAATCAGGGGCATTGAGAGGCAACTGATTGATGTATGTCTTGCACATGGGTGTGTCTCTCCCTCTCTTTCACCCTCCTTTCCCCTCTCTCTAAAAATAAATAAATAAATAAATCTTTTTAAAAAGAAAAGAATAAGACACATCTACATATCCAAAACAGAATGCCCAGCAGAGAAGATGGTGCAGAAAAGCACATATCATGTGATCCCATTTTTGTCAAAGAATTCTGTTTGCAAGGGCATGTCAGTACAGTAGTCCCTCTCTATATCACGGTTCACTTATCGCGGCCTCACTGTACCGCAGGATTTTTTAAAACTATTATATTTAATTATTTATCACAGATTTTTTGCTCTATCGCGGGATTTTGCGGTACTGTATACCTATGTTGTTAAAGTTACATACCTTTAAGAGTGTAGAATATGTTTAAGAGCATAAATAGTGTTTATAAAAGTGTAGGGAATGTTAATAAGGGACTGGGAATGGTTTATAAGTGTGTGGGAAGGGTTTATAAAGCCTTAAAATATATATAAATACTATAATAAATGGAAGGTTCCTACTTTGCGGATTTTCACCTATCGTAGGGGATTCTAGAATGTAATACCCGCGATAAGTGAGGGATTGCTGTATATACATAGGAAAAGTCTTGACCATGCACCAAATTGTTAATAATGGTTGCCTTTGAGAAGTGGAATTTGGAAGGCTTTCATATTTATATGTTCTTGAATTTGACTATTTAGAACTATATAATAATATTATATTCAGGATACATTTACACATAAGAAACTCCCCTCTCATTTCACCAGCACTACCGACTGGTAAGTGCACAGGACTGAAAGGCAGGGCTGAGGCCCAAGAATACTGAGAGGAAAGGGTGGAAAAAGACTGGATCTAGTTGCAGGGAAACCTGCATCCCAGCCCGCGGGTCCATGCTTGAGCTGAGATAATGGTACCCAGCGCACTCATTCAAGAAAGTGAATCCTCCAGCTTGGGGTTTGGTGCTCATTGGGGAAGGGTGATCATGTCTGATCTCATCCCCCACTACTGTTTAATCCCTTATGACCCAGCTTTTGGTTCTGTCACACTGTCAAAACTACTCTCTTGGTTGTCACCAGTCACCTCGTCTTCGCCAAATTAAATGACTTTCTGTAAGTCCCTGTGATCCTTTGGTCATTGGAATGTGGGATAGAGGTAAAGAGTACAGCTCCAGAGCCAGGGTGACTTGATTGTTTTAACTTCTCTGTGATTTCATTTCCTCCCCTGACAAATGGGAGCCATCGTAGCCCCTCCGTCATAGCCCCTCCTTCGTAGCCCCTCCGTCACATGGCTCCTGGGGGAGGTAAATAAGTTAATAAAGGAGAACGCCTGGAACATAGTGAGTGAGCTCCACTTTAAGGGTCAGCTGTGGCTATGCAACGCATCCTTTCTTCTCCCACTCTCCTCCCCTCTCTGTCTATCCTCCCTTCCCTTTATTCCACAAACACTCACCAAGCTTCTCCAGGCCCACAGCCGCTGGGCTGGGGCACAGGGATAAAATGACAGAGTGCCCGCCCTCCGGGAGCACCCAGTCCAGAGTGGGGCACCGGGCAGTCACTTAACAAATGATAAGAGTTTAGAAAAAGGCCCACAGGGGGTGGTTTGGCCCTTCGGGAGTGCACAACAGGAGGCCCAGCCAAGCCCAGAGTGGAAGCTGGTTCGGACCCAGCATCTGAGAGCTGATGAAGTCCAAACCGAGTCCTGGAGGCATCACAGAAGGCAGCCATGTTTCGGTGGGGCGCTGAGATGGGGGCGATCAGTGAGTGCCCAGAGGTGGGTGTGAGCGGGACTTGGGAGGGGAAATTCAAGTGGCTCTTAAAGACTGGAGTGTTGGGTCTGAAAGGGCACCTGGTTTTTGAAGAGCTGGGAAGGGTGACAGAGCTCCTCAGAAAGCATCTTGTTTGTACTCCCAGGAACATTAGGCTTTATCCTGAAGACCATGGAAAATGCTCTGAAGAACTGCTGTGAAGGGTGGGGGTGGGGGTGAGGTGTTGAGAGCTGCATTCTAGGAAAACCAGCTCCCCACCACCACCAATCTTTGCCATACGATTCGGTCCTGATTCGCCCCTTCCTCATATTACTCTTTCTCTGGCTCCTGTGACAGCTCTATTTCCATCACCCTCATTCAACCATGAATTTTCATGGAGCCCGTCCTGTAGGCCAGGCCCTGTGCAGAGAGCCTCCTTGCACAATTCAAGTTCATGTACCCAATGCGCTAGTAGGCCAAAACATTGAGACGCGGGTGCTTGGAGACAGAGAAAGATTTATTCGATTCTGATGGAAGAGCAGGAGCTCTCAAATTCATCTCTCTCAAAAAGCAAAAGTAGGGAGTTTTTGTGGCTGGGGAGTAGGGGGTGGGGTTCCAGGGAGCTGAGGGAGACAACTGTGTTTCTTCAGTCACAGCTAAGGCGTTCTGGCGTCAGATTCCTGGTGGCCCCGGAGTCATCTCCTCCGCCTGGCAAGGAAGCGGCCCGTCAGCAACACAGAATCTGCTGTGAAAACAAGGGGTGCTGGGTGGGAGAACCGAGATCCTGCAAAATGTCTCGTAATGGTGCGTCAGTAGCGTTACCTTTAACGCAAACAGCAGAAACCAGACAT
Source organism: Furipterus horrens (assembly GCF_987537825.1). NCBI lineage: Eukaryota > Metazoa > Chordata > Mammalia > Chiroptera > Furipteridae > Furipterus > Furipterus horrens. The sequence continues at coordinate 113,878,917 of NW_028327187.1, read as the reverse complement.
CTTGGGACCGTCGTCCCTCTTTAAGCTGTCATGGCTTTGTGCTTAACTAGCTACATTTTTCTATTGCCTCAGGCCAAGAGGCCAAGTGTGCTTCTAAACATTTCTCCTGGAACTCGCTTTACAGACCATGACTAACATACTTCCTTAGTATTTGAGTTTAAACTATGTGACCACCAAAGCAATCGAAACTCAGTGAAAGCCTGTACCTACGCCCCAGTTAAGAATTAAATTACTTAATTCTAGACTCCAGAAGCACTCCGGGCATTTGAATCACAGGGGGCTCGGCCGCATGAACACTTCATAAATGCCCACACCCTCAGCCTCCCCGGAAAAAGCTTAGTTTCTCTCTTTTTTTGTTTTAAGCAGGAACATTCACATTTTATTGTACATGGATTTGCAGATAGGTGCCTGTATAGAGAATCTTAACCTTTCTCAGTTTACAGTCATTTATTTTGAAATTTTAAGAGATCTTTTATTTTAGAATAGTTTTAGATTTACAGAAAAGTAGCAGAGATAGAACAGAGTTCCTGTATACCCCGACCCAGTGTCCCCTACTATTAACCTCCTATATTTCTGTCACAACTGATAAACCAACATAGCTACATTATTATTAGTTAAACTCCATACTTTACTCAATTTTCATTAGTTTTGAAGTACACTGGTCAGCTGTTTTGCAGTGTGCCTCTCAATTTGGGTTTTTTAAAAATAACTTTCTTATAATGAGCCTGGGGTTATGGGTTTTGAGGAGGAAGACACACAGCAGTGAAGTGTCGTTCTCTTTTGTTTTTGTTTTTGTTTTTGTTTTTTTTTTTCATTTTTTAAAAAGATTTTTATTTTTAGAGAGAGAGGAAGGGAGGGAGAAAGAGAGGGAGAGAAACAGCAATGTGCGGTTGCCTCTTGCACACCCCCAACTGGGGACCTGGCCCGCAACCCAGGCAAGTGCCTTGACTGGGAATCGAACCAGCAACCCTTTGATTTGCAGTCCAGTGCTCAGTCCACTGAGCCACACCAGCCAGGGCTTGAAGTGTCATTCTTGACACATCACAACAGGGGTGCCTGTTATCAGCAAAATTGTTTTATATTCCTCCATCGCTATGTATATTAAGCTAACCATGGGTTTATACTGATGGCTCCAGCTCCAACCCCATGCCGCGTGGTTTATTCTAGCCTTCCGCCTTGTATACGCTTGGTTTTTGACCAAGCCCTACTGTGCTTTTATGCAGACTTCCTCTCCCCGCAGGTCTTCGCCTGCTATAAAAACAGTTCCATCTGGCTGCTGGCGCAATGGAACAATCACACAGGATGGTCTTGCTTTATTGACCAGCTCATTCAGCCGTGGGCTGTTTGTTCGCACTGCCATCCACGGTCCCCTCAACCTCACTTTGAAAGCCTCGCAGTATGTCAGCCAGTTTTCAGTCTCTTCTCTGGGGCTCGGGCCCTCTTTCCGTCAATGCTCTAATATAGGAGAAGGGCACGAGAACCATGTAAGTCAACTAAGGTCAAACAAAGCTAAGTCAGCGGTTGCAGCATGCTGCCTGCCAGGGAACTCGGCTGGCCCGAGGTGCAAGCAAACCACAAGGAAGGGGCCTGCGGACAAACAAAATTCCTGCCAGGGTGGATTAATAGCTACTCACCCGTACCTCGTCGTTTCCCCGTGCCATAAAGGGAGAACAGACCACAAAACATGCTTTGTGAGGGTTAAAGTTAATCCCAATGCTTTGCTCCGTCCTCTGGGTTCCCATAGCAGCCATTTTCCACGGGCATTAACAAGAGATACCAGCTCATGGTTGCAGTGACTTTTCTGGCTTGTTCCCTCTTCTCAGTAGAACCTACTTTTCCACTTTAACTTCTTGTCCTAGCTCACGTCTTGGATTCTTTCCTGCGCAAAGCCAAGAACCCTCTTGGCTCAGGGGTTGGGTCCGGCATCAGTTCTACACTGCTGTCATGCCCTGGCAGTGAGGAAAATTCTAGACACTGCCCCTTGTCACGGTTCCAGATGGGGTATGAGGACGAGCTTTTCTCCGCTCCTGATTCCTAGAACTCGTCGGATGGTTCTCAGTTTCCTCTGCCCCTAATTTCCCTCAGTCCGACCCATCTGCATCTCTGTTGCGCCCCTCTTTGACCCTCTCATCCTTTCCGGGCTGAAGTATGATGTTGTCCAAGGAAAGGAAATACTGTTTGGTGTGTTCCTATGTATAGAACTGGGCTACAGCTTTTGAGACCGCTCCTTTTTTTATTTTTACAGAGAGGGGAAGGGAGGGAGAAAGAGAGGGAGAGAAACATCAATGTGTGGCAGAAACATCGATTGGTTGCCACTCCCAAGCCCCTAACCGGGGACATGGCCCACAACCCAGGCATGTGCCCTGACCAGGAATCGAACCAGTGACCTTTCAGTCTGTGGGACTGATGCCCAACCCACTGAGCTACAGCAGTCAAGGCAGAACAGCAGGTATCGATGTCAGCATATATGCAGTCCCTCAGTGAACAAATGAACTTGATGATTATGATCAAATTTTAACAGAACAGATGGGGAGTCAGAACAAAGGGTTGATGGGAGCCAGAACACCCAATGCTCCATACTGTCTGGCTTTTCACCTAGGGCATCTGTGAAGGGAGAAGTTGAGGGAACATGAGAGCAGAAGTGCAGCAGTGGTGGTTCTGGTACTCCCCTCTATTACCACCACTGTCGAACTCTTGACCTTTGCCTTCAGTTCCCTCATCTGTGAAATAACGGGGCACTTCCCGCTCTAGAGTACTCTCATTTTTTGTCTTCTTTTGGGGGGGGAGGGGTATCTTGGCTAGTTATTTGGGAGACACCGACTGCAGGAAACACAGGAATAGGTTGCAACCAATGGAAAGACCCAAGTTTTCACATAATGGCTCTGCAACCAGGGACCGAGTCAAGAAGGGAATTTGTAGAGGACTGTGGGACCCTTGCCTTGTCCCTGTACCTGCGCACTTACTGTGCTGTTGGAAGGAACCGGTCCCATTCATAATGGTGAGCTGAGCTTCTGTTTACCTAAGCTGGGCCGCCATGTGCAGTTGCACAGATTGGCCACAGCTGGAGGTTAGGTGGCCAGGTGGCCAAGTGAGGCTGCAACCCATCCCTCCCTCCTCTTCCGTAGCTCTGTGCTGTGAGACAGGGCTACTCAGTCCATAGGAAGAGCGCCTTTAACTAACTTGCTCGACCAGAGGGCCACCATTTTTCCAACGGGTACTGAGGTGTTGTGCACACAAGGCCTTGAAGCTTTTGTCTGAAATGAGAAATAATGGTACAAATGCAGAAGAGCCAGTTGCTGTTGGGAATGAGCGTAATGGGGCAGGCGTGAGGCAGGGTGGGTGCTGAGGCAGAGGGTAGAGGAAGCCTGGGTTAAGGCACGCAGGAGCAGGGGAGGGAGGGAAAGGGGGGAGGAGGACCATGAGGTCAACAATGCCTGCTCCCTGTGGCTGAGTCCTGCAGCCCACATCACCTGTGTCTGTGCTGACCAGGGAAGGGCAGCTTGCTGTCCCCCCGAAAGGTCTACCGCAACTTAAAACCAAGATGGGCTCACATCAGATCTGCCCTTGTGTGAGGAATACTTTTATGTTATTTCTTTATCCCATGTTCACCCACATCCTTTGCTTAAAAAATGTTGCTTTTACATGACTCCTGCCACTTGAGACTTTTCCATATTTAATGTTGGTGGGTTTGTTTGTTTGTTTTGTGTGTGTGTGTGTTTTGTTTTTGTTTTTGTTTTGTTTTGTTTTGTTTGGATAAACAACTGATTCCTGACACCTGGTATTGTCCTGGGTCTTCAGGCATCTCCAGGGCTCCATGGCATTTCCATACGTGGCACTTTTTGCCACAGCCTTGACACAGAGGAGCCACCTGCCCCCCGAGTGCTCTGGTGCTCATCCACACTGCAGTGCAGGGCTCCGGCCAGCGCCCTGAGCGTGCTTCTCCTGGCCCGCTGTGGGCTGCAGCCAGCGGATGAAGGAATTTCACAACAACCGTAGTGCTAGTAGCAAGAATTCTAGTCCTACTTGTTGAGTGCTTACTCTGCGCCAGGGCCTGTCCTGAGGCTTGCACACGCAGGAACATATGTAATCCTCAAAGCTGCCGTTGGAGGGTGATTGTGTTATTCTCCTCCCCATTTGAGAGAGATGAGACACGGGGGCTCAGAGAGGCTCATCTGCTCCAGCTGCTGATGGCGCATCTGGGCCATCCGTGCTGCCTCGCAGGCTTGCCTGGCGGGGGCACTTAATGACACATTGTGTCTATTTTGAAATCAAGGTCTGTGTCAGTGCAGATGGCAAGGGGAAGAGCAAAACAGGAGATGCCCAGGAGCTTTGTGCCCTCGCAGGACAGGCAGGACAAGGACAGCAGACCTGGCCACTGAGGGCTGCTTTCTTGGCTCAGGCAGAGGGGCTGGGTCCTCTGGTCACTTTCCTTGCGGGACTAAACTACTGCTTTGCAGTGACTGTCCTGCCCTAGAGCTGATTCCATTTTCATTTTCATCTGTTACGGTCACTGGTTGTGTGGAAAAGCCTGGGAAGGCTCATTTGATTTGAATCAGTAGCTAATTTTGATGAGTTTGCTGGGCATAGCCAGGAGACTGTAAGTATAACCCTGCTATGCCCCACGCGTTATGAAATCCCAATGAACTGGTCTATGATTGGATGACACATTGTGTTCCAGAAGCCAGGGCATGCTATCTGGCTTCTCTAGAAAGGCTGGCAAATGCTCCATCTGAAGGGGTTTTCCTCAGTACAGACTGCCACTCATTTTTACTTATCTTCTTTTATTGTATTTTTTCCATTACCGTTAGGCCCCTATATCTGCCCCCCAATAATCACCACACTGTTGTCTATATCCACGAGTCCTTTTTCCTTTTTGCTCAAGTCTCTCCACCCCCGCCCCTCCCCCACCCTTAGCTGTCATCCTCTCTCCATCAATGAGTCAGTCTCTGGTTTGTCATACGGGTGAAATGACATGGTGTTTGTCTTTCTCTGGTTTATTTCCCTTAGCATAATGTTCTCCAGGTCCATCCGTGCTTCTGTACAGCCCACAGCTTCATTGGCTCACCAAATACCCTTCGTGATAGGGAGCTTGAAGACTTCTTCCGGCTGCCGCCCAGCCTCTTGGTTTCCCTTGAAACATTTGCTCACAAATAAAGCGAGTGTTGTTGAGCATCAGATCGATAGCAAAGGTTCCTCTGTAAAAGTTCCTCACCCCCGGACCAGACTTGACTCACAGGCTGTAGCTTGCTAACTGACCTCTAGCCTTGGTTAAACCTCTGAGACAGAGCTTACAATCCAGTTTACTTATCAGGCCAAATCAGGAAAATAAACTTCCCTGCCTTGTGACTGGATTCTCATGCCCATCCATGCACTCACTTATTCATTCCATGAACAGTTGTGGCGCTCATATTTTACTATGTGCCAATTGCCGGCTGAGTGCAGGGACGCCTTGCGTGTGCTGTCTTGGAAACGTATGGGGCAGACATGAAGCAATGCATATGTGACTTACATGTGTGCATTATAGAATCAATGATGAATTTGGGTAATCCTAAATTGAGTACAAATTTCTGGCAAACTTTTAAAAAACACCCTTGAGTTTTCTAAGGAAAAAGGAAAAATTTCTCCACTCTCTCCCTTATTTTCCCCAATCCTGCTCTCCAGAACTCAAGGGTGTTAACATTTTGGTGAGAATCCTTGCAGCTACCCCTCCCCCACCTACACATATATGTAGACACATATGCAGAAACTCACAAAAATATACTGGATATGTCTGGCTTAAGTTATATTTAAATTTATTATTTTTTAACAAGGTTATTATTTTTATTTATCTATTTTTAGAGAGGGGGGAAAGGAGAAAGAGAGGGAAATAAACATCACTGTGTGGCTGCCTCTCACATGCCCCCAACTGGGGACCTGGCGTGCAACCTAGTCATGTGCCCTGACTGGGAATCGAACCAGTGACACTTGGTTCGCAGGCCAATGCTCAATCCACTTCAAGTTATATTTACATCATTTAAATCTTTTTATAAATGACTCCCCCCCCCATTTCAGTTTTGAAATTTTAAAGCACAGCCAATAAATGATTTAGCAACAGTTAAGAAATCACAAGTTCCCTTCTTCCCACATAAACTTCTGCAAACCACATGCTACGTTTCAGTGATGGTAAAGCGGACACTTTGAGGAAGTCAGTCAGTTTCTCTTCTCCATGTGCACTTGCTGCACAGAGAGCGCCGCTCTGTAGTGCTGCGTGCGTGCGGCTATGGAATGAGAAATTAGAAGGGCTGACAACTGCAAAGCGGTAAGCTACTTCTATTCCTTTAACAAAGCTTTCCAACAAAATATGTGATTTCTGACCCCGAAATATGGTTTGGTGGCCAATGGTATGAACAGAGAAAGTGACGAATGAGCAAAAATGCATCGAAAGGTTTAGTATTGAGCCATGACTGGTGTGGCTCAATGGGTTGAGTGTCATCCCACAAAGCGTAAGGTTGTGGGTTCGATTTTCCAGTCGGGGAACATGCCTGGGTTGCAAGTTTGGTCCACGGTCAGGGCGTGTTTGAGAGACAACTGATCGATATTTCTCTCTCACATGGATGTCTCTCTCTCTCTCTCTCCCTCCCTCCCTTCCCCTCTCTTTAAAATAAATAAATAAGTAAATTATTTATTTTTTTTGTAAATAACTTTTTTTAAAGGTTTAGTATTGAAACAACTTTAGGCAAAGTGGCATGGTATACAGAAAAAATTTTAAATCAAATGCACTGGTCTTATTATTTTGGATGGGAGAAGAAGCAAATTTCAACTTTAGAATTGAACTAAAACATTACTGTCTGGTCCTGCCAGAAACAGGATTCTCTTCTAGAACCAAAGGGTTGGAGTGAAGTGTGTAGGGAGGTGTTTCTCCTTCACTACTTCTACGGAAAAGGTCCAACTCTGTTCCCTCACATGCACAAGTAACTGACTACTGCCTAGGCAAAGCCTGAAATTAATATACTAAGAGGAACTTGATATTCAACATTAATTGCTACTTTTTCTTTTTTGGAGAGTTGAAGGAGCATGTTACTATTTTTAAAGTTATATTCTCTAGTGTTTAGTCATAACAGGAGGTCAGTTTTTGTTATGATCAAGAACTGCCAGATTGAAAAACAAACTTTATAATTTTTTTTAATGTTTTCTGGAAAACTTAATGAGATTTAAGAACAATTGAAAAGTCTGACTTCTAGAGAAGATCATCCAAACTTTACCCTGTTTTTTCCATAGTCATTCAGTGCTTTTTAAAGATCTTGGAGTCATTTTTTTTACCACCATCTAATGTATATTTAAGTTTTTAGCTAACTTGTGCATCCTTTTAACACCCAGTATAGATCTTGAAAGTAAATCAATCCTGCATTGAAATTTTATAATGCTTTATGAAATGACTGCAATGGTTCTTGAAGAATTGGGCCAACAATGACATGTATGGAATGGCAATTAAAGTAAATTTCTACTTGGTATTTGTAAACTGCCTTGGCTATGTATTAGAATCACAGAGGGAACTCTAGAAAGTTCCGCTACCAGGCTGAACCCCAGAGCACTGAAATCAGAATCTTGGGGTGGGGGTGGGGGTGGGACTGGGCATCGTAGCTTCCCCACTTCCCAGGTATCTCGTGTGCAGCCACGGCTGAGAACCGCTGCCTAGCAACACCTGAACAGCCCTTTTGGTTCTTTCACTAAAGAGCGCAGTCCTTTTAGGGGGTGACAAGGCTTTGGGAAGACCTGACGCTTATTCATTAGCCCCAGGTTTGATTTCAACAAACTAAATAAAAGTTCTGGGTATGCCTTGTCTAAAAAGCTGAGGCTGTGGATCACAGAGAGGGCAGTTGAAGTTCATTCTCTCTTTCAATCACTGCTGCTCGTTCTTTCATGTAAAAATCTACAAATAGTGGGGGTATATGAGACAGGAGGCTGCCTCATGGAAACCCCAGACTTATGGAGTGTTGGGTTGTGTCTCATAGGGGACGATGTTCTTATTGGATGATGGTTGTAACTGTATCTTAGTGTCACCTCCAGAAGCTATTGAGGGGACACCCTGGCCAGGTGGCTCAGTTGGTTGGAGCATCGTCCCATATACCAAAGGGTTGTGGGTTCCATCCCCAGTCAGGGCACACACTTAGGTTGCGGATTCGATTCCCAGTCAAGGTCTGTATGGGAGACAACCGACTGATGTTTCTCTCTTACATCAACGTTTCTCTTTCTCTCTCCCTGCCTCTTGCTCTAAGATCAATAAACATATCCTTGGGTGAGGATTTAAAAAAATAAATTTAAAAATTCTATTGAGGGGACCATCATTCCAATGGAATGCATTTGAGTTCACCTGAGTTATTAAATGGAGTTGAGGGATTTTTTATTTTTAAACTATTATCCCCAATTTATGACTATTCAGGGCTATAGTAAATTTAAATGCATGACCCATGGTTCTGGATCAATATTAGCAACTAAAGGCTGTGTTGACTTTTCCGATGTTTACAGAGAGTTGCTAGTTGCTGTATACATCTGAAGTCAGTGCATTTCCAGTTGTTGTATGGGATTACAGAGTGCTCTGTGATAAACCGATCAGTGCAGAAAGGTGGGGTGGGTATAATCTACCCCAGCATTTGAATCCTGAAGGTTCCAGGTATGGCTATGATGTCTCTGCTGATAACCAAAACCATAATAGATCATTGCTTTCTGGCTGGTGTGGCTCAGTGGGTTGAGCACCAGCCTGTGAATCAAAGGGTCGCCAGTTCAATTCCTGGTCAGGGCACAGGCCTGGGTTATGGACTGGTCCCACTTGGGGCACACACAAGAGGCAGCCAAATCGATGTGTCTCTTGTACATCAATGTTTCTCTCTCTTCTTCCTTCCCTTCCCCTCTCTCTAAAAAAAATAATAAAATCTTTAAAAAACCAAACAAACCCAGATCACTGCCAACTAGCCTCTTGATTCTAGCCATACCAGTTCATTCCCTACTCAGGCACATGTCAACTCAGTTTCAGCTCTGCCACCTACCATCTGAGTGACCATGGGTAATAGCCTTTCTGAGTCTCAGGTTCCATGCCTGAAAATGGGGGCTTAGGAAAGCAACCATCTCACTGATTTGTAGGAGGGAAAAACAAGAAAATGCATGACTTGTACTCAGTGCAGTGGTTGCCTCTTGGGAAAACACTCACCGAAAGCTCCCTACCATGTTTCTCAAAATTCGAATAACATAAATTTTCATAGCTTTATGCATATAAAAATCAAGGTCCATCTGTTCATTGATTTGTACATTTAATGTGTAGTGGTTTCTTTCACTTCCAAAGCTGTTAATGAGTCCATCAAATTTGGTTAAAATATGGTATCTATTATTGGATAAAATATTTAGTATTGTAAACTTCAGCTAAGGTGACAGAGTCTATCTGGACAACCATTTTTTTTATTAATTTACTTTCATAACATATCAGTGGTCAACATAGTCAACTACAAATGTATCGGCACCCATTAAAAATTAGAGCCCTGGCTGGTGTGGTTCAATGGATTGAGCCCCGCCCTGCAAACCAAAGGGTTGCCGGTTCAATTCCTGGTTGGGGCACATGCCTAGGTTGTGGGCCAGATCTGTAGTTCGAGATACACGAGAGGCAACCATGCATTGATGTTTCTCTCCCTCCCTTTTTCACTCCCTCCCTCCCTCTCTCTCTGAAAATAAATAAACAAAATCTTTAAAAAGAAATAAAAATTAGAAATATATCCAGTGTGGCAAAAACTCAATTCTGGTTGAATTCCTCATCATGCGCAAACAGCTAAGTAATTCAGTTGAGGGGAATAAATCACATCTTATAATCAATAGGTTCTCTTGACCCTACAGTGTCAGAGGGCATCAGCAGGCCCCATCCTAAGAAAGGGGTGCAGCTGGGGAGATGGGCTGAGGCAAATCACATCTTGGTAAATGAAGCCTTTGAAAAGAGAGAAGGAAGGAGGCGTAATTGCAAGATCTCCGCTCACAACCTAGGAAAGGGGTGTGAAAAGATAAAAAGCCCTGTATTCCAGAAAGGCAGCTTTAGGCAACTGGCACACCACCTTCACCTTAGTTAGATTGTGTAGGAAGACCCACAGGATTTATTTTGGCATCAGCTGGTGGGGTCAGTCTTTCTGAACCAGTCTCTTCCCTGCCTATAGCCCTCACCCCTTGCCCCCTGGGGCTGGATTCTGGGGGTAGCCCCTTGGCTCACCCTTACTCTCAGGGTTCCTCAGCTAAGACACTCTTCCGAGCTGTTCTTCAAACTGCACTGGTGTTTTTCTTTTTCTTTTTTCTTTTATATTTTATTTATTTGTTTTTAGAGAGAAGGGAAGGGAGGGAGAAAGAGAGGGAGAGAAACATCATTCGGTTGCCTCTCGCACCCGCCCTGGCAAGGGACTGAACCTACAACCCAGGCGTGTGCCCTGACTGGGAATCGAACCAGTAACCTTTTGCTTTGTGGTACAATTCCCAGTCCACTGAGCCATACCAGTCAGGGCCACTGCACTGGTCTTTTAAAATTGTGCTTTTGGTGCCCACTGGGGCCCAAGTTGAGAAGGGAGATTTGGGCAAGGACTGAGATGGGTCATTTTCATTTTACTATTTGGCTCCTTCTGAACCGGAAGGAGAGGGCTGGCTTTTCAAGGGCCATGGACCCAGCCAAAGAACTGACTCTGCAGGGAAAATAGGAAAACAGTTGCGAAATCACTTCTCGGTAGCTAGCAGCAGCTATACATGGCAGGGAGAGAGGAACCTAAGCAGATTTCTTTGGGTGTGTGATTCATATGCTTTTCTGTGTATTCCAAGGCAACACCCAGTGAAAGAGCCAGACCACGCAGACATGGCTGTCCACATTGGGCTGTTCTCTGCAAGGAGCTCACTGGCATGTCCAGACCAAGGGCCTTGTTTTGGCAGCTTGAACTTGCCTTGACAAGTGGGTTCCACAGAACAACTCTTATTTACCTGCTCCCCGCTGTTTCCTGCAGCTGCCATCACAGAGCATCACAAACGTGGTGATGCAAATCAACAGAGACGTGTCCTCTCCCAATCCTGAACCAAAATCTAGGTGTTGTCCACAGGGTTGGTTCCATCTTGGGGGCTCAGAGGGGACATCTGTCTCATGCCTTTCTCCTGGCTTCTGGTCGTGGCGGGCAGTCTTTGGTGTTCCTTGGCTTATAACTGCATCACTCCACTCTGCCTTGGTCTTCATGTGACCTTCCTTCCTGGGTCTGCGTCCAAGTGTCCCCTTCCTTATAAGGATGTCAGTCGTTGGATTAGGGCCCACACTAACCCCGTATGACCTCATTTTAACGTGATTCCATCTTCAAAGACCCTATTTCCAAATAAGGCCACGTTCACATGTCCAGAGGTTAAAACGACTTCAACGTATCTTTTTGGGGGGGGGATGCAATTCCACCTGTAACAGTTTTGTGTCTTGGTCCTCTGTTCTGCCACTTCCACTCAATCCTATTCCTTTTCTTCACCAGTTCCCAATCTAATACTTAACTTACTTTTCAGGAAGTATCTCTACTTGCCTCTGGAGGGCCTGATCTGAGCCCATTATACCATCATTGACAACCAGGGCCAACTTCTCCTTAAGCATAGAAAGCACAGGGTCTGGGGCTCACTGTAGGCAAAGACTTTAATGTCTTTAAAAATCATCAAATTAATGAATATAATCCATACTGTATTATATTCATTTTTATATTGAGTACCAATCGGATCATAAAATGTAATTTGTACTGTTTTCTAAAATCCTCACCCGAGGATATGTTTTTTGATCTTAGAGAGAGAGGAAGGGAGAGAGAGAGACATTGATTGCTTGCCTCCTGTAGGCTTCCCGACTGGGGATCAAACCTGCAACCTAAGTGGTATCCCAACCAGGGATTGAACCCGCAACCTTTTGGTGTACGGGACAATGCTCCAACCAACTGAGCCAGTTAACCAGGGCAGTTTTTACTATGTTTTTAATGGGGAAAGGGGCCCATGGAGGCCAACGTGACTCAGACCCATGAACGTCATAACTTGGCCGCATTGACGATCACCTTCTATTTCCCGATTTAACGTATGCCAAGGAAAATTCAGGAATTGATCCTGTGTCCCCAAGGAAAAAGATTTAAGTATTGATCCACAATCCCTTATCTGAAACCTGTGGGTCAGAATTGTGTCAAAGTTCTGAATTCATATTTTAACAAGATAATATGTCACCTGTGTGATATATTACAAAACACAACCAGTCTGGGTCATGCACAAGGCTGTTTCTGCTATGAAACCAGAATGCTCATGCTTAGTGAACAAATAAAGATGATAGTAGCCTTGGGTCCATTCAGATCAAGTTTTGCTGCCAAAGATGTTACAAAAAATAAAACAAAATCTGGGGCTCAGATCTTTTGGGAGTTCAGAAATGCAAACAAGGAAGGCAAGAAGCTGTGCAAGACAGAACATATATTAATAAAAGAAACCACAGACCTCTGTCCTGGCTGCCAGAGGCCTCATTCTGCTAATTGCTGAGTCTCTGATTTTTTTTTTTTCTTTTTCTGTGGAAACCTTCCCGTCATACTGGGTGACCTCCCTGGTGACCGATGCTGGCTGTTATTTCATACTGCAGAGAGGGGCACCAAAGAGCTGATTAGAAGCTCCAGTCACTAGGACAGGATGAGTGGCAGTGATCGGCTTTTGGTTAGAGTTGGCCAGTGTCACCAGTGATCTTTTCTGTGGTGACAGACCAGGAGTAGGGTCATGAGAGTGAGGCACAAAATTTACAAGAGGGACCATGCCAAAAATCTCAGTAAGGTGAGGGACAGATAAAAGTGACACTCACACTGGTAAGAAATGATTAGCAGCAAAAAAAAAAAAGTGATAAGCAGGTTAAGAAAACTTTCAAGAGGGTCTAGAGCCACAGATAGTCAGAGTTAAGGAATATTTATCACCTAAGAAACAGAGTTAACCGAGAGTGTAAATGGCATAATATTTATAACCTGGAAAAATATGATAAATAAGTTAAGGAAACTTTCAAGAGGAAATGAGGCTGGAGGCATAAACAGTCAGAGTTAACCGAGTGTGAGGGGCACCCATCATGGAAGATTTATCACATGGAAACTATGCATGGTCAATAAGGTAAGGAAACTTATTCATGAGCTAATTGCTACCCTTAGTTGATTTAGTCAATCAAGTTAGATTGTAACTCCGGAGTATCCGGTAGGGAAGAACGCAGAGGAAGGGGAGGGGGAGGAAAGGGGGTGGTTTACTTGCGTTAGGATAAAAGTGGCCTGCTCTAAGCCCCGGCGCGCGCCCTTTGTTAGGCCGCACCTGGACTTGCAAATCCATGAAGAAACAACTGCCTTGGTTACTGCTTAAGTCCTGTGTCCCGGTGTTTTATTGTGAGCTTTATTTCCAACAGAAGATCAATAATATTTTAATGTTATATATTTTTTTAAAAATCCAACTGGAAAAATCAGATCACAGGCTGGTTGCCTATTTCAGTAAATTGAGTTTTATTGGAACCAGAACCAAGCGAGGCAGGTGGAGCAGAGCCTTGCAAGGGCAGGGTCACAGTCTGTCCTTGTTTAAAATGTTGCTACAATGTTCCCTCACTTATCGCGAGTATTACGTTCTAGACACACACACACCCCCACGATAGGTGAAAATAAGCGAAGTAGGAACCTTACATTTATTTTAGTATTTATATATACTTTAAGGCTTTATAAACCCTTCCCACACACTTATAAACCATTCCCAACCCTTATTAACTTTCCCACTCCCTTATTAACCTTTTCTACACTTTTATAAACACTACTTATGTTCTTCTCCCTGGCTGGTTTGGCTCAGTGGATTGAGCGTCGGCCTGCGAGCTAAGTGTCGCTGGTTCGATCTTCCAGTCAGGGCACATCAGAGAAGGAAAACTCTGACTCCAAAAAACCTCCGCTGCCTTGCGGCATACCTCTTCAGGGGAAAGGCTAAGGGAGTAAACCCCGACAGAAAATCCGGAGCCGGAGTCCCTAAGGCGGTTTGACGTTGTAGTCAACACCGGCAACTCCTGCGGCGCACCTGAAGCCAAGCTGTATTGACTCCGTCTTTCCCTTGGACCCTTCAGCTGCGAAGAGAGGGGGGGTCTGCTGCATGGGCAACAGCAGACCCTCCATATCACCCTGCCCAGGCTCTGTAGCTTCAGCTTCACTGGAGAGGACACTCCAGCGTCATCGCAAGATGTCGATTCAACACGGGAGGAGACAGATACCGTGTCACTCCTGAGTCGGACTGCACAGCCATTCTCGGCAATGCAGATAGACTCTTAAGAAGCTACACCATCGTCTCTCGAGACGGACGGCTGCCGATGACGACTTATGTTCTTAAACATAAACCTACATAACTTTAACAACATACGTATACAGTACCACAAAATCCCACAATATAGGGGAAAAGCTGCGATAAATAACTAAATACAATATTTTTTTAAATCCCACAATACAGTAAGGCTATGATAAATGAACCGTGATATAGAGAGGGACTAGTGTATTTTGTCCATCAGGGGTTTTAATCTTTTTAAATAGTATTTATCTGGATGACTAAGTTTTGGGGTGTGTCCTAAAATTTTGTGCTCGTTGCCCTGCTACTGTGCTTGTCTGTTTTCCCAGTGAGATCCTCCAGTCTCTTGCCTGGGGTGCTGCAGTGGGGTTTTCACAAGCCTGTGGGTGTCTGGGGTTCCAGAGCCAGGGGTGGGAGCAGATTGGGGTTCCATGCTCCAGGTATGGACTGCTCTTTTAACTGTTGTGTTTTCTCTTTGACAGTGGCCAGGGCCTTCACATGTGCCTGCAGGCCTGAACCCAAGGCTCTGGATTCAGCCTTTCGACCTTTCAAGATAGTAAGTGTCAGGGAGGGGACCAGGAGTGATCTGACTTTTCATGAAGACTGTCACTCAGTCAATCCACTGTGCAGTCCCACTTGGCGTGCCACCTGCCGTGACTACTGCCTGCGGTTCCAGAGCCTTTTCAGGCTTCCGTGTTGTAAATGGACTTTGCTCTGCTTGACCTGAGGCTTCTCCGCTGTGTCACCTAGTGCTCAACCACCTGTGCTCGGCATTGTCCTCAACTTCCTCTGCATTCCCTGTGTGCTCTGGTCTCCTCTTATGCCTTCTCTGATCTCCTTAGGGTCCTACTCCTTTCCTGTCACTTTGATGGGAGACTTCAAAGGTCAGGCTCAAACAACAGAAGCATATTCTCTCTCTCTCTCTCTCTCTCTCTCTCTCTCTCTCTCTCTCTCTCTCTCTCTCTCCAACCCTCCCCATAGGTTCTCTGTTTTATTTGTATAGTTCTACTTTGTATCTTATGTGCATAATGCACTTTCTGCTCTATTTTATTTGTAGGGTTGCCAGTTCTCTCCCCTGACCCTCTCTTTCTCTCTCTCCTTGCTATTTCTCTAATTTATTTGCAGACTTGCCATTTCTCTTCTGCCAGGCTGGATGGTTATGGTTACATCCTAATGAGAGTAAATTCTCCCTGGGTGGCCTTCTCACTTTGTGGAATTCTCCTTTCCTCTGAAGTCATTTCCGAGCCACAACTTTTGGTAGCCAGAGGCATGGGTGTGGCCAAGAGGAAGACCTTGGCTGAGAAGGGCAGTTCCTGCCGGCTTTGCGCTCTTTGTCTGCCCTCAGATCTACTGGATGGAGTGAGCTAGGGCTCACTCTATGGATGAGCAGCTTTTGCTGTCCGTTCTACCTCTGTGAGTTCCTGAGGTAGACGGGGAGGCTTGCACAGTCAGGGCTTTTTCCTCAGCTTCTTTGATAAGCGGCATGTTCGCCACTTCCCATTCCTCCCACCCATGTACTTCTCTTCAAACTGAAGTTAACTTGAAACTTGTCAACTCGAGTTCTTGCCTCAGGACTCTTTCTGGAGGGTAGACTTTAAGGAATCTGAAGCTCTTCACTCACAACTCCCCTCCAGAGTATTGTGATCACTTCTGTGGTGCAACATGTACTTTAAGTTTTTATTTACTGATTTGAGAGACAGACAGACAGACAGACATCAGTT
This sequence comes from Furipterus horrens, assembly GCF_987537825.1. Taxonomy (NCBI): domain Eukaryota; kingdom Metazoa; phylum Chordata; class Mammalia; order Chiroptera; family Furipteridae; genus Furipterus; species Furipterus horrens. The sequence continues at coordinate 113,862,883 of NW_028327187.1, read as the reverse complement.
TGGTGTTCTGCTTATTGATACATTCATTGGCGGATTCTTGTATGTGCCCTGACCGGGGATCAAATCCGCAACCTTGGAGCATGGGAATGATGCTTTAACCAACCGAGGTTCCAGGCCAGGACCTCAATATTTACCTTAAATTGCCACAGACTTGCCCGGAGGCCGTTTTCATCCTGAAGATACAGCGAGTTTCAAAGGGCTCCCCTCCTGGTCCCTAGAGCTCCCCTAGAGACTGTTCTCAATTGCTCAGGGTCATACGAAAGACACTTGCATTTGAAAGTAGATGTTGAGACCTTAACTTGAGGCTAGCGAGGCCACCCAGGATGACCCTGTCCTCTGGACTTGCTGAAGTGACAACCTAAAAATGTCTCACTTAACAACAGTGCTCTGTTTTCTATTCAAAAGGGTCTGTAGTCTGGCCTCACTCTGCCATCTGCATCCGTGGGCCTTTTTATAAATTGATTTTTAATTTTTTATTAATCTATAATTAATAAAAATTATAATAGGAACCTGACAAGCACTACCTCAGCCAGGTGATCAAGGTCCGCATCAACAGCAAAAGTTATGTTGCTAGTATGGCCCTTAATATGATGTGACTAGAATGACCCTATACCTGTGTGGTCTTCCTCCCCCAAACCCATCACCCCAGACTAATCATGACAAAAATATCAGACAAATTCCAATTGAGGGACAGTCTACATAATCATCCCCTTTTCCATCTTCATTTTTCCCCATAGTCCTTCCCACCATCTAACACACTATCCTGTAATGTAAGTTCCAGATGGGCAGGAATTTTAATGTTTTTGTTCACTGCTATGTTCTCTTCTTGAAAATAGTTCTTGAAATAAAGTATATGCTTAAGAAATATTTTTGAGTGAGCAAAATAATAGAGCTGCCTTCATATTTTAACTTGCTGCATAGTATTCCATTATATGAATATAACATGTTTTTTTTAAACCAGACCACTACTCATATGCATTTGGGTTATTTCCAATCTTTTGATATTGCTAGCAGCCCTGCATTGGACACCCTCGTACATAATCATTTGCATTTGTGAGGTTATGTCTTTAGGATGTACTTCTAGAGTTAAAAATTGCTGAATCTAAGTATGTTTTGAATTTTGATAGATATTACAGATTGAGACTCCTACCAGCAAGGTATAAGAGCACCGATTTCTTCACATCCTCACCTACACAGTAGAATCTGTGAAAAATGCTATTTCAGTGTAAATTTTTAAGTAAAGTTCAGTATCTTTTCCTACATTTAAGGATCTTTGTGGTTCCTTTTTCTGTGAACTGTGTGCTTTGGCTTATTTGTCTTCTTGCTTATGCATAAAGAGTCTTTACATATTAAATATATTATTACATCATTATCTGTGAGAGGAACTGCAAATATTTTCTCCTAACTTGTTTTACTTTTGGCCTTTTTTACCGTATTTTGTGTGTGTGTGTGAGGCAGAATTTTTATTTGTGTGTGGTTTAATTAGTCAATTTTTGCTTTTTTTTTTTTTTTTGTTCTGAAGTAACTAGACAACGCAGTTAGACTGCATAAAGGGTGATAGGAAGCTCGCCATTATTTATAGATACTCTAATTGCTTACCCAAGAAAATCACATGGAGAAACAATTATTCCAAATAATCAGAGTATTTAGTATAGTAATTTGGTAGGTTAATATATAGAAATCAATAGTTTTAGTATATACCAGCAAGACCTGTTAGAAGGTAAGATAGAAGTGATCCACTCACAGAAGAAGAAGAATGAGCAGGGATTGCTCTGTCAGATACTAGCGTACCTCAAAACAGTAATTATTAAAATGTACCAGCACGTGAATGATAAAGTGATTGATGAAGCAGCATAGAGTCTAGAAATAAATCCAATAACACAGGGAAGTTAGTTTACAATGAAGGGAGCATATCAAATCGGTGAGCAAAAGATTATTCAATAAGTGATGTTGGGGCAACCAGGTCTCTGTCTAAAAAAAAAAAAAACTAATGTGGGTCCGCACCTCACATTTTATGCCCAAACGATTCAAGTAGGGTAAGATATTTCAATGTACGAAAATAAAATCACTAGGGGACAAAAAGGTGAGAAAATTGTTGATACTGAAGTGTGGAAGATCATTTATGGCTCACACTGCCCTGGAGGATCTCATTCCCACCCATGGCTATACTTGGCATGATTCCCAAATTCATCCCTCCATCAGAACTCTCCTACAAGCCTAAGACACACATATGTAACTGCCTACTGGACATCGTCACTGGCAGATCACAAAATCCTGTGCTTATTAAGATGAAGACTGAAAAATGTCCATCAAATGCAGTGACATGAAGGTACTGAGATCCTCAGCAAAATTTCTATTTGTCACCTCTTATGTGCCATTGCAATCCTCTTGGTCCTCACTCCTATCCTAGGCCCTACTGTTGCAAGCAATTCTCTGCGTTTCAACCAGCTTTGAGGACTTGAGACCCGATGTACTCTGTCTCAGGTGTACCCCATGTCGCTCTTGATTCCTGCCCGAGGCTCCTCTGAAGGCGCAGCATGGGAAATGAAAACATACACTCAGGGCCTTTGCATATGCTTCGACCTCTTTCTGCCTTATACACGCGCATTCATTTTTAGAATCACAGCTCAAGTTTCACTTCCTCACGGAAATCTTGCCCAGCCTCCAGAAACAGGTCAAAGCCTCCTCTCTTTTAGGCTCTTACGGTATCACACGCCTGTTTTGTGTCATAGTTGAAATCTTGTAGTGTTGTGTTTGACTCGTGTCTGGTTAACTCACTAGACTGTGAGCTAACTACTAAGTTGTGCATGTAATCAGATAGACTCCCCAGCCCACCCACTAGCTAGGAAGGGACAGGGAATAATTGGGAAGTGATCCCTGACCAGTGTGGCTCAGCTGGTTGGAGCACCGTCCGGCAAAGCAAAAGGCTGCCACTGGTTCCATCCCCAGTCAGGCCACATGCCTGGGTTGTGGGTTTGATCCCCAAGTCAGGGTGCGTGCAGCAGGCAACTGTTTTATTTTTTTTCTCTCTCCCCCTCTTTCTTTCTCTCTCTCTCTCTTTCTCTCCCTCCCTCCCTGCCTCCCTCTTTCCCTCTCCCCCTCTCCCCCTAAATCAATGTACATATCCTCAGATGAGGGCTAAAGAGGAAAACTGAAGGTTATATTAATAGGTTGAAACTATAGCTTGCTGTGCTGTAGGTCTATGAACCATACCATGGTCCATTCTGGTGGGGGGGGGCATCTTGATTAATGCTTCTGCAAAAGCTTCCCAGGTTTTCTCATCATCATCATCACCACTCAGATAGTTCAATCTGCAGCTTCTTTTAGCACCTTGAAGCTGAGCACATAGAAAACCTAAAATCATTCTGAATGTAATGTAATTTATTTAATTTTTCAGTGAACTCCCACTTCAAAACTCATACACAGTATTGTGCAGCACTGTCGATTCCATCGTGAAATACCTGGCAGATGTTACTACTCTAATACTGTGCCTCCACTTTTGATTTTCCTTAGGAAAATATGACCCTTCAGTCTTTTCTTCTGACCTGCTTTTTCCTGCTCATCCCTGATTCCCGTGAGTTCTTCAGTGAAGCAGATTATTCTAGAAGAAGCTATCCATGTGATGAGAAAACACAAGGTGTCTCTGTCATTGCAGAGTGCAATGACCGCCGACTGCAAGAAGTTCCCCAAACTGTGGGCCAAGATGTCACAGAGCTAGACCTGTCTGATAATTTAATCACACATATAACAAATGAATCATTTCAAGGGCTGCAAAATCTTACTAAAATCAACCTAAACCGAAACGCCATGCTGCCGCCCTACTTTGAAAACTATTATATAAATAAAAAAGCCATGAACATTACAGATGGGGCCTTCCTCAACTTACAAAACCTGACAGTGTTACTACTTGAAAACAACCAATTAGACAAAATACCCTCTGATTTGCCAGGGTCCCTGAGAAGTCTTAGTCTAATAGAAAACAACATAATTTCTGTAGCTAAAAACAACACTTCTGGACTTAAGAATTTGGAAAGTCTCAATTTGGGCTGGAACTGCTATTATAACAATGTTTGTAATAAAAGTTTTGTAATAGAAGAAGGCGCATTCGAAGAGATTACAAATCTGAAGGTACTAATTCTGTCATTTAGTAATCTTTCTCGAGTGCCACTCAAGCTGCCGAGCTCCTTAACAGAACTCTACCTTAGCAACACCAATATCAACAACATCGGTGAAGAAGACTTCAAGAGACTGGAAAATTTAAAAGTACTAGATTTAAGTGGGAACTGTCCAAGGTGTTTCAACGCACCATTTCCCTGTACACCTTGTGCCAGAGATGCTTCAATTTCCATACCTCCTAACGCGTTTGATAGATTGACCAAACTGGAACGCCTCAACCTCTCTAGCACTTCCCTCCGCAAGGTCCCAGCAAGCTGGTTTGACCACATGCCTCATCTGAAGGAGCTGCATCTTGAATTTAATTACTTAGTACAAGAAATAGCCTCTGGGGACTTTTTAACAAAACTGCCCAACTTAGAAGTACTTGACTTATCTTATAACTATATCAAGACAGCATATCCACAACGAGTTAATCTTTCCCAAAACTTCTCACAGCTGAAATCTCTCCGGGCATTGCACTTAAAAGGTTATGTGTTCCAGGAACTTGTGTATGAAGACTTCCGGCCCCTGATGAACCTGTCAAATTTAACCACTATTGACTTGGGCGTTAACTTCATTAAGCAAATTAATTTTTCCATTTTCCAACATATCCCCAACCTGAAAGTCATTTACTTGTCAGCAAACAGAATATCGCCCTTGGTAGGTGATATGAGGCCAAGTTCTGCAAATTTCTCCACTGTCCAAAGTCATGTGGTTAAACCACGCTCAGCGGATGGTGAGTTTGACCCACATTCCAATTTTTATCACAGCACCAAGCCTTTAATAAAGCGACAATGTACAGATTATGGCAAAGCCATAGATTTAAGCCTGAACAGTATTTTCTTTATTGGGCAAAAGCAATTTGAAGCTTTTCCTAACATTTTTTGCTTAAATATGTCTGCCAATGGCAATGGTCAAGCATTAAATGGAAGTGAGTTTTCAGCTCTGCCTCATGTCAAGTATTTGGATTTTACAAACAATAGACTGGACTTTGACTATGATAGCGCTTTCAACGAATTGCCCGAGTTAGAAGTTCTGGACCTCAGTTACAATGCACACTATTTCCGAATAGCAGGGGTAACACACCGTCTAGGATTTATTAACAATTTAACACATCTTCTAGTTTTAAACCTGAGCCACAACAACATTTATACCTTAACAGAGTACAACCTGAATAGCAAGTCTCTGGCAGAATTAGTTTTCAGTGGGAACCGCCTGAACGTTTTGTGGAATGGTGAAGATAAGAGGTACACGTACATTTTTAGAAACCTCACGAACCTGACGCGGCTTGACTTATCCTTTAATAACCTGGTGCATATCCCAAATAAAGCATTCATTAACTTGCCCGGGAGCCTCACTGAATTATATTTAAATGATAATAAGTTACGTTTCTTTAACTGGACATTACTCCAGAACTTCTCTCATCTCAAACTGCTTGACTTAAGTAGAAACCACTTATATTTTGTAGCTGATGGCCTATCTAAATTTGCAAAATCTCTTGAGACGCTACTACTGAGTGAAAATAGGATTTTCCACCTGCCCCCTGGCTTCCTTTCAGAAAACAGCAGTCTGGTACACCTTGATTTAAGTTCCAACCTGCTAAAAACGATCAACAGATCCACGCTGGAAACAAAGAATGAGAATACCAGGTTAGCCCTTTTGAAACTAGACGGAAACCCTTTTGACTGCACCTGTGGCTTGGGAGATTTTCGAAGATGGCTGGATGAAAATGTGAATGTCACAATTCCTAGACTGACAGATGTCATTTGTGCCAGTCCTGGGGATCAAAGAGGCAAGAGTATTATGACTCTCGAGCTAACCACGTGTGTTTCAGACACCACTGCGGCCATATTATTTGTCTTCACATCCTTCGTCACCATCACAGTTATGTTGGCCGCCCTGGCTCACCACTGGTTTTACTGGGATGCCTGGTTTATCTATCAAATGTGCTTAGCGAAGGTGAAAGGCTACAGGTCTCTTTCCACATCCCAAACTTTCTATGATGCTTATGTTTCTTATGACACCAAAGATACCTCTGTTACCGACTGGGTGATCAATGAGCTACGCTTCCACCTAGAAGAGAGTGAGGAAAAAAATGTGCTCCTGTGTTTAGAAGAGAGGGATTGGGACCCGGGATTAGCCATCATTGATAACCTCATGCAGAGCATCAACCAAAGCAAGAAAACAATCTTTGTTTTAACCAGAAAATATGCAAGAAGCTGGAGCTTTAAAACAGCATTCTACTTGGCCTTGCAGAGGCTAATGGATGAAAATATGGATGTGATTGTGTTTATTCTGCTAGAGCCTGTGTTACAGCATTCTCAGTATTTGAGGCTGCGGCAGAGAATCTGCAAGAGTTCCATCCTCCAGTGGCCTGACAACCCCAAGGCGGAAGGCTTGTTTTGGCAAAGTCTGAAAAATGTCGTCTTAACTGAAAATGATTCACGGTATAACAATTTGTATGTTGATTCCATTAAGCAGTACTAACTGATGTTAAGTCACAGTTTCCTAACATAGCACAAAGGTAAAGCAATGACCCTTCTGCCTTAGTAACCCATTGCTGTGTAAAAAATTACCCCAAAACATGTGGCTTAGAATGTCACCATTTGGTATGTCAGTCCCTGTGGGTCAGGAGTCCAGTATGGCTTAGCGAGGTCCTCTGCCTGGGGTCTCTCAAAGGCTGCAATCTAGGTGTTAGCCCAGGTCACAGGCACCTGCTGGTCTTTGGGAGACCCCATGCTCACACTCATGCTGTTGCTTTCAAGATCTGGTTCCCTCTGGACTGTTGGCCGAAGGCTACTCTCAGTTCTCGTCTACACGGACCTCTCCCGCATGGCAGTTTGCTTCCTCAAAGAGTTTGCTGGCAAGACAGAAATCACCATCTTTCGTAATCTAATCGGGGAAGTGCTGTCACGTGACTTTGGCCATTTTCTATGTGTTAGAAGTAAATCACAGGTCCCACCAGCTCAGTGGGAATGGTCACTTCAGTCCAGGGAAACTAGCCTATGACTGAGGAATGGATGGAATGGGTTCAGTCAGAGATTGTGGCTATCAGGAGGCGGGGATCATTGTGAGCCATCTCACAGTGGCCTACTCAGCCTTCTTTTCAACATCTAAGAACTTTGGAAACTAATGAATAGTTCTGATGTTAAGTTCCTGTTTAGATGTATCATATAATCCATGGCTACATGATTATATTATGCTGTGGTTACATTAGTCTGTCTTTTAGAGTTACTTTGGCTATAATATTTGACTTCTAAGGTTTAGATGCCATTTAAAGGCTGAGGTAGATAGTTTTTAAGAGGTTTATTTTATTGTTTTACTTCTTAGCCATTTTTTTTAGAGTATGCAGCTGAATGAGAAGCACTTGGAGTATCTGTTCATCATTGCTGTAAATCTTGAAAAATTAAAAATATTTCACTTCACACGAAGAGCATAGGATAAATACACAGTAGGGAAATAGATCTATAATATAACAGAAATTGCCATCTACACTGGGATTATTGAGAATACTTTTTAAAAATCTTTGGTAGAAATCAAAGGGGAAACAGTTTTCATGAAGCATGTACATCTGATCATTATTAACAGAAAAGTTAACTCTCGCCGTACTCCCTACTCAGAAGACACAAAGTTGAAGTGCCTGCCTGTTGGCACCTTTTGTTTTTCTCCCAAATGAAACAAGCTCAGCGTCCCCACCACCACACTATCCCCTCTGTTTCTCTGCAGCAGCCATAGCATCCTCTCCATACAGGTATGAAGCCTAAGGAGACACCTTAGGAAAGGCACCTGCGAGTAACGGGGAATTATCCAGACACGAGGAAACAAAGCCCTTAGGAATGAAAAGAAGAGCAAATCTGCAATGCGCCATCCTCCCTCAAGTATAAGACATACACTCTTGAAGTCTTCTCTGCCAGCTCCCTTTGGTCCTCTGCTTTTTTCTTGGAGCTGTTCAAGATTTGCCAGATCCCCGTTTGGTGCTGATCTCTGTCTGTTGGCTTCTGTTAAAAGATAAAACTCCCTGAACTACAGGTATTATTGGAATGCCCAGTCCAGGAACCGGTGACTCTGGGCAAACCGCTGCACCTGAGCATACCTGCTCCTTTGGAGAATGGACTAAATGATCTCCAAGGTATTTTCCAACATTACAGCTGTATTCGTTTCCTAGGGCCGCCATGACAAAGGACCGCACACTGGGTGGCTTGAAACAACAGAAGTTGATGGTCTCAGTTCTGGAGGCTGGAAATCTGAAGTCACAGTGTCTGCAGTGCTCCTAGCCCCCCAAAACGGGTTTGGGGGACCTGTCCTTGCCTCTCCCGTCTCTGGTGGTGGCTGGCAGTCCTCGGTGGGTCTCGGCTTGTAGGTGCATTGCTGCAACCTCTGCTTTCATTTTCACATGGTTGTCTTCCCTCTATGTCCCTCTCTTCTTATAAGGACACCAGTCAGATTAGATTAAAGGTCCATCCTACTTTGGTATGACTTCATCTTAAAAAATTTCATCTGCAACAAATAAGATCACATTGGAGGGTTAGAACTTCAACATAAAATTTGGTGGACAGGTTTGGGGGAGGGGGGGCACATAGCATGCAGTTCAACCCATCACAATAACTATGGCTTTTCCTCCTTAGAAATTACTCAGAATTCCATGAAAGTTAAAAAAGCCTTTGTGACTGGGAAAGTCATTTATGATGATTGTATGAATAAAGGCAATTTTCCTCTCAGCTCTTAATAAAACTGTGATATGGCCAGCTTTCCACTGTCCTTATCCATGAACTTAAAGCCATAATAATATGCTTTATTTCCAATGAGTACAAAAGAAGGTCACACAGTTGTGTTCTCTTCCTTCCTGCCCGTGAGTATTTTTGGGGAGTGGGGCAGTTGGTAAAGCCGTGTGTCTCAGCAATCACGGTGTAGTCTTGGAGCCACGAGGCAAGGGATAGCTATGTTTTGAACCTGAAGGGAACATCTCAAGACTTCCTGTGCCAATGACCCAAAATGGAAAATGATCTTTATCAATGTCCTTCCAGCATGCAAAGGGAGGAGACTACATTTAAAATTCTTAAGATATTAATAAGAACACACACACACATACACACACTTATGATAGCAGAATATCGCCATTGAGAAGCTGTTTATTATTAGACCCTTATTTCTCTTCTGGTGAAAAATGCATTTCTCGGAGCAGGGAGAAAGACCTCTCTGTTTTATTTCCCAGTCTTCTTCCCCTTTGCCATTACACCTACACTGTTTTAAGGATAACCCTGTAGCTACCTCAGCGATGATGGCACTGGGAGCTCAGAGATGATAGAGAGTAATATCTGAGTTTGCAAGAAGAGCCAGAATCCGCAGGCTCATTGCTGACTTCTCCGTCTCCTTCCCAACCATGCAGCAAGGACTTTTGATTTGACTTCCTAAATTTCTCTCACATCCATTCTCCATTTCCATGATCAAAACGCCTTGTCCAAACTACCAACATCTCTCATTGGCCTCCTGGTATCCACTCTGGTCCCTCCAATTCACTTCTAGCAGCTACAGTGATTCTTATAAAAGATGTGACTTCTGAATTCAGTTTAAAATCCTAACTCCTGAACGAGCTCACAAGGCCCTCTGTGACCTCCCATTTGCCTGTCCTCCAGCCTCCCCTCTAAGAACCCCCAAGAAGAGCCTTCAGTTCATGCTGAGAACATACCAAATTCTGTCGCCTCGGTGCCTACACACATGGTACCTTCCTGGACACCTCCTCCTCCAGACCTCACTTAGCCAGTTACTGCTCATCCTACAGGGAGAGGTTAAATGTCCCTTAGAGAGGCTTTCCCCTAATCTTGAAATCTCAGTTAGATGCTCCCTCATCATCTCAGCACTTATCACAAGTTTTGTTGGGTAAGCGATAGAGAAATAGAGTGGTATTAACACATTAGACTGTAGGCTCCAGAAATGAGGGAAGGTATCTTTTTGTCCATCACTCTGTCCCCAGTATTTTTAGCATACCTGATACACAATAAAGATTCTCAATAGATACTTTTTAAGTGAATGAATGAAGGTTCAGATAAACTCCACCTGTACACGACAACAGATGCCGCGTGAGGAAAAGGGCACACTGAAATGTCACACTGTAGCACCTGTGCACAGGGGCAGGGCTTTTTCTATCACCTTTCCTCCACCAATGGCAGGCAGTACTTATGAAGGACAAAGTTTCTGGTCTCAAGGATCTGATTGTTTTGAAATGTATTGGATTGACCTCGTTCATATGTTCCATTTCCTGTGCAATGCCAAACCCATTATTGGAGGAGTATCAACATATATCCCAGGATCCATATAAAATGTATGAGTTTAATTTATGTTCAAAACACTGAAAATTCTGCCCAACGTTGCTCATTTTTTCTGGGTCTTTTTCTTCTAAGTACATTTCAGAAAAATTTCCCCCTTTCCACTCCTAGTAGCAAGCATGCTGGTTGTCTCTTGGATACTATTCAGCGCCAATAGGCTTGGATGCCACAGTCCTGATTCTATGCCACTCTAAGCCTGGCAAGAATGATTTGCATTCTTATCTGAATGTTGGCCTGTGGTCCTGAGCAAGCACAGCACAAAGAAGAAAAGGAAGGGCAGATGTCATGAAGTAGAAGAAGTGAGTCAAGTACTACTGTGCAGGGATCACGGGATGGTCCATAAACAAATACATAATAGCCATGGGTCTGCATCCAGGGTCACAAGGCGGGCCCTGGCTGGGTCAGCACCGGATGCTTTAGAGGTTCCATGGCACCATTCAAAGCCCAACTTCCCCAAGTTAATTCCATGCCATGTCAGTAAGTACTCCATCAAAAGTGCTCCTGAGGTCAAATCGCTTTAGGAACTGCTTGGTTATTACAGTGTTTCTAATATGCATCGTGAGCTGCAAAAAGGACCTATTACATCGTGTCCAAACTCATTTGACCACAGATTCTCTCTGTTTTTCTTTCTTTCTTTTTTTGGTGGGGCGTTCTCTCTCTCTCTCTCTCTCTCTCTCTGTCTCTCTCTCTCTGTCTCTGATTTGAAGGCCTGATAGAGGTTCACCCAACCTTGTGAATCCTTGGAAATGTTTTCAGGTTTATGGTGATGGTCTCTATTCTGATATGTACTGTTTTGTTTTGTTTTTTAATTTATTTATTTTCAGAGAGAGGGGAAGAGAAGAAGAAAGAGAAGGAGACATATATCAATCAGTTGCCTCTCACACACCCCCAACTGGGGACCTGGCCCCCAACCCAGGCATGTGCCCTGACTGGGAATCAATCCAGCGACGCTTTGGTTTGCAGGCTGGAGTTCAATCCACTGAGCCACACCAGCCAGGGCTCTATTTTTTTTTTTAATCTTTTTCTGCCCTCTGTTTTATAATTTCAGCCACCAAAAAGCATCACCTCATCATAAAACACATACACACACACAAAAGACAATACCCTGAAGATTCCATGAGAGGCATTTCTCCTCCTGGTTCAGTACACTAAAAAAGTTGCTAAAGGTGAGCAAGTTTTAGCTGTATAGGGTGGTGGGAAAGAGAAGAGAAGAAAGAACTGGGAAGTATGGAGGCGGGTGTGCAGGTGAGAAAAGAAACAAGGCAGAGAGAGTGGGGGGAAAGCCACAGTTTGGAGGCTGTTCAGTGAAGGAGCACAACCATTTACAGGTGAGAAGGAAGAGTCTGAAAGGTTGAAGAGCTCACCCCTGCAGACAAAGCTTTGTGCCACAGTGAGGATTTGTACCCAACTCAGATTTGCTCCGAACTCTGCACCTTTCCACTCCCTTCTCTATCTCGTGTGCTGCTATTGTAAAGGTCAGATCAGATATTATGGTATGAATCACAATACCAATGTAAGGGATGCGTGGAATAAATGCCCTTCCACCATCCTTTAATGATAAGAAGCCTACCTGTCTTTTGAGGCAGTGGTTCTCAAACTTTGGCGTGTATCACCTGAAGGGCTTCCTAAAGCACAGTTGGGACAATCCCGAGAATTTGCAACTCTGATGAGTTCGCAGGTGATGCAGATGCCGCTGGCTGGGAGCACATTTTGAGGCATGTACCCCGGCTGGGAATTGAACCAGCAACCTTTCAGTTCTCAAAGCAGCACTCAACACACTCAGTCACACCAGCCAGAGCTCTTAGAGCTCATAGAAGCTTTAGCTCCCTCCCCAACAAGACCATAAATTCCTTGATGGCAGGGGCCACGTCGTGGACATGCCTGTAGCCCCCACAGCGCCAAACATGGTGCATCTTAACAGATCTTTAAGGAATATTTGCACCATAAAATTCTAAAAAGTGATCTAAGAAGTATGTTTATTATATAAATAATGCACATATTAACCTTTCTAGAGCTCTCTATGGTTTGTTCACTGATGTCACTCTCTTAAGACCAAATGATGTCTCTCTAATGATACCAGTGGAGCAATGTTCAGGGGACATCGTTTGGACAAACACCTGCTGAACGTCTCTTAAACAGCAACAGGTTGGCTTCTCCTAGTCCTCCTGTTCCTCCAAATCATAGGGACAGCTTTGCACATACCTTTCCAGCTTCCAATGGCCAGAGGTTTAAAGTTGGGCTAATCTGAACACATGATCTTCATTTTCTGATCACGGAATATGAAACATTACAAAAGGAAGACGCATTGAAGATTCACATGAACCCGTCCAAAGATAAAGTAAACTACTAGATGAGTACATGTATTGTCATTACTCAATCCGATATACTTAAGGGGGAAATTCTTTCGGCCTCCAGTATTGTTAGGAAAATACGGAGCAACAGCATGAGACGGGGCCAGGTGCGGTTTACCACCACCAGGGGGCACACAACTCTTTCTCAAGAGTCAACACCAATTACTGCCGGTAGGTGGCAGCAACAGTCTACCTAACGCTTTGGTTTGAGCTTCGCCAGAAGGGCGCAGCGGGGCGCGGTGGGGGGGGGGGGCATCCTCTTTGTTTACTGTGAAACCTGGCTTCTCCCCGGCCTCTGGGCTGAAATCAATACGTACAGCGGCCTCGGAGCCAACGTGTGGGAACTACGAGTTGATGAAAAAACTGGATCCACTGCAAATCAGAGAGTGGGCTCTGGCTCTTAAAAAGAGTAGTTTGGGGAGGGGAACCTAACCCTACGCAGTTTGTCCAAGAATTTCTAGGTTTAATCCATTTAGACAAGAACCTGTTAACTCGAGTGGAAGTTTTTTATTGGCTCCTGGTGATGTCACACGAGGCTGGGAGAACTGGTTTTCTACGTGTGGGGCTCCTTTATTCCCTGAAACATCTTCTAGAAAACAAGTCCTGAGGCCTTTCACCCCCGCGGAGCCAGGGCCTCCAGCTGAAACTGGATACTAAGCCTTTTCCTAACAGACTATAATCAACAATCCCCTACCCCCAAGAAATCGAAATGTAAAGTGGGCTCAGGACAATAAACTCCGCATGCGGAACTCACTTGAGAGTTTCAATGTGCACAGACGCCAGGCCCCGCCCCGGAGATTCTGATTCACTGGCTGGATGCAGCCTGGGCAGCTGGAGATTTTGAAAGATCCCCAGGTGATTCCAAAATGCGGCCAAGACTGAGAAGCATTGTTAGATAAGCAGCCTTTGCTCAGGTGTTAAGTCAGGTTTCACACCCAGTAACTACAGGCACGCCTCGTTGTACTGTGCTTCGCCTTGTTGCGCTTCGCAGGTATTGCGTTTTCCCTCAAAACTGAAGGCTCGACACTTCCCACCAGCAAAAACATTACGGCTTGTTTCATTGCTCTGCTTGCTTTAATACGGTGGTCCGGAACTGAACCCGCTCCGAGGTATGCCTGTACTTTAGATTCCTTACGCCTCCAGCAAATTTATAATAAAACCCCAAAGTAAGAAAAAGTTAGCACAGGGTCAGAGGATTGGGAGCCTTATTAAAATTGAACATAAAGCAAAGTCAGACCGTGGCTGGTGTGGCTCAGTGGGTTGGGTGTCATTCTGCAGACCCAAAAGGGTCACCAGTTCGATTCCTGGTCAAGGTACATGCCTGGGTTGTGAGCAGTCCCAGTTGGGGGCACGGGAGGTGACTGATTGTTGTTTCTCTTGCACGCTGCTGTCTCTCACTCCCCTCCCTACTCTCTAAAAATTAATAAAATCTTCTTAAAAAGCAAATTCGGGAAGTTTTTTCCCCCTCTTTTTTAAATTGCCACTGTTAATTCTCCCAAAGAATACCAGCCTGATATTACATTTATCCATTTCTGAATGAAGCGCTGGTATTTGCTGACCTTCAAATATTTCCAGGTTGTCTACAATGAAGCCATACAAGACTTTGACTTTGACCTGGTAATTTGTTGGCATCAAATCTCTTCAAAGCTCTGTAGCTGACAGTGGAGAATGGACTGTTTTCTTGTGCTGCCTAACCTCTGGGCTGGAAGGCTCCAAACACAATTTAGGTCAAGTCTGTTTAAAGGCTAATACAGCGGAGCCACCAATGCAGGCAGGGACTCCGGGGAACCGTATGAAAGCTCATTTCCACAGCCACAAAATGGCCATCTACCACCTTAGGGTGATGGTTACATTTTTGAACACGCTGTAATTCCCACAGTTCTTGTGGACAGTTGGTTAGACTAACGAGCTCTCAGGGTAGGCAGATGGGGGGGGGAGCATGGTTGTGAGGGTGTGGCAGTAGGACCAAAGCCTTGGCGTATACGACAAGTTGGCCTCGCCAGTCTCACAGTATTAATCTTAAGCGGCTTTATCACCATCTCCAAGCTTCAGTTTGCTCATCTCTACTGTAAACGAATAATAAGCATTTCAGGTGTTTTTCCTTAAATAAATAGGATAAAATGGCGATGTGCTGGTAAATATTTAACAACTGGAGTTTTTGGAGGGTAGGGCACCTTGATGTGTAATGTTTGCCAATTTCCATGGTGTAAATACTCCCACCATGGGTGATTTCAAGATCCCAGGGTGGCGTCACTGAGCGTGGCATTGGGAAGAGATGTGCACCACCTGGAATAGAACATCTTGTAGCCCCTCCCCACGACATAGCAGATACCAAAGATTACATTCATGTGATCCCTTCCCCAATAGGAACATTTATGTTGACAGGGCGGTTTACCATTTTTAAAGCATTTCACACACACTATCTCATTCACTTTCTGGCAACATTGTGAAATAGGCAGGATGGGTATTCTTCCTGCTTTACAGATGAGAAGCCACAGGCTCAGAGAGACTGGAATGAATTACTGAAAGCCATGCAAGGAGAAATCTATAAATTGGGTGTAATAAGCAAAATACTTCCTGCCCCAAAGATGTCCACATCCTCACCCCTGAAACCTACGAATATGTAGCTTCCACAGCGAAAGGGTTGGAGTTAAGGCTGCTAGTCAGGTGACCTTAAGATAGGTAGAGTACTGTATCATCCAGGTGGGACTGATGTAATCACAGGGTCCTCACACATGAAAGAGGGAGGCAGAGAGGAGAACCAGAGGGAGATGTAACTACAGACAAGGGTCAGTGATATGCAGCATTGTTGGCTTTACAGACGGAGTCACAAGCCAAGGAGTGCGGGCAGCTTCTATAAGCAGCCAAAGGCAAGAAAGCAGACCCTTCCCTAGAGCCTCCAGAAGGGAACACCGCCTTCCAGTACCTTAATGTTGGCCCTGTGAGACCTGCGTGGGACTTCTGACCTCCAAAATGGTAAGATAATACATTGGTGTCGCTTAAGCTGCTAATTTGTGGTCGTTGTTACAGCAAGGATAGGAAAGTAATACAGTGGAAGTGGCCCGTAGGCATCCTCGTTCCTCAAGTCTCAGCTCAAATTCTACCTCCTGGGGGAGCCTTTTTTTTTCCTTCCTCTTGTAGGCCTTTGCCTTCCCCTCTGCGTTGTCATAAATGTGGCTTTCAGCATTTACTGATGGCTGTAAATCTTGGCATTCCTGTCACCTCTCTCCCTATAATTCCTAAGGACTAGATAGTATTTCATCACTTTTGCATCGTTTCCTGCCAGCATGGGGCCTTCCCCAAGACCAAAGCATAATAACTGGATTGAGAATGTGTGAATAAAGCAAGGACTGAGTGCTGGGCCCCTGCTTGCCACCTGAAACCCCCTGCAATCCTGGTGCTGGGCTGGCACCGCTGCAGGACAATGAAAGCTCGTCTTGGGAGGCTGGAGCCGCGCAGCCCCCTCTGGCCCCCTTCCTACAGCGCAATCTGTCTTTCCTGCCACTGGCCCCCAGAAGCAGCCTTCCCTCAGGACCAGACTCCTTTGCGAAGGAAGGAGAGTTCTGGCTCAGGACTGAAGAGAAGCAGGCATGATGAATGGGTTCCAGGAGCCCCAGACTCCGCCGCTGCCATCTTTGTCTCAGCAGAGCTCGTAATTGGATTTGGGCCTTTAGGCCCGTCACTTACTTCCTCTATCCTCATTTATCAAATGGAAGGAATACCAGCTCTGCACTCTGCTTCCTTTCAAGGCTTCTGCAAGAGAGAGGAAAGCTGTATGGACAGCCCGTGACTGCTGTCACATAGCTAACACACTGAGAGCAGATGTGACCACGTGATAAGAAGAGCCAGGGCTACGTCGGAAAGTTCACATTCTCATGGGAAGTGAAAGTGAATCTGCGTCACTTTCTACCATGTGACAGCTGTGGGACACTGATCAGATTACTGAGCCTGTTTCCTCTGTGTGGGATAGGAATCATGATCCCTCCTACTTATTGATCACTTCCAGCAGGTCCGACCCCTTCTGAGCCCTACACAATTCTTCTTAGTTATTTTACAGGTAGACAGTTTGTCAGTGTCAGAACTGGGACTGGCTATGAAACTTGCAAACCCACTGCTCTCCTTCCCAAAGGTCTAGAATTCTGAGGCGGTGGCAGCAGAGCAGCGCATGAGCACAGGGCCCTCCTGAATGCCGCCCCTACACGACTGCACACGTTGCACACCCATGAAGCCAGGCCTGCGCAGTCCGACGCCAGAGCCTTCCCTCATAAGCTGTGTGCTAGGATGTCTGTCTCCTAAGGTTGTCGTAAGGTTGGGAGTGAGACTGATGCCTTCTGAGCAGAGGGAACAGCTCGAATGGTCTGGAAGTGGAGACACGGAGAGGAACATGCATCGGGAATGATAAACCCTCGCGGCTGCAGCCATGGCTTTGGTCGCATGGAGGAAGAAGAAGTGAGCTGATAGTACTGGTTCCAAACTGTGGCACTCAGAAGGCCAACTGGAGGCCCTTGTACTTTCTGCCACTGCTGGTGGGGAGCGCTGGAAGGTTTAGAAGCAGGAGGTGAGCAGGAGGTGACTGGTCAGGGAACTGATTCCCAAGGGCAGCGTGGAGCAGGGCAGACAAGGCAAGCCCGCTAGGCAGAGGAGGCACTGCAGGGGCACATGAAGGGCTCCTGGAGTGGAGGCAGGGGAAGGGAGAGGTAGATAACTTCCAGGTGAGTCTGTGTTCCAACCTGGATATGGGGGAGTGGGGAGGAAAAGCTTCTGATGCCTCATGGGCTGGCCTTTTTTCTGGGGCACATCAGGCCTCGCTCGTGGTATCATCACAAACTGCGTTTGAGCACACAGGGTACATTTCTTCAGGAAGTCGAAACTCTTTGAGAAGAAAAAAAGTGATTGAGTCTCCTACAAAACCAGCTGTGACTGGCTATTAACTCAGTCATTTCTCAATTTGGTTCTCCCCCCACCCCAAATATTCACTTCCAATTTTTACAGGTATTATCAGTTGTTTGATTATATTCCTTGCATATATACACTATCATATAATAATAATTGTAAATTTCAGAGAAAACAAACTATGCAATTAAAACCAAAACAAGAAAAACAAAATAAAACCTCCCAAATCTCTCCCACATTCTTCTCAGAAACTTGGTAGGGTCCCAAGGAGCGGGGCACCTTGAGCCTGATTGCCTGGGTTCAAATTCCAGCTCCCACATATCAGCAATGGGACTTTGGAGGAGTTAGGTAATCTGGTTCCCTTCTATAAAGTGGGGGTAAAAAGCCTAGTTCTCCCCTTGATCCTCACACGTTACCTTGTTCTGAGGACTACATGAGAAACCCTTTGACTGGTCCCTGTTGTGCAATAAGCAGGCTGTAAGCATCCATTATCATGGTCCTCTCTACATGTTCCACGATGGACCTCAATGACACGTAAGATCAGAAACATCTACATAAAGTTATCATATCACCATTATTATTACATATTTATCCCCAGTGGGGAACGAAGGTACCATGTGCTGACACTATGGCCGTGAGGTTGGGCTAAGCCTCGCTCCTGTTCCGGAGGCCGAGAAAGGAGGCCGTGTGGGCTCTTCCTTCCCTATGGGCTCCTGATAAGCAGAGTCTGTCTGATGAGAAACCCGTGTTGAGTGATCCACAGGACAGCAGGGAGGCAGCCCCCTATCCGCACCTGTTTTGGAAGAGGCGCCCTCCCTCCCTCCCTCTTGCCCCTTCCCGTCTCTCCATTGCCTGGGGACCCAGCTGGGGCAGGTAGCTCCAGGCATTCGCCCACTCACACATCCTCTGTATGACCCTTCTCATCTCCTATGCTATAAGGCCACGCAAAGTAGTCAGCTGAGAGTAACCAAGGATAGAGGGCATAGCTGGCGGTGGGCAAGATTCCACTCCTGGCCACTGCCCCCCACCCCCCAGCCTCACATGTTTTATCCAGGCTTTCGCCATGCATTACCCACGTCACCCACTTGGATCCTTCCCGTGTCAGAGCCCCCACCGCGGGGCTCCACTGGCCCTTAAGTCTCAGGTAGGTCGAGGAGAACTCAGTGGAAAGTTACTTTCAAATAGACGGATGGAAGGATGATGAAACCCCAGGAAACCGCAGCTCCTCCCCTTCTGGGGCCCCAGGCCAGAAGCCAACCTGCTAAGCTTGGGACCCATTCCTGGCCTCCCTATGTACCCAGAGATCATGGGCAGGTCACTTAACCCTGTGTCTCATTTCTTTACTTACAGATAGGACGCCAGCTGCCCTATCATACCCTTACAGGGCTGTCAAGAGGCAAGAATGAGCCAGCAGACGCAAAATAGTGGCAATGCTTTCAGATGAAGCATCTGTGCAAACGCACACTTCTGCAGCCTTCAGCTCGGCTACAGGTGCTCCTACTTAAATCCAGTATAGGAATATTCAGACCCATACACACATCATGACAGGCTCCCAAGAGCAGTTTCGCTATGCCACTGAAAATATGATTCAATTCAGCACAAGGTAATGTGCTCACATTTTACCAAAACTCCCCTGAGGAATAGCTGCTCTGGTTAAGGGTGTCCCTTAACTGGGCCTGCAGTGGGCTGGCTGACCGAACTCTGCGGGTTTCCGCTGCATTTCAGAAAGGAGGCCTGTTGTGGCCCCGTCTGTAGTCAGTTTGATTTCGAGTTGTAACGGCCATAGTCTTGACGGTAACTGTCCTCCTCTGCCCCTTTAAGAATGCAAGTTCCTTCAATTGCAGGCAGGCAGGAAGTGCCACTACTCTTGGGCCCTGTTTCATTTCCTTTCAAAGGTGTTTTCACACTACAGAAACCCCAAGTCCTAGTTCTATTTCTTTTAAAGGTATACTCAACGGTCTTTGTGTTGGGTTAATGACATTTCTTGAGCCGGAAAATATACAAATAATATACGCACGTTTTACTTTTTAATAGGCTTTATTTTTTAGAGCAGTTTTAGGCTCACAGCAAGATCGAGTCGAAGGTACAGAGATCTCCCATATACCCCCTTCCTCCACACGTGCACAGCTTCCCCCATTATCAGCATAAAAATGTTTGCTAAGTATATAAAAGATGAAAGTAAAACAAAATGTTATTTAAAATATAAAAGGAATACATGCTTCTGGTAAAGAATAAATGGTATAAGATCCTCTATTTCTCTTTCCCGGAGGTAACCTCTATTAACAGCTCTTAAAATTCCCCTCTGCAAATTGTCTATATACATCTCACTTTTTTTTTAAAGGTTTTATTTATTTACTTTTAGAGAGAGGGTAAGGGAGGGAGAAAGAGAGGAAGAGAAACAGCGATGTGTGAGAGATTCATTGATCAGTTGCCTCTTGCACACCCCAAACTGGGGACTTGGCCCGCAACCCAGGCATGTGCCCTGACCAGGAATCGAACCAGCAACATTTCCATCACACGCCAGGAGTCAATCCAGTGAGCCAAAGCAGCCAGGGCTAAACCTCACTTTTTTATTACACAGAGTACACCATATGATATTCATGAGGTTCCCTTTTTTCCACTGAAGAGTATACTTTGGACATCCTTCCATGGCCTCATGAATAAATCTGCCTTGCTCTTTTTCTAACAGCCACATGATTTTCCATTGTTTGGGTATTCTGTCATGTTCTTAACTAATCTCCTAATTTAATATACAGTTAAGTTGATTCTAACTTTTCCTCTTACCTACAATGCTATGGAGAGAAAGCTATATGTGTATGTGAATATGGATGTAGATACATATCTTTGTGTAAGTGTTGGAGGGGTTCAGAACAGGCCTCTTCAAGATCTGCCACTTGGGCAATGTGAAATATTTTGAGCCGAAGGCAATAGAGCCCTTGAAGACTTGTGAAAACTTTTACTTCTCCCTTAAAGAATTTAAAGTAGGGGCCTTGCCCATAATAAGAGTTATCCCTGAAAAGTAACTTTTTATGCTCTATCTGGAGGACACAGCAAACCTCTAGTTACTGACCATCTGCTCTTCTTATCATTCTGCAGCGACCTTTGAAGTCCCACATGCCGTGGCCCAGAAAGCTATACACACCTGATTTCCCCTTTCCATCTCTGACTCTCTTGTGTATGTAGGCATCCCGTATGTGTGCATGTAATGAAACTTGATTATTTTCTCTTGTTAATAGGTCTCATGTAGATTTAATGATTAGGCGAGTTGAAAAGAACCCAGGAGGACAGAGGAGAGTTCCTTCCTGCCCCACAGTGTCCCAATATTGCCATAGAAAACAATTCTAGCAGTGGAAGCACTGGTTGAAACCGGAAATGGTGTTTTAATTGGGAGAGCCACGGGTGCCTCTGAACCGTCTATACCAGTTTTCGCTTCTCATTCTTTCCCTGCATTCTGGCCAACCTCAGACATTACCCAGCCTTCTTGTTTTGTCAGTCTGAAAGGGGCACAGAGGGGACCCTTGAAAGCCTCCTGTCCAGGGACATCTTCCTTCACGAGTCCTGGGTCTGTGAGGAAGAACTTAGAGGCCAGACTGTGGAACCAGATAGAGCTGGATGCAATCCCAGCTCAGCCACTTGCCAGCTGTGATCTCTGGAGCTCAGTTTTTCCATCTATAAAGTGAGCACCCTAAGACAGAGTTCATGGGGTTATTGAGAGGACCCCACAAAGCAATACAAGGTGGCTAGCACTACAAATGTTCCTGTTTCCAAACAAACAAATATATATATGTACTCATTTCAACTGACCTAGTCACAGGTTGATTACCAGTTTCTGCAGGAGCTGAGATTTCACCTTTTCCCTACTTGCTGCCCCTACATGAGAGAGGAAAATGCAAATAAAATGCTGGAAACTAAACCTTCAGCTGTCACATTACGTGGTTGGTCTTACTGGCTGAGCAAACCCCAGCTTCGTCCTCTTTAAGACGGGGTGTTCACTATACCTGCCCAAGCAGGTCGTTAGGGGAATTAAGAATCACACAGGACTGCGTCCGGCTCCGGCACACACTTCATGGACGATCCTTGTTGTTAGCCACGGGTCCTCCCAACTGCTCAGCCCACGTCCCCCAGCAGGACAGGTGGACAGTGCAGTACAGGAGTCCCTCTCTATATCGCGGTTCACTTATCGCGGCCTCACTGTATTGTGGGATTTTTAAAAATATTATATTTAATTATTGCGGATTTTTCGCTATGTCGCAGGATTTTGCGGTCCTGTATACGTATGTTGTTAAAGTGACATCGGTTTAAGAGTGTAGAATATGTTTAATACAAAAAGACCCTCATGAAAATATATTTGTCATGTTTTCTCTTTTATTCCTTTGCACCCTGCTTCCAAAGGAAGCTCAAGTGACAGCTGAGTTACTTGCAAGTGGGAATGTTGCCGACACTGCTTCTCTGTGTCCTTCGATGCCACACAGAATCCCACCTGGATCTGCGCATGGTAGGGAGTTGTTCACCTCCACTGAGGTTCCAATTAATCCCACTGCTGCTGGAGTGTTAAGAACCCAAATAATAATTTTGGATATGCTTATTTCTTTTTTCCAATCTGTCAGGTTTTACTTCATGCATTTGAAGCCCAGTTGTTGACAGCATAAAAATGTTAAGGTGTTTTTTAGTTTTTGTGAATTGATTCTTTTATATAATATCCTTCTTTATCCCTGGTATTATTTCTTCCTCTGAAGTGCACATTTTCTGGTATCCATATAGCTAGTACAGCTGTGTTTTGGTATTTGTATGATGTAATTGCCCCCCCCCAATTTTATTATGAACCATTATGTGTGTTCATATTTAATGTAACTTTCTTGTAGACAGTGCTTGTCAGGTTTTCATCTTTATTGTATTTTATATTATGGCAACTGAGAGATAATCATTGCTTATCGTTTTAAGCTGATACATTTATAACAATTTCTTATGCTGCTTAAAAAATTAATACATCTGTTTAGAAAGTTTCAGAAAACATCCCACCCCTACTGAGTGCTATGGTCTGAACATTTGTATCTCCCCAAAATTCATGTGTTGAAATCCTACCCCTCAATGTGATGGTGTTAGGATGGCAGAGCCTTCACAAGTGAGGTTAGTGCCCCTATATAAGAGACCCGCAGAGCTCCCTTGCCCTTCCACCACATGACCTGGAAGGAGACTGTCACCAGACCCTGCTGGCACCCTGATCTCAGACACCCAGCCTCCAGAGCTGTGAGAAATCCATTTCAGTTGCTTGTAAGCCACCTGGCCTATGGCATCACTGCGCTAGGAGCTGTTTGTGACAAGAGCTGAAATATCCACACCGTGTAGGGAATAGAAACACATTGAAGAGCGCATCTCATAAATAACAACTTCACAGTGGAGAAACCTGGCAGATAACACCTTAATCAAATGCTCAAACAATCTCCCCACTAATGGAACAAACGAACATCGTGTGCTCCTGACAGGAGATGCCCGGAAGGTCATAGCGTCCCTTGTGTAGTATTCCTGCCAAAAGGACAAAGCCCAAATCTAATCATAAGGAAACATCAGTTAAACCAAAAGCAAGGGAAATTCCACAGAACAACTGGCCTGCTGTGTTAAAAAATATATGTCAGTGTCATCGAAGACCCAGAGAGGCTGAGGAAGTTCTAAATTAGAAGACACTGATGGCACATGACAGCTAAATGCGATACATGATCCTGGATTGGAACCTAGGTCAGTAAAAAAGTGTTATAAGGACATTATTGGGCTAATAGGCAGCGTTTGGACAAGGTCTGTAGATAAGATAATAGTAGTGTAGCGATGTGAAATGTCCTGGTACTGATAATTATACTGAGGCTGTGCTGGAGAATGTCTTTTGTTCTTCGTAAATGCCAAGCATTTGGGGGGAGAAGATGCCGTATTCACAACTAACTCTCAAAGGGTTTAGAAGATACACAGCATAAAGAAGATGTGATACATACATACAGTGAAATACTACTCAGCCATAAGAAAAGATGAAATACTGCCACTTGTAACAATATGGATGGGTTTTGAGGATATCGTGCTAAGCGAAATAAGTCAGAAAAAGTTAAGAACCCTATGATTTCACTCATACGTGGCTTACAAAAACTGAAAGCCACAAAGGAATAAACAAGAAAAACAAACAAACCCTCAGAGACACAAACAACAGTATGGAAATATATGGTGATGGAGAACTTGACACTTTAAAAGTCTTGTTAAGCAATGTCACCCCAATACATTTAAATAAAAAAAAACTTTTAAAGGAAAAAAGATAGGTAATGATAAAGCAAAGGTGGCAAAATATTCACAATGGATGAATCCAGGTAGAGGGCGGATGGGAATTCTTCCCAGATGTTTGCAGCTTTTCTGTAAGCCACCTCATTATCATGGGCAATCAGGTGTTCGGTAGGGGCCCACCAGGAATAACAAAGACATTCCCACACTTCAGCCGCTTGGGAAATCCCAAGGATTAGAGGGTACCTCCCAGGAGGCAGAAAGCAAGGCCAGCCACATTCTGTATTACAAAAAACCGGACCCAGGATTCAAGCTGTAAAACTAAGGCACTTGTGCAAATAGAGTACAAAATATCAAATGCAGACATTAAAATACCTCCCCCTGGCCCAAACTAAAATGATGTACCTGTCTGTATATAGATAGAATAATAGAAAGATTTAAGTCCAAATGTAGGCTCACTCTTTGTGCCAAGTACTAAAAGTAGTATGGAAAAAAAAAAAAACAAAAAAACAGAAGAAGAAAAAACAAGGGTGGGGGGATAGTCGAGGAATACATTTTCATGAATGAGTAAATTAGGACCTCGGCAGCCAAGCCTGCAGGTGCAAATCCGAGAATGGATGCCTGGGTGACAAAATAATGATAATAATATTGAGAACAACTAACCAAACAAACAGCAGCATCACCAGCGCCGCCGCTGCCACAACAAAGGCAGGTGTGCTCTCACTTAGCATGGGGAACAAGCCTAGTAACCCAAAGCATCCCCGACTTACTTCTAATTCTGCCTGAGATGGCTGAGTTTCATAAATGACTGAATTTGGCTCCTTCTCATCGTGGATATATAATCCTGCCCCTGAAGTATGGGGGATCTGAGCTCTAGCTACTAAAATCGCGTCAAACGGACTATATGGGCCCATAGTTCAAAGTAAGGAGTTTTAGTTTGAGGTCTTGGCTCTGCTAACCAGCTGAATACCCTTGGGTAGGTCTCTTAACCTCGCTGTGCTGCGCTACCTTCTGTGGAAAACTGATGCCAACACCTAGCCCCTTTATCTGCATAAGGGCTGCTTTAACATGCAAAGGACACAAAAGATGAGAAAACGCATTGACAAAATGTACAAGCACCAGATAAATCCGAGTTGTATTACCTAAGGACTTAACTAAAGCCCAGAACGTAACATGACACCTTCAAGACAGTCTTCCTTTTCTTTTCTCTCTCTCTCTCTCTCTCTCTCTCTCTCTCTCTCTCTCTCTCTCTCTCTCTCTCTCAGCTGTTGTCCAGTTTACTGGTTCCACTGAGCTGATGCCTAAACCCTTTTAGGTAGTCTGTTGGTACAAACTGTGGGATTTAGGCCTTGTAGAGAACACGCAGGGGGAAATGTAAACCACATTTCCGAAGTAGAGCTATTCAGGAGTTTATCCCGTTCGTTGACAGCCATGCCACCCATCTCTTCCATTCTCTTTCAGAAACCCTGATGGTGACTTGCTCTAGTTTGAGAACCCCTCTTTTAAATAGACTGGGGTGTACAGACATCCCAGAGACCTTTGGAGAAAATCCACAAAGCTAGTGACCTTAGAGAGGAAAAATGATATCTTTCTTTTCATTAACCTTCAATGATCATTAGCATTTTCTCCAGATATGCATGTAGGCAAGTCTCTTAGCTTGGGCTGCTATAACAAAATACCATCAACTGGATGGGTAAACAACAGACATTTATTTCTTACAGTTCTGGAGGCTGGGAGCCCAAGATCAAGGTGCTGGCAGATTCAGTCCCTGGTGAGAAGCCCCTTCCTGGCTTATGACAGCCTCCTTCGTTTAGACAAATGTTCAGTCCACAACAGCAAGAAACCTCTGTGATATTAGGAGTTCTTATGATTGTATCAACAACAAAAATCACAGATATTTTTGTACCTGTTAACATTTTGCAGATATCTATACACCGATCACTGGGTATGAGACCTGCTACTAGATTGTGTTATTTACTGCAGAGAGAAGCATATATATTACTTTATCACCGTGTTAAAAACTCTTTTGGTAACTGTATGGAAATATAATTCCTTTCATTAGTGATACCAGATTTTTTATTTTATACAGTTACATAATTCCAAGAAAGGGCGTATATGCTTCATCAAATTGCCATGGCACAAAAAGAGTTCAGAATCTGGAATCTACCCTGGCTGGCGTGGCTGAGTGGATTGAGCACCAGAATATGAACCAAAGGGTCACTGGTTCCATTCCCCATCAGAACACATGCCTGGGTTGTGAACCAGGTTCCCGGTTGGGGGCATGTGAGAGGCAATGGATCTATGTTTCTCTCTCACATAGATGTTTCTCTCTCTCTCTTTCTCCCTCCCTCCCTGTCTCTCTAAAAATAAATAAATAAAATCTTAAAAAGAAAAAGATTTATAAAGCCAGATGTTAACACATGAGCATTCTTTCATTAAAAATATTAAAAAAAAAAAAAACTTGGGGTCTCACTCCCCTCCCATCTCCTTATAACAAGATACTGAGGTGTCAGGAGATGGGACCATGACTTACTTTACTTTCTTTTTCCTTTTTCTTTTTCTGCAATTTTTAATGAGACAAAATTTGCATAACATCAAATTAACCATTTTGAAGTGAGCAGTCCGGTTTCATGTTGTACAACCACCACCTCTGCCCAGTTGCCGAACATTTTCATCACCTTCTTCAGTAGTCAGTTCCTTTCCCCGCCTCCCGTCAGCTCCCAGTAGCCGCTCATCTATCTTCTGTCTCTGTGCTCATTCTGGACATTTCATATAAACGGAATCATACAACAGGCGGTCCTCTGTGTCTGGCTCCTTTTACTGAGCACGTTTTTAAGGCCCTCTCGTGTCATAGCATGCGGCAGGACTCCATTCCTTTTCATGGGTGAATACTATTCCATCGTGTGAATGGGCCATGTTTCATTCGTCCATTCATCCTTCAGTAGACACTTGGGTTGCTTCCACTTTTTGGCTCCTGGAATGGTGCTGCTATAAAGAAGGAAGAGTACAAGTGTTAGTTGGAATGCCTGCTTTTGATTCTTTTGGGGATATACCCAGGAGAGAAATTGCTGGGTCATATGGTAATTTAATGTTTGACTTCTCGAAGACTATGACTAACTTTTAAATCTTTAGTTGAATCTATTCCCTAAAGTGAGACTTGGTAATTGTAGTGTCTATGGGTGGCAGATGTCCATCATCTGTACCAGACAGTTGGGTCCTGGCTGTAAATCACACAGTATAAAACTGGAACTCAAGAGTCCTTTTCCTGGTGCTTTCATTAACCCTGTGTTTGGCCTTCATGTTAGGAGACGACATCCTCCTCTTCTTGCTTTGGCGGCAATGATGTCTACGGAATTCTTCCCCTGGGAAGGATCCTGTGAGTGCAGGGATCAGAGAAAATTGGGGGGTGGGGTGGGCAGAGATGATGGTAAGGGCTTGCTCCTTCCCTGGCTTTAGTACCTGCCAGTCAATTCTGATGCACAAGTAAGCTGAGAGCTGAGGCCCCCTTGTGACAGGAAAAAATAATCTGGCAGAAAAGTAGGAACGAGAACTGGTAGGTGCATCTGGCGCAGGCCCTAGGAACAGGTGGTGACTCCCCCAGGTCACCCATGCCCAGGCCAGCTCGGCTCAGACTGAGGCTTAGCAGAAGGGGAGCAGGCTGAAGCACCCTGTGCGCCCCTTGCCACGCTCGGGCAGCGTAGGCGGGAATGAGCGGACAGGGAGCTAGGCAGGGGAGCAGGCGCCTGAGTAGCTGGGCTCATTCCTGGGTCCTGGGAAAAGCCAGGGGCGCTGGCGGAGCACAGGAAAAGCAAGCAAGAGTGGCAGGACTGGCTTCATCACTTGGGGATGCAGTGCAAAATGAAAACGCAGGGCCTTGGTTCAAAATCAAGGAGGCCGGGATGGCAGCGGCATAGCATTGAGCCAAGGACGGGACCTTTGTGAGTGTGGGGCCTTGTGCAACTGCGCAGGCCCCACACCCGTGCCGTGGTGCAGCCAGACTTGGAGAAGAGAGAACGCCAGAGTTGACTTTGGCCTCTGTGAGGAATCCCCTCAAATGTGAGATTTTGTCTGTTGCCCACCTGCACTTCATTTTCCTCACCATTAAGTCATTAACCACCTTGTGCTGATGATCTGGGAGAACTATATTCTATTAAAAAAAAAAAGCTTTGACATCCGCAGAAGAAGCACATTAAAATATATGAACACTTATTACTTCCTAATGATAATTCTCTTTCATGATGGAGTAAAAAGTTAATCATTTTTAACACAGAAGGCTACTGGGAGTATGTGATACCTCCTCTTTCAATATGTTATTGACCTACTGAGCTTTTAGAAACCAATGTAATATGAATGACTGCTGGGAAAAATAGTAAAGTAGTGAAAAGCTGTGTGAAACTAGCAATGTTCTAGATGAAGAATTCCCTTTATTGCGAGTGCATTGGGCGCAAAAAGAGCAGATTGAATTTCTGTAGCGAAACAACTTGAGAATTGGAGCAGGCAGGTTTTTAATTTTATGATCTATGACTACAATAGCTACATTTAAAAGTTTTAATGATGGAAAAGTTGGATGATTTATAGAACAATGTCCAGAGGTCTTAGCTTGGGAGTCCAGAACAGTGTAGTGTTAAAATGAGGGAGCTTCTGAGCCAGCCAGGCTGAGTTCAGACCCTGCTTCTGGCTTTCACTGTGTGGTTTTGCCTAATTGATTTCATGGTTCCAGGATTCCCACCCCTGCAATGGAGAAAAGTCACAGTGCCTCTCCCATGGGATTATGTCAGAATTGAAGGAAGCTCCCTGGTATACGGTACTCATTCAAACAATGTTCACTATTATTAATGCCATTATTATAGTCCTGATTGATGTTGTTATTATTTTTATTCTCCAACCTGGCCCCTGCCTGCCTTTCATTACTTTCTGTCCCTTTCTCTCATTCAACATAAGCCCTGGGCAAACTAAGCTGCTGCATATCACTTGAAGTTCCTCTGCCTTCCTATTCTTGCCCTTGCTGTGCAGAGGCAGAGCAACCACTTGGAGGGGATGTTGGAACGGCAAATTCAAGCCACAGAAGGGAGCTCGGTTGAATGAGATCCCCTTGAAAGTTCTTTTTGCCTCTCAGATTCCAACAGATCTACAAAGCAGAGAGGCAATTTAGCAGCAGGACCTTCGATGTTCTCTAGAGTGTTCCTGAACTCTGCTTTTCTGTCATCCTCCGCTCGTTTTTAGCACACTGGCCGAAGGGACCTTCTCTTCCGTTGCCCTGAGCCCCGTGTGGAGCCGCCACAGGTGGGAATCCTGGAGGACATTTCAGCTGAATGAAAGGCAGAGATGGACTGCAACACGAGGACTTACGCACAACTGGTAGATAGACCTGGGGCTTTGATCTCCAAACAAAATGCTGAAATTCCCTGAGCTGTTTCTTCAGCAGTAAACTGAATTCGAGGTTGTATACAGATGGTCCGACCAAACAGCCTTTCCCTCCCTGTTTTAAGGGAGCACTCAGCCTGTGTCTTTAAGGGGATTTAGGTAAACATATGGAAATTGTGGGGCCACAGGGGAAAGTGGGCTGCAGGCAGGTGGGAGCAGGTGGTAAGAAGCCTTGAAATGCAGACAAAGGGACCTGGGCTTGAGAAAGCAGAGAGTTAGGAGCCTTGCTATTGTCACTGTTCCTCTGTCCCTCCTCTTCTTCCGGCCAGTGCTCTGCACAAAATGTAATAGGTTAAAAATAATAGGACTAATATTCATGAACTCAGACCTCGGTGGTTGTTGCCCCAGGATTGGAAATGGCTACAAATCAGTCCCAGGCGCACCCTGGAAAGCAAAATAAAATACACTGTGCCCTCACACCGCTTCCGGACACAGGCTTCAAGGGGGGCCACCCTCCATTGTGGCTCACTTAGGCACATTTTTCACAGGGTGCTGGGGCCCTCAAGAGCAGGAAGGTAGGGCAGCTGTTGGTGCGCTCATTACTCATCTCCCACCAGAGAGCCCTGGCACCCCGAAGTTCTTTTGACTCTCTAAGCCTGTCTTTCCCATTAGGATTGGAGAGCCCCCACCCCACAGTGGTTATGTCTAGCACGAGCTAACCATTTATAGACGGTAGCTTCCATGAAGCAGGAATTGTCCCTGATGTCCGAAACATTAGTACTGAAAGGAGTTAATTATCTGGAGAGGAAAACAAGGGGGCTAGGGTCACAGGTTCAGAGCTGGGCGAAGTTGATTTCAAGCAACTTCCTCATTTGAACAAATCTGTTTCATATAATATTTTAACTGTTTAGCGGGCAACTTCTGTACTACCTGCCAGCCACTGTGGGAGACAAAGGCGCCCACCTCTCTCTCCCTGGGGGCTCTCGGGCACAGCCTCCCTCAGGGGCACGGAGGTAAAGACTGTTACGTACCCTCAGCATAAAGAACAGACAGTAGCTACCAGTCAAGGTATCACAACAATGGTTCTCCAGGCCTCAGTTTTCCCATCTGTAAACCTCTCCTCACAGAGTGACGTAGGCATGAAAGGCCAAAACAAATGCAAAGCACTATTCCAATGCCTGACTCTTTGAACGCATCAGTCAATAGGGATTTTTGTTTGGTTTGCATTTTTAGAGCAAAGGGAGGAAGGGGAGAGAGAAACATGAATGTGAGAGAGAAACATCGATCTGTTGCCTTTCACACATGCCCTGACCCAGGACTAAAACCGCAACCCGGGCATGTGCCCTGACCAGGAATCAAACTGGGGACACTTTGCTTTGCGGGATGATGCCCAAGTGAGCCACACCACCCAGGGCAGGAGTCTTTTTTTTTTTTTATTTACTGAAAAGCTAGCAAATTTTCTCATTTTTACTAGTAGTTTATGAGAAATAGCTAATACAAAAAACATCTTAACTTTTTACTTAATGCCCAACACTGACATATTTTTATTATTTTTCTCAACCTTTTCTCCTCACAAAAATAATACAACTTGTTTATTGTCATACACAGTCCTAAGCATTTAGGTCTCCAAACAACCCTGGGAGACAGGCACGGAAATTATCCCTTTTTACAAATGAGAAACATCAGGACCAGAAAAGTTAGTGAACACGGCCAGGGTCACACAACTCTTAAGAATCTTCTTTCAGTTTGTATTTCCTTTTATCTGCCTCCCTGTCTCCTTTTCACTCCCATTAGGCTCCTGAGAAGCTGGTGGGACAAACCCAGTACAGCACACCTCCATCCCTTGCCCTTCCTCCATGGACCCACCTACTCTCTCCCTATCGGTAGGCCGACACAGTGGAAGGCTGCTTGTTAGCAAACTAGCTGAAGTCTTGACGGGTTTACACATTTCCCCTCCTGCATCTCCTTTGGAGACAGTGCTTCAGCAAGGCCTATGCCTTTCCAAGGCCAAAGCCTTGAGGAGAAGCAACAAGCTAGCAGTGGGAAGAAAGACTCAGTTCTGGATGGCCCTGGGCGGGGTGAAGGGGGAGTCGTAGAACACGCAGAAATGGTGTCGGTATGCCGCAGCTGGCAGCTGATGTGGGCCAGAAATGCACCCTGCGTGATCTTTCATGAGTTTTCACAACGAAGTGGACTCTCTTCAGGCCAGCCAACTCGGGGAGAGTCAGGGGTCCTGTATCCAGAGAGGTGACATCCTGTGTCTGCCCCGGAAGGTCCAGAGCAGGATGGCAGCCAGCCACCAGAGCATGAGCTGGGGGACCAGACAGCCGAGGCTGCCCCTCCCGTGTACCCCAAGAAGAAGGAAGTTAAGTGGATTTAAAAATGGGGAAGTCTGAGCTGCCCCTGCACTGGCTTTTAAGGGTCTACAAACAGTAGACAAAGTGTCCACGGGAGAAACGTGATTAGCAAGGGATTTGTGGAAACAGTCCCTCAGGGTGTAGAAGGGGGGAAAAAGTACTGTGCACCTGCTGTTTTGCACCTCAGAACAATCTTAAGGAGGCCCTTTTCAACCTGCAGGTCTTTTTCCTCTACCTTGCTATTTGCAGGCGCAGGGCGTGGCATTCGTTACTAGTTTCAGCAGCAGGGTGGTCATTGCTGCTCACAGAGTCAGGTGCCATTTTGAAAATTGCTTCTCGCTACCTAAATCTCCCATATTTCTGGATGGAACTGAGGAGCGCGCTTCGCAAACGTCTGGTGCTGAAAAGGCCTCCCTTCAAAATAGAGTTCGATTTTTAAATTTAATCTTCAGATTTTAGACATAATGGGATTGCTTGTACTTGGCATTCACTGCAGGCCTCTTAGCAGTCACTTTTATAATTTAGGAAAATAAGGAACAGGAAAGTAAAAGAACTTTCTCAGTGTCAAGCTGTAAGTCAATAGCAGAGCTTGAACCTGACTTATTTTTCTAAGGGGAGAGGGAGGCATTGAACTTTATAAACTCCAGATAAATTAATTTCAAGCCAGCAAATATTCTAGATATTTCATTTGGGTGCTCACAACAGTAGAGTGATGGAAAAAAAAAAAAAAACATGTCACGGTGCATTAAAAAAAAATTCACTTTAGGGTAACGTATCTCCCACCCAAGTCAGAAGGAACACCGAGGACGACGAGACAAAGAGGGCCGGGTGGGGCGAGTGTCCTCCACTGGCCTGTAAGCTGAGTCACGGGAATCGCACCCCTGAAGCGGGCGAGGCCCGCCTGCGAGGCTACACCTTACCCTCGCTTGGGGACCGCTACATCAGACAAAGCCAGATTTGCAGTAAAGGAACGCCTGTCCCCCGGGTACCACTCAGGCCCTTAGTTACCCTGCTCCAGTCCCGAAGAGCAGGTTTGCAAGGCTGTTGCAAACATCCATTATGATAAAACAGACATAGAAGGGGAGAGTACACTATGAAGGACGTGTTTGGAGGCTGGGGTTTTGCTTGGCGTATTTTTTTCCATCCTTGTTGCGGTTAGGGTGCTTTGGTGGACGCAGGCGGGCGCCCCTAACGCCAGGTGGCCCCGCCGCCGCCACGGAGGCCACCCGAGACCCAACGCGAAGGAGTTAAAGCGGTCGGGCGGTGACATCACCTCATTTACATAGGAGCGCGCATATAACGGTGCCCGCCGCCCCCGTCCGGCACTCGGCGGCAGTCACTGAGCACGTCGGACTTCTCTTCCTCGCGCACCTCCGCTCCGGTGAGCCCCGGGGCCCCCGCGATAGGGTCGGCTTCCTCCCTACCCGCTGCCCGCGTCCCTAAAGCCGAGTCCCAGTGGCCCTCCCGGCCAGGGCTGCCTTGGGGAGCTGGGGCAGCTGCCAAAACTTTGCAGATGCTGCGTAACGGGGTGGGCAGTGGGGGGATTTTAAATTAAAGAAAAAAACCCTGGAGTTTTGCTAGACAGCTTCCAGGGAACGGGTTTTTCTTCCTTGTCCCCCGGAAGGCATTCTCTGTTGCCTCTTAGGCGGCGATAAATCGGGAACAGAAAGATTCTTTGTTCCAGCTCACACCCACCCTAGCCCGGAGTCACGTTCATTAATCTCCCCTCTAGCCTCGGTGGCCTCCCGGGCCGTTCTGGGGAACGTAAACCGGCCTCCTTGCAGGGGACTGGGCGCAGAGGCTGCCGGATTGCCCCCGGGTGCAGATGAGGGAGGGGCAGGGGGCGGGGGCAGCTTTGTGCGGCTGGCTGGCTGCATCGTGGCGCGCCAGGGAGGAAGCGGGTAGGGCGGTGGTCCGAGGCGCCGCCTTTGTCACAAAGGAAAGCAGCGCAGGCCGCGCGTGGAAACGCTTTTATGTGCGGTCTTGGCGTCATTTTAAGGATTTTTACTCGATTTTCTTCCCCATAAACTAGCCGTTCTCTCCTCCTAGCCAGATTTTGATGTTGGAATGTTGCAGTTACCCGCAGCGCTCAGTGGGTCTTCTAATACGAGAGCCATCTTTCCAGTGCGGCTTTATTTTTGTAGGGAGGATTTTAGCCGTGAATGACTGCGGAAGGAGGCGGGGGTGGGGTTTCAGGCAGCAGATTCGAGGGCCAAAGCGCACTTCTGAGCTGGAGAAACGAGACCGGGTGGCTTGGCCCTCACCCTCGCTCTGGCTTTGTATCTGCAGCTTCCTCGCAACCATGTCTGACAAACCCGATATGGCCGAGATTGAGAAATTCGATAAGTCGAAATTGAAGAAGACAGAAACGCAAGAGAAAAATCCACTGCCTTCCAAAGAAAGTAAGCTCTAGCGACGCCCCCCCCCCCCAAAAGGCTGGGCGGGAGTGACGGGTGGGTAGGGCGCAGGATGGGAGGGGCCGGAGGAAGAAGGGGGGAGGGAGGGGGAAGAGCCGACAGCTTCTGATGAATGTGGCCTGGAAAGGTTAATTAAAAATGTTATGCAGCCAACAAACACAGGGCCTTAATAATTCAATGATGCAGCGTTTAATATACTGTATAACTATGCATATGCTTTTACCTGGCATTTGTTCCTATTTAATATCAACCTTCAGCATGAAATGCCTATTGATAACTTGTAGCATTTTTACAATTCGGAAAGATGTTTTAAAGTGTAATGTTATACTAGGCCACACGGACTCCGCATAACCGATCTCCATCTTTTTTTTTCTGACCGCAGCCATTGAACAGGAGAAGCAAGCAGGCGAATCGTAATGAGGCCCGCACCGCCAATATGCACTGTACATTCCACAAGCATTGCCTTCTTAT
The DNA here is from genome assembly GCF_987537825.1 of Furipterus horrens. Lineage (NCBI taxonomy): Eukaryota > Metazoa > Chordata > Mammalia > Chiroptera > Furipteridae > Furipterus > Furipterus horrens. The sequence continues at coordinate 113,828,297 of NW_028327187.1, read as the reverse complement.
TTTACTTCTTTTAGCTGTTTAACTTTGTAAGATGCAAAGAGGTTGGATCAGTTTAAATGACTGCTGCCCCTTTTCACATCAGAACTACTGACAACGAAGGCCGCACCTGCCTCTCCCATCTGCCTGTCCGGCTGGCGGGGAAGGGAAAGAACTTGCATGTTGGTGAAGGAAGGAGCTGGGCGGGTCGACAGTGAAATCTAGAGTAAAAACCAAGCTGGTCCAAGGTGTCCTGCAGGCTGTAAAATGCAGTTTAATCAGTGCCATTTTTTTTTTTGTTAAAATGATTTTAATTATTGGAATGCACAATTTTTTTAATATGCAAATAAAGTTTTAAAACCTGGCTTGGTGTGACTGTTAAGTGCTTGGAAGGAGCGGGAGTGGCTTATTCTCAGGTGAAACCTTTGGGAAAGGGGGCTGCCTTGGGACCTCGGGGGGGAGCAATAAAAGACGAAACATCTGGTATAGGGGATTTCACCCCAGGTATGTGAACTCTCATCTACACTAGGTAACTGGGAGGTCGTTTCTTTAGGCTGGTTGAATTCCTAGCATGAATTGTATGAAAGGGTTGAAAAATATTTGCAGTTTGGCAAAGCCTGATGCTGAAATGTATCGGGTCAAGAAAATGTGATAACTCACAGCAGTGTTTTTAGGTGTCAAAGGGGGGAACTTGGCTATTTGGCCCATTACCAACATTGTAATGGGCTAAATAGAATTTAGAATTTAAGCAGTCCTGCCCAAGATATATTTTAAACAGCTGCTTTGTGAAAAAATAACACATGTTTTCCTTCATCTAATGGCTGGTTCTAATTAGAAATCAATATTTAAAACTTCCTTTATAAAATAAGTGTTTATGATTAATAAATAGAACTTAGGAATTCTATTTGAGCCTTGGGCACTAGCAGGACTAGGATTTCATTGGCTCTTCTCCAGGGCTTGCCTTTCTGAGGAGTTAATTCTCAATCACTTAGAAGTACCTATTGGAACTGGTGGCTTTGGGTTAAAGGCAGGACCTGTTTGGGGGCAATTAATGTGCAGAAAAGGCAATAGGGTATCAGTTTTAATTGGAAACATTTAAGATGGTAATGTACCCAATATCTTTGCAAAGCTAAGGTTCACAGGGCAAGTATCCAAGAAGTTAAGCCCCCTCCTACCCCGAATTTAGGAAAACATCCTCTTTGAAGGGGCAAATTGCTGATCATTATTAAACCAGCCGATTTCATTTCCTTTGCTCAACACTTATTTTGAGAAATACACAGGAAACCATTTACCTGTGGTTTAGTCAATCCACTGCACCAGCTGCTAGAAGCCTTTATCTGCATTGCAAGGCAAGGGACTTGGACCTGGGCTACAAAACCAGAAGTCCCACAGCCTGCTCCATCCTTGGAGGACAGAGTGAGGACAAACTGCTGGGAGCAGGCCCTCCAACCCTGGTCCGCCCCCAGCCCCCCCCCCCCGCAAGGAAGGGTGTGGGCAGAAGGAAAATGCCCAAGGCACAGACATAAACCAGGCTCTATAGGTTTTTGCTGTGTGCATTTTTCAAATACTGTAATGCAAGAATGAAATAGGATTTTAAATTAACTCCCACGTTCCTCAGTTTAAAAATAAAAATGAGCATTAAGGGGAAAGGGATGATTCATGAAATCAAGTGATGGAAGAAAAGACCTGTCTCTCCTGGGGTTCAAGCTAAAACGTAGCAGAAAAAAAATGAAATGAAAAATCTGGTAATAATTTAATTTTGGCTGCTAAGTATTTGTGGGATGGGCAAATTCAGAAGCTTCTGCACATACCACACTAAACTGCATGGGAATGGGGTTGGGGGGGTGGGAGAGGCTACATTTCTTTTTTTTTTTTTTTTTATTTGTTGGGGGAAGAGAATTCTTTTTTCTTCCCAGGAGAGACTCTTCCCAGAAAGGCTGGGAGTATTTATGAGTCAGTCTGAGAATTTACACTGCTATTCAGGAGATAGAGCTTGGAGAGGACAATCTTTCTAAGGTTTACCATTAGGATGGGGGATAAATCCAAATGAAGGAGCCCCCGAAGCCCTGCATCTTTGACTCCCTCCCCACCCCCACCCCCACCCCCACCCCCACCCCCAGGAGGAAACAGGCCAGGAGAACTTAAGAGCTAAAGGCCATACGGTCCTGTCTGGGACTTGTGCAAATTTTGAATTGATCAGACCGAATAAAGCAAAATAGAGGAAGTGAAAAGAGGCACACCAGAGGCTCTGATGGCAGACTCATTCAGTTTTAAATCTCACAGATCCCTCAACCACCGCTGCCACGTTTGCAGCCTTCTGAAGGGTGGAATTTTAAATCTATTCTTCCAGAACAACACAGCTCTTGGACTACGACGTGTGCAAGGATCCAGTGTATGGGGCGGGGGTTGAGTGTGCAGGGGACAGGGGGCATGCAAGTCCTAAGAAACTCCCAGCCTCTCTGCTGTCCTGGGCCTCTTCAATCTGTAGTAATCAAGCACCCACCCGACGCCCTGGGGCTTAGATATTGTCTCCTTTAAATGCACCAGGAAGATCTGTTTACTTCCCTAAATGAGCGTCTAAGTCCTCCAGACACAAAAATAAAATAACTTTCTATTCTGTCTCATTGTATGGGGCCAATTTTTCTGCTTACTGGAAAGAACAGAGAGTTTTGGAACCAACATTGTAGCCAAAAAAAAAAAAAAAAAAAAAAAAACCTGTTCAGCCTTTCTTAGTTTAAGAATGTAAATCCAAAACATTGTTTCACAATGTTAAAAGCACTTAAAGCTTGATTTACCCTAGTGACACCTTCACTGGCCTAGCAAGAGAAAAAAAATACATACCCAATCCTCCACCCCCAGTTTCTCCCTCTTAGGAGTGGCTTGCACTGCAATCTTAAGAGAATTAAACACAGCAATTTGAAGTTCAGCTATTACATTTTATTTGCACGTAATGAGAAGAGACTACATGACAAACTCAAGACAGAGATGTGCAATGAGGTAAGCAAAGGAGAAAATGTTTCTAAAATGTGTACTTATAACGTGGCTTATTTTTTCCTTTTCTCTCTCTAGTCACATTATGGTACTAGGGCCGTCCCTGCTCTCGGTTTCTGAGACTTGTGGGCAGGGGCTGTGCACTGTATGTTCATATTAATATGTTTCTTTCTCTTTCTCTCTCTGTCTCTCTCTCTCTCTGTCTCTCTGTCTCTCTCTCTCTCTCTCTCGCTCTCTGTCTCTCTCTCTCGCCTTTACAGGAGGAACGTTTACTGTTAATTAGTTACCTTAATAGTTTCAGAAAGAGGAACAGATTAGCTCAGTCCAACTGACTGGCAGGTGGCAACACGCAGGGAAGCAAGTGTTCTGATTGCTAAGGATTTCATTTGGGTGCTTTTCATACTTAACCATCGAGCACTTGCCGCATAAACCAGAATAAGTGCATCATTTCCCTCCCTCTCGCTCGAATGCCGCACCCATCCCCGTCACTATGGAAATGCCTCCGTTAAATGGGACTCCCAGAGGAACAAGATCTCTGGGGAGTATAGCCCCGAGGACAGTGCACAAAAAGAAAAACTGGGTGATCATTTATGGGTCTAAGGAAATAGAAAACCTTCCAATGCATTCAGAAATCAGTCCAGTTACAAATGCACGAATAGGTCTAACGTGAAGAGATTCTGGCGAGGTAACTGAAAACAGCTGCCTGTTTACGAGATACACGAGCAGGTACGGCACACCTAGCCCAGATGGGCTCTCAGAAGGAAAACAAACGTGTCCTCTTTGCTGTAAGCCACACACAAGAAGCCATCTTCTCCCCTCTCGTAAAGGTGTCCCACGGTTAGGATGGACTGTGGGACTGCCTTATGCACAAACAGGAAGACGGCCGTTTCACAATGTTAGAAACAAGGACATAGTGACTCCCAAACCAGTAAAAAAGTCATTAGTAACAAAGGGCAAATGTAATTAGAGGGTCCCTGAGAAGGGAATTGACAGCACCGGCATATCTACAAACCAGAAGGGGCAATTAGATAACCGTGTTAGATTGTAACTCCGGAGTAACCAGTAATGGAGAAACGGGGAAGAAGGAGAGGGGAGGGGGAGCTAATTGCGTTAGGGCGGGGAAGCTAATCGCTCTCACTTTAGGGCGAGGAGGCTGGTCAATTTCGCTTTGCCGTGGCAATTTCAGGGTGGGGAAGCCAAGACTATAAAACCAGCCATCTGTGTCTACTTGACGCGCACATTCTCCTGGCTGTGAGGGTGCGCCCGGCTCTGCAGACTCGTGAATAAAGGCCTCGGTTTACTGCTCAAGTCCTGTGGCCCAGTTTTTATTGTGAGCGTTTCTCACAACAAGGAAGCTGGGTCCTTTTCCTGATGATCCACAGTGATGTCAGATGGTACCAGATACTTCCGTTTGTCAGTGTCAACAATCCGAGAGCCTGAGACTTGTTCCACACTCACCGGAACCCGGTCGGGATATTTCGCTCCGATCTTCGCGGATTCCACGCATCTGTGTTCTTGACAGTGGTCCTCCTTACACACCTGCATCAGGGCGGCAGCGGGGAAGGGACTCAACCAGCTCTGGGAGCCATGGAGCTGGAGCTCAGAGCTGTAACCACAGCAGCAGCAGTGGCGGTGGGACCATGTTGGTCTATTCTCTTATGTCCAATAGTGTCACAATGGACACATACTAGGCCTTCAATGTGCGCTTTCCCCTTTTAATTGGTGGAGACTTCACTTAACCTGCTTGTTCGGGGGTATCATTGGATACATGAATGTCATGCGAGCTAGCACAACTTTAACTATACATATATTTACAAACATTTGCAGAGTTTTGAATGCTAATTTGCCACTGCCGTTGGTTGTGCTTATTTTTGAATCAATGCTTACAGCCAACTACATATTATTGAGCTAGAGCCCTGAGTCATTAGTTTACTTCACCAATATTTATTGACGGCCCAGTACATGCCTGGTATTTTGATTGCCACAGAGATACAGTCATAAATAAGAAGACATAGTCCCTGTCCTCATGTGTCTTCCTTTGGTTAAAGATGCCTTTTTCATCTGAGTCTGAGTGGAAAATGCTAAAAAGTTATTCTTTTCCATTTCTAGGGTGAATGCTGAACCTAAGGGCTTTGAGTTTTTAAGTGAGTGTTAAGATCTATTTTTTACATGAGTGTGGACTTTTTCCCAAATGCCTCTATAATGATTACATTAAAATTCCTCCAGAAGTTCAATGGAGTGAAATTTGATGGAAACCAACTGATTCTTTGCACCACAAACATTTTATCAGCATAGAAAGATTTGGCTTAATAACTCTTGCCTTTTATCTTTTATGACCCCATTATCAGGCATGCCCAAGATTTAGGAACGGACTGAATGGACATTATTTTAAAATCTTTTTCTAGGATTTTATGATGTAGATGCTGAATTTCCTGAGAAACGCTTCTTATTGCTAAATTTTTACCCTTCCCCTTGTCAGCTTTCTTTCTCCAATTCAACTGTTAGATTGTTGGGGACAGAACTGGTCACTCGAATTTTGACATTCTCTCAGAGATTGTAGCAAAATGAACACGTGAGGATATCGGTAAGTATAGCACCTCAAGGACTGACAGCCGGGTCACATTTGTTTGGTAGGATTCTACAGCTTTGAGCTTCACCAGAGAGGGACAAGTTATGTTCCTCATCTTTTCCTGTCTTGATCTTGGAGCGATTCCTGTCACATATTGTCAAACCACAGGAAGTTATGCCTTTCCTCATTACCACACTGAGCTTTGAAAGTGGCTGATACCCTTTGGCTACACAGATACTTTGTGATAGTGTTTTCCCAATCTAGAAACAAAGCTATTTCATCAGGTTAAATATATATTATACTATCTATATATCGAGTGCCATCCAGTTATTTCAACCTGAAGGAATGGCTTGCGTGGAGGGTGTAAAGTATCATTTTCTATTTACTCAACAAACCTTTGCTGGGCACATCCTGTGGTCCCAACTCTTTCCTAGATGCTGCGAGTAGGAAGATGAACCAACCTGAGCCTGATGGGAGAGGCAGACCTATGTGTGTGACTCGTCATAGACAGCAGGAACCAATGAGCTGTAGATCTGTTCACTTACCGAACAACTGTTCACTGAGCTCTACATTGGACTGGAAGAGGAACTGAACACAGATTGTGAAGGGCCCCTATGCCTGGCTAAGGAATTTGAAAGTTACCTTTAGGCCATTAGGAGATATCAGAAGTAAAATCGTTTAGCCCACATGAGACAACTTGTAGACTCTTCCTGTTCAGAATGTAGCTATACAGAGGGAAGAGCAAAGAAGAAGCTGTTCATGCTTGTCATTGAAAAGGCAGATTATCAGTGTTACATTAACCTAGTATGAGATGGTAATAAATCATACTTTTATTGGTATTGCCTAGTGTGCATTTCAGTAAGACCGGCTATAACACCTCTATATTAGAAACACTTTTCATGTTCATTTGCTACCAGTTTTTATAATGGTATGGACAGAGGGTAAAAATATTTGAAATGGTTAAAATTATAATTTTTGGTGGGGTCTCTGAGGTTTACAGTGCCTTATACTAGGGTTTGCACATTAGAAGCTGATCATCTAATATGTATAGTTTCCTGAGGCTGCTATAACAACAAAAATTCATTCTCTCACATTTCCAGAAGCCGGAAGTCCAACCTCAAGGTGTCGGTGCTTAGCAGAGGGAAAGGGGGGTGGAAGGAGGTAGAAGAGGTTAAAGAAGAGAATAAATGGTGATGGAAGGAGACTTGAGGTCGTGAACACACAATACAATATACAGATGATATGTTGTAGAATTGTGCACCTGAAATCTATATAACTTTGTTAACCAATGTCACCCCAATAAATTCAACAAAAAAAATTAAAATAAATAAAAATAAAAATAAGCCCCTCCCCCCCCCCAATAAAAGGTATTGGCAGGCCACATTCCCTCCGAAGACACTAGGGGAGGATCCTTCCTGCCTCTCCCAGCTTCTAGTGGCTCCAGGAGTCCCTTGGCTTGTGCCTGCGTAATTCCAATGTCCGCCTTTGTCTCTGTGTGCCGTTCCCTGTCTCTAACCTCTGCTCTTGTTTCTCTTCTAAGGACGTTAGTCGTTGGATTTAGGGCTCACCTGGCTAAACCAGGATAATCTCATCTCATGATCCTTACCTACCTCTGCAAAAACTTTTCCAAATAAGTTAATATTCACAGCTTCTAGGGATTTAACACGGATACAGCTTTTGGGGGGCCATCATTGAAACTACTAGGAATGGTGACCAATAGATCTTCTGGTGGAGGCATTACGCTGTGACGGTTGAAGTGGCAAACAGGTAATCAGGACTGCAGGCAGGGATATTTTACTGACTGACTGGGTTTGTGGGAGGAGGGAAGATGGTTGCAGTTTGTTTTTGCTTTATTCTTATTAATAAGAAAGTTACTCCATGGTATAAAGATTAATAGGGAACCATGAGTAAATGGAAACGAAGGGGCATGCAATGAAAGGGACAGCTGAGGTTTGGGATTGGTTACATGTTTACGGTGATTACAGAGAAGAATAGCATGGGTGGTCATAGAAGAATGGAATTACGCTGGTGTAGTAATTTGCAATGTCTTCGAGGCAAGTGAAAAATGCCATCTGGGAATATAAGTATATACCCTATTATAAGTAGTTGGAGAGGCCTGTCCTGAAAATTAGAAAGTGAATAAAGTAAAAAAGAATGCAAACTTGATTATTTGAAGAAAGCACTATAATGTACAACCCTGAACTTGGCACTTCAAAAATGATTGTTAACTTGAGCTGGGAAGGCGAGAGCGCCGTGAGTTCATATAGCCAAGCACCAGTCCTCGAAGCCCTGCACATGCGCCTCGGGCACTCCTCTTAGGCTCCAGTGACCTTCTCCATGACAGCCTTGCGTTCTAGCAGAGATGCATGAATACACATGTGCACCAAGAACAAACACAGTGGCCACTACCGTGTGGAACCTTCATGCAATCGGGGCCGCTTTTCTGAAATAGGGCTTGAGGTTTCCCAGCAGGAGAGATGAATACCCAAAAGTAGCGCTTTTTAGGTGTGCCACCCAAGTTCCACAGAATTAACTCTTCTGATGAGAAAGAGGTGAGCTTCATGGACTCGAACGGACATCAAGAAGCATCTGTTCCCAAGGAAGGCTACTCCACACTTGTGACCATATTTCTCTGAAACAGCTACCATTTCTTTTCTCTCTGCTCCTCTCCTGGAAACTGACGCCTATGTATGGTGACGCCTATGTAATGTTCAGAATTTCTGTGGCATTTGGCTTGACAGAGGCCAGCTGTGAGGGGCCCCTGACGCCGCTCTGTGTAATGCAGGTGATTCTTTTCAGGACCTTATTATGATGCGAGGGGTACCTAGGGCATTAGGTCCTGGGACCAGGTGAACAAAATGGTCAGGGACCTCGGCTGAGCAAAGGACGGAAGGCTAAGGGAGGAGGCTCCGCGGCAGGCCGCTGACGGCCACCCTAACCTTCGCCCCCCACCCCGACCCCACAACCGCAGTGCTGGGGCCACACCCTAGAGGCGGCGTTTTCAAACCACAGGCTGCGTCCTCTTCCAGTTTCAGGAAATCAAGTCAGTTGATTCTTGCCAGAATTAAAAACAATTAAAAAAAAAAAAAAACCAAAAAACCCCAAAACCGAACAAGCAAAAAAAAAAAAAAAAAATCCCCGAAGAGAAACAGAACAGGAATGACCAGACTCCCCTGCAAGGTAATGGTAAGTACTGTTTAATCAAACCTCTGTTTCAGTTATTTATATGGGAGTGTGTAGCGTGTTTACTGGCCTGTGATGTAAACGTTTTCTCAGTGTGAGTCAGAGTGACATTTATCAAGACATCCACTCCCCACCTCTTGTCTGCTCGCGATCTCATTTCCTTTCTTTTCTCAGCCTGGTTTCCACTCTTAACCAAGCCCTTCACATCGACCCTAACCCTCCTCCCGCTCGTGCCCTGCTGAAGTCATCTTGCACCCCACAGACCCGAGTCCCCTCCGAGAGCCTGTTTTCCATTTCTTCATTCGGGCTCCCAGGTGCTAACACACGGAATGACACACTTCCAAGTTGTCGCCGCTAAACTTGTCACCTGTTCCTGGTTAGCTTTCTAGAAGCTGTGCAACCTTGCAGACACTTCATAACGTCTCTGAGCTCGACTTTTCTCCTCTGCAAAGGGAAGGACGGAATGCTCCTAACACGTGGTCTTGTGAGGGTTGAAGGGGTCTGTGCAACTGGGACATTGTCCGAGCTCAATAGATGGTCGCTTTTATAATGACGTTCTCTTACATAACCACAGTACAACGATCAACTTCAGGAAACTTCACACGGATACAACACCACTATTATCCAATATAAACTCCATATTGAAATTTCACCAGTTCCATTAATGTCTTTGACTCCAGCCTTCCTCCTCCTCCCGAGCATCCACTCCAGGATCGCACATTGCATTTAGTTGCTCTGTCTCTTTAATCTGAAACAGTCCTCCACTGTCCTTTGACCTGCAAGACATTCATATTTTTGAAGGGTACAGACCAGCTGCTTTGTAGAACTTCTCTCAATTTGGCTTTGCTTGATGGTTTTTCATGATTAGAATCAGATAATTTCTGGTAGGAATGCCCCCTAAGGGATGTTGTGTCCTCCTCAGGGCCTCACACAGGAGGGGGCTCATCACTGTCAGTTTATCCCATTCATCTCTTGTTTCCAGGGTTGCCACCAGGTGCGTGTGTTATACAATTATTGCTTTCCACTTTGTAATTAATAAGTAACCCGTGGGGGAGTAGTTTGAGATTCAAATCTGTTCCTCATCACACTTTCATCAAATAGTTTGGACATTTATCGATAATTCTTGCCCGAATCGATTGTTTCTATGATGTCAGCAAAAAGGTGAATTTCTGCCTTGGCTGGTGTGGCGAAGCGGGTTGGGCATCATCCCATAAACCAGAAGGTCGCCAGTTCGATTCCCAGTCAGGCATATGCCTGGGTTGCAGACCAGGTCCCCGGTGGAGGGCCTGGAAGGGCAACAAATCAATCAATGTTTCTCTCTTTTTCTCTTCCTCTCCTCTTTTCCTCCCTGTCTAAAAATAAATAAATAAAAATTTTTAATTAAAAAAAGTGAATTTCTAACTTATTTCTTCTAATGTACTTATTTTTGTGTGCTCCATATTATATGTATAAACCAACAAATGCAATTTCAGAATTTATATGCTAACAGTATTAAAAATAAAAGCATCTTATATATGTAGACTTGTTCTGCCAGGCTCAAGTCACCCTTATCGGCCAAGCTATAAGAAATATTTTCAAAGGTCCTTTCGAAATGTGGCTGATAGGGTCGTGTGCTGTCATTTCCTCTTCGAGAGTCAGTTTAGGGCTTGTTTGTAGCAATGCACATTGTCACATCATGGCTGTGATTTTCAAGAATAATACAGTTGCCTATATGTAAATCACATTCACATTCAGTTCAAACTAGAACGTTAATGTTAATGTTGATTAAATATTCTTCAGAGAAATTGCTCATTATTATTTCTGCGTGGCTACAGCAAAGGCTTGAAATGTTGAGGGATGGCAGAGGCAGAGCCTATGCAGGTCCCTGAAGGACAAAGGGTATTTGCCTTGTAAAGGACAACTGGACAGAACTGGGATAACAGGGTGAGGCCTTTAGCACCGTTTCTGTAACGCAGACGGGAAGAAGGCTTCTGCCCTTTTCTCTGAGAACCCAGAAGTGCCTTTAGAATTTCGAGTTTGACTCCAGTCAGGTGCCTTCATTTCAGCAAGACTTAAACAAACATCACCTGCTCTACTGGTCAAACACACCTTCCCTGTGCTGGCACGAGAGGAATCAAAGGTAGAGCTTCAAGGATGTCTGGCTCGCTCTCCTTTTCTACGTGGAAAAAATGTTTTCATCCAAATGCTGCCATTTGCTTATAACAATTGTACCCTATTCTCTCTGAGGCTTGAGGCCAGTGTTAAGGCAGCCGCATACCTGAGCAATGACTCACCCCCAGAGTCATTTTAAAGACACCCTTGCTTCGGATTTGTATGGGAACCAGGGAAAAGTCTGATTTGAATGGGCATATATCCTCAAAGGAGGCAGAGTCTCCAGTCGGGAGCAGCTGACCTTTTAAAAGTGCTTTATTTAATTTTTAAAATTTGATTTATTTTTTTTTAACAGAGAGATTGCTTTGTTGTTGCACTTATTTATGCATTCGTCGGTGGATTCTTGTATGTGCCCTGACTGGATTGAACCTGGCTGCGTAGGGCAACTGGTTAGAGCGTTGTCTTCATCTGCCAAGACTGGGGTAAAAGTTTTGAACACACAATGCATTTATATGGTTCAAATATTAAAACAATATGAGAAGCATATTCCCATTCAACTGATTTCCCTTGCTCCCTTTGGGTGACGCCTTTTACTAGTTTCACGTTTAGCCTCCACTATATATGCATGAGCACATAAATTTATTTCCCCTCTTGTTACACAACTGGTATTTAAGTCATCTTTCTAATGTAGTATTCCTAAACATTTTTTTTAGTTATCTTTTTTTACTTAACATGGGGTCACATTGGTTCACGAAACCATGCAGGTTCCAAGTGTACAACTCAATAACACACCGTCCGCACGCTGCATTGTGCTCTCACCGCCCAGAATCAAGTCCCTTCCCATCTCCATTTATCCCCGCTTTGCCCACTGCTTCCTCCTCCGCCCCACTTTCCCTCTGGCCATCACCATCCTGTTGTCTGTTCCTTTCCCAAACCCGTCGCCCTTTTCATCCGACCCCCTAACGCCCTCCCCTCTGATGGCTGTCAGTGTGTTTTGTGTGTCTCTATTTTGTTTGTTATGTTGTTTTGTTCATTGGGTCCCACACATAAGCGAGATCATATGGTAATTGTCTCTCTCTGACTGGCTGATTTTGGCATGGGGGGTAGCCGATCGAGGCTTCTCTCTCACGTTGATGTTTTTCTCTCTCTCTCTCCCTTCCACTCTCTCCAAAAAAAAAAAAATCAACAAAAACATATCTTCAGTAAGGATTAAAAAATAACAAAAGAAGTGCGACAACTGTAATGGAATAAATAAATTTTAAAAAACAACAAAAGAAACAGACCTTTGCCACCTACCCCAGGAACCCTACATGGGCCCCATTCTAATCTCAGCACCCCCAAATTAACCCCGACTGGTGTGGCTTGGTGGGTTGGGCATTGTTCTACAAACCAAGGGGATTCCAGTTTGATTCCCGGTCAGAGCACATGCCTAGGTTGCGGACCTGGTCCCCAGTTGGGGGCGTGCGAGAGGCAACGGGTTGATGTTTTTCTTACACATCAGTGTTTCTCTCTCTGTTTCTCCCTCCCTTTCCTCTCTCTAAGAATAAATAAATAATTAATGTTTTTAAGAAAGATTGAGAACTCAAATGCAAAAAGCATAATGACCATTGATTAGTAGACTAATAACCAGGCAAAAGTCTGTCTCTGGTTAAGGTGACCTGTAGAGCTACTGCCCTGGGTGGGAGACGGGGGGAGGGAGTTCTCTCCTGCTGAGGGGACACGATGTCTCTTGGCAGGTGATAACCAATCATGCCAGCAGGTAGGCATTTTATATGGCCTCTTCTTCTTCTTCTCATGCTCTTCTCTTCTTTTTTTTTTTTTTTTTCCACTGTGTGGTTGCCTCTCACTGACGCCCCCAACTGGGGACCTGACGTGCAACCTAGTTATGTGCCCTGACTGGGAATCGAACCAGCGACACTTGGTTCGCAGGCCAACGCTCAATCCACTGAGCCACACCAGCCAGGGTTTCTTCACTTCTTTTTGCCTTGACTCTTTCATTTCTTTTTCTATCTCAAGTTCATCATTAATCAGACAGCGAAATGTCTACCTTTACTTGGAAGGCTAGGTGAAATTTTCCTGAAAGAACAGAATGTCTGGCAATAATGGACTTTCATTAAAATGTCTCTGATGGATTATTGAATTTCAAGTGAAGTTTTCTCTGAACGCAAAGTTGCCTGGTTGCCGTGCTTTGGGCATTAAAAGATAACATCTCGGCGGGGGAAACACATCTTCCTTACAGAGTAATTCCAAACTATGCTCCCTCCAGGACAGGCAGACGAGTGCTCCCCTCAACCCCATACAGACACTTGAGGACGGGCTAGATTTAGTCCCTCACTTGTAAGGAATAGAGTCTAGACGGGGAAGGGGAAAACGGTAACAATATAGTGGAGAAACTTGTCAGACACCACCAGTGATGTTATGCAGATACCGGGTAACCTCCAATAGCTTGTAATAAGAAGGGTACTTTTGCTCTTACAAAAAAAAATAATAAAGAAATAAAAATACCCTAGCTCTAATGAGAAAAACATCAGGCAAACCCAGATTCAGGGCCATTCTATAAAATTCCTGACTGGCACTGGTCAAAGTTCTGAAGGTCATGAAAAAATATGGGAAAATGAAGAAGCTGTCATAGCCCAGAGCAGACTGAGCAGACATGTTGACTAAATGCAACGTGGTGTCCTCGATTGAATTTGGGGACGGAAAGAGGACGATTAATGGAAAAATACTGGTGGCATAGAAATGAAGTCCTGAGTTTAGTTAATAGTAAAATACCATTGTTAGTTTCTCAGCTGTGACAAACGTGCCATGCTGATGGAAGGTGTTAACAATAGAGGAAAATGAGTGAGGGATACATGGGAACTTTGTCCTGTTTTTGCAAACTTCTATAAATATAAAATTATCTCAATACAAGTTTTATTTAAAGACATTACATAAACCAAAAAAAAACAGACGATAACATCTTTTAACTGGATACCAAGTATTTAACATAGATTTCTTCAAATAATTCAATATTTCTCATTTCCAATGATTGCACATACCAACTGTTAACACAATAAAGACTCATCTTCTGTTTATACTAGTACGTGGCAGACTATTGAGTGTCTAAAGCAGCTAAAATCAAGACTATCAGTTTGACGTGGATTTGTTAATTCTATTGATTCCATAGCTGTAGTCTAGCTTTGTCTAGCGATCTTGTGCAAATGTACACTGTTTGAGTCAAAAAGGGTTAATAGTCACTGTGGTTCCGCCCTGCCCCGCCCCCCACCCCACTGCTGGAAAATGACTGAAAGCATGTTTTCTCAGAGGACAGCCGGCAGCGCTATCTTTCCATATGAAGACCTGCTTGCTCATAATTAAAACTTTCATTTGACTATTAAAATTAAAGCACAGCTATAAATTAAGGTAGCAATATTAAAACCTCTGGGGGTAAGTCTACAGATCCTCTCTGTAATTAGAGAGCTACAGGCCTTAAGGAACACTAATTCTTTTCAGCGTCAAGGTCTCATTTGGTACAGAAGCTGGTATTTTGTAAATCATAGCTCTTCCAGGGCTGAGGACACATTTTGGTTCTTGCTTAGAGTGATTGCCTGAAATATTTTGCCCTTTATGAACAAAACTACAAGTTAGAAGACTGATTTCTCATCCTGATTGGACATGTGAGAATCTGGGTGGTCTTGGTCATGACCCTTCTAGATTAGATTAGAGTTGCCATAGCTCTGTAGTTAGATGTTGGGTTATTAACCTTACTTGACTCTTCCAGTTCAAAAAGTTTGGAGGTTTTATTGTAATAAACCTCCTAATGTAAGCTCTCCTTAAAAACTGAAAAAATTAGTTAAATGGGTGGTAGATTTGTTTTTAAATTGTTTGGATATTCTTCTTTGCACTTGTCTATGGTTTTTGTGTGTGTGTGTGTGTGTGTGTGTGTGTTTGTGTATGTAGTCATGTAACTAGAAAAGCTGTATTTGAAAACAGTAAGGACATACACTTATAGATTATTCATTAAGATTTACTGAATTAAACTAAGATACTGTGCTCAGGTGGGCCTTAACTCTTCATTTCAATGAGAGTTTCACCAGGACAATGTGAAAGGTGGACTTGGCCTTCAGTCAATTCCCTGGCTGTCATTTTTCCATTTGCCAGTCTTAATATTTGTAGTTTCTCTTTATAGATCTCACTCCTCAGTTTTTATCTCTTTTTTTTCCATTGGATTAAAACAAACAATGAGCTTTAAAAAGAACATTCCTCATGGTGGATATCTCCAGAGAGCTTATATTTACTTTAAACTGAATTCTTGCCAGACCACCCAAGTGGATACCCCTGATTTTTCATTATCCATCAACATGTTACACTGTAGTGGATATAATGGCCTAGAAATGGTATAGCAAGCAAATCACTGACAGCCCAACTGGACAACGCAAAACCATGAAAGCAGTTTTCTATGTAGTTCTAGAAAAATAATTTATACCTTCCCTTCCTTCCTTCCTTCCTTCCTTCCTTTCTTCCTTCCTCCCTCCCTCCCTCCCTTCCTCCCTTCCTTCCTTCCTTCCTTCCTTCCTTCCTTCCTTCCTTCCTTCCTTCCTCCCTCCCTCCCTCCCTTCCTTCTTTCTTTTCTCTTCCTTTTGAGGTTTCTAAAAGGCAAAAGTGTAAGTGTAGTAATTTGGGACCTAAGAACTGGGACACCGTAAAATGAGACTGCCACTTTTCACGTTTCCCACTGGCGAAAAAGATGCCTTTCCTAAGAATCTGCAAACATTATAATCCAGTCTTTTATGTCTCTTAACGTTATATGTGTTTGTTTTATAACATAATGCCAGCATGATGCTATAGTCACCTGTACCTTAATGTAACATTGTATATTTTGTGTTCAAAGCAATGAACGAGGATATGGAAAAACTTGACATTTGAGTTTACCCATGATTATCTGGAGGTGACAGAGATCTGGGTATGGCTGGGTCACTTCTGGTTTGATAATCTTGGCTGATGACCACCAATCACATCTACAGATTCTGCCTTCACGTGGCCCATTTTTCATATATACTGATGTGTGTATGTCAAATAGTGTGAAGGATTCTATGTTAATTTTAACCTACGGGCTGGGGTCTTCAGTTGTAAAAACCACAAGGCGCATTCCAGCTCACTGGGTTTATTGTGTAGAATGAAATGCACATACAGAACCAGTTCCATTAACAAAAGTACAGCAGCCCCTTCTTTGAAGATCTGGCATGATTCGTGAACTTGACCACTATAAAGACATCTTTGCTAATTTAACACATATCTATATACTTATGACTCTTTTCTCATCTGTAAAATTTTCATTCCAAAAGAGAAAAATCTTTTCCAATGATTAATTTACTAACTGATATTATCTCTCTACAAACCAGAGTCAGTGAACTCTGGCCTGAGGGCCAAACATAACCAGCTCCCTGTTTTTCTCAGCCTGAGAATTAAGAATGGTATTTATATTCATAAATGAAAAACAAATCAAATGAAGAATACAATTTCTTGGCATGTAAGAAATATATGAAATTCAAATTTCAGTGTTTATAAATAATGTTTGGTACACTTGTTCCTTGTGGTTCGTCTCTGGCTCCTTTCACGTTCAATGCCAAGGTTGGGTAGCTATGGCAGAGACAGTATGACCTGCAAAACAGAAAATATTTACCATGCAGCCCATTTCAGAAAAAGGCTGCTGTTTTAGACAATGTTGGCTTTGTATAGAGAAAGCTATTTTCAGAAAGAGAACTGAGGCACAGCATGAAACATGTGGACAGACCCATAAAAATGACCACAAGAAACTGGCCTGGAATGGAAACCCAACTTCTCATGTGATGTCATTTCTGGTGAAGCATCTTGCAGAAGCAGAGAAAATAAAAAACTGCAGATTAAACTAAAAAATAAAAACCTAAACCCCGAGCTGTGTATAGTGGGAATGTCGAAGAACAGAGCACAAAGGTTGAAGGCATTTTTCATCTATTGCCCAGCTGTGCCCTTTGTGGGCGGGCAAGCTGCCCTTCCTAAAGGCACAGCTGTGCAGTCCTAGGCAGTCACTAACCTTTGCTGATTGACTCGTGAATGAGGGACACTCAGCTTTGATTCTGGCCTGAGGAGGCAGGGGTGAAGGTGACCTTTGAACTTCTAGGGTCTCAAAGCAAACATACTTTGGGGGTCCCATGAGAAGCCTGAGTATGTGTCCTTCCATTAATGCCTCCTAGACATGCTATGGTCAGATTCTCCAAAAGCCTGCTTATTTCTTTTATTTTGGACATATTTTTAGTCCATTTGGGAGGGGGTAACTAAGAGTAGTGTTTCAATACTTGTTACAATTTCTACAGCAGGGAGGACAACTGTCACCGTTGGGGGAAGGATATGTGTCAGAACAATGGTTTTCCTTTGTAATTTCCAGTGTGTGTGTATCTAATGGGTTTTGGAATAATCTCTAGGCACAGTAGTTCAGATATGTAGTTTATAAATACATAGTACATTTTGAATATATTTGTGTGCTCAGACATTTTATTGATAATTGTTTTGTGTGTTATCAAACAGTTTGCACATTTGCTGGCTTAATGTTCTATTGAGGCATAACAAATTATCACAAATTCAGTGGCTTAAAGCAACACACTTATTATCTTAGTTTTTATACATTAGTCTGGGAAGGGCTTAGCTAGATCCTTGGCTTAAGGTCTCCCGAGGCTGCAATCAAGGTGTTCAGGCTAGGGCTGCATCCTTGTCTGAAAGCTCGGTTCCTGTCCAATCTTGAGTGCTTGTTGGCAGAATTCTTTTCCTTGAAGCTGTGTGACACATGGTGGCTTGCTTCTGCAAGAGTTTCTATGACTCAGAGAGGCCCCAAGTTCTCTTTTAAAGGATGCTCAACTGATTAAGTCAGGCCCACCCAAAGTAATGACCCTTTTAATTACTTAAAGCCAACTGATTTGGGACCTTAGTTACTTTTGCAAAATCCCTCCTACTTTGCCATATGATGTAAAACGATCAAGGGAGTGACATCATCACCTTTGTCATGTAATATAACCTAGTGGTGGCATAACAGCAGGGGGATGAGATCATAGGTACCATCTTGGAATTTAGACATCATGCTGTGGGCTAGAAAAGTGGGGCTCCAAGAGTCAGAGGGGACCAGCATAGACTCAGTGCTCCCACTTACCAGCTGTGTCCTGCATCCTTCCAACTGTAAACTGGACATCGTTCTAGCAGCATTTTAGCATGCTATCACATACTACTTTGGGATGGTGCTGGAATTAAATAAGATTATACTCATGAGGGGTCTAGCAGAGGGACTGGTAAACAGCAAGTTGTAAAGTGTCAGATAGTTTCATTAGATATTCCTTTTCATATATACGGGCATTTTATTTATGCAATAAGAAAATAATATTGGCCCTGGCTGGTGTGGCTCAGTGGATTGAGTGTCGGCCTGTGAACCACAGGGTCACCAGTTTGATTCCCTGTCAGGGCACAGGCCTGGGTTGTGGGCCAGGTCCCCAGTTGTGGGTGTGCAAGAGGCAACCACATATTGATGTTTCTTTCCCTCTTTCTCCCTTCCTTTCCTTCTCTCCAAAAACAAATAAAATCTTTTTTTTTTTTAAGAAAAGAATATTGGACATCACCAGAATGTGTCCCGTGGATCTTAGGAAAGCAAGACAAGAGGAGGGAAATTGGAATGTGAATTAATCCTGGTTTATAATAGAAAGGGCTTAGTCTGTTGGTGATTCAGAACAAGCTAGTTCAATAAATGGTGCTTTAACAGAAAGTAAGATACTGTATGTGAAAACACCTACGCCCAAGAAATATCAGTTGATTTAAATCTGGACAGAAGTACATGCTTAATAATTGTTAATGGTTTAATGGATATGATTATCTTCTTCTGGGAGTCCAACCACTTGCTTAACCAAATTATTCCTTTCCCTTTCCTGTTACCCACAGAACTATTTGAGCATGACAAACATTTAATTTGCCAGATGGCTCCTCCTTCTTCCCAGATCTAAGGTAAGGTCTGTTAATATGAAACCAATAGAGAAAGTCAGAGTGTAGGAACATTTGTCAAAGATCTTGATAAAGTATGGTAGAAATTAAGAAATACAAATATCTGTGTTGAGAAAGCATTCTTATCTACTTCCTAGTCTCAAGTTCAAAGCCTGTACTAAGCTCTTCCTCTATGAAGGGGAGGAGAAGGAAGAAAAAAAAACAAAACTAATACAAAATCCCCCAAATACAAAAGCTCCCCGAAACACACCACTCTAAATTTGCTCATGCCCTTGAAAATAAAAAGAAACCATTTCCCCTGATAACAGACTCTCTGCTATGCAAAAAACGCACAACCCCAGTGACCTCGTGCTCACAACAATGAGCAGACAGAAAGGCGCACAGTGCAGGCTTTTGTCTTCTCATAATATTGTCATCTTGTTCCCCAGAATGAGTTCGGGCCTGGTGACAGGGAGAGAGCTGCTTGCTGAGGAGCCCTCCCCAGAGTGACTGTGTGGCTGTGCATAGGGCTGGGGAGCTTGTAGCTGCAGTAACTTGGCGACCCTGGAATTGCTGATGAAGCTGGGGCTTTGGACTTCCTGTAGTCCTACTTGAGTGAATCAGAGAGCTAATGATTCTGAAGTTTTATTGGGGGGGTGAAAGGGGGGAGAGAGAGAGAGCGGGAGAGGGAGGGAGAGAGAGAGGGAGAGAGAGGAAAGAATGAATATATATATGAGATAGAACAGCAACATTCTAAGTGTCATTGTCAAGGATTGGCAAACTGTCCGAAGTGGCTGGTTCAGATATTGCTAAATTTCTCATAAAACAGGAATATTTTTAGAGCGCAGTAGAACAGAGGGACTATTGCACTGGTAAATAATTTTTTTTACCTCACTTCAGAATCTCTGCATATAATCTTGCTATTTTTCTTTACCATTAAATAATTGGAGAAAAATATAGTAGAGACAACCTTCCAAAAGTTTCTGGACTTCAGATGCTTGACGTGGTGGAAATACACAGACACAAATTGTCTAGGCTTTACATGGACTCATCATCTATCCTTTTTATTTATTTGTTTACTTATATGTACTGACTTGGAGGAGGTGGGATGGGTGAGCCAGGAGCAGACTTGACTCATTGAGTACACACTTCTGAAGCAGCTGTACTGGGCATAAGATACCGTGAAAGACACACGAACGAATCACAAAGGAACTCTGGCCTTAGAGTTTTGTAGTCCTCTCCCAGGGCTACAACTTTTAATAAGCATTGTTCAGAGCTGTACTGACACCCATGCACCTCACTAGTCTTCCAGAAAAATTGATCAAAAACATTCAGCAGGTTGCCTAATTCTAAAGAAGAACAAGAGTGAGACTGAATTGACTGGTCAATCAACAGACGTGGCTAACTCGACTTCCAGTTTGCCAGCGGCCAACCCGAAGGCTTTCAGAAGTGAGTTGGCTCTCTGACCTGCATATGTCAGTCTTCTTTCTTGTCTTCTGGAGGAAAACCCAGCCAGTCCAGCTGCTTTCAGGAAGCCAAGCTTGTGCCCAGCACTAGTAACCAACTGCCCTTCCACTCTAAATGATAGCTGTGCTGGATGGAGTAATCCTGGTTGTAGGTCCTTGCTTTTCATCACTTTGAATACTTCTTGCCAGTCCCTTCTTGCCTGCAAAGTGTCTTTTGAGAAATCAGCTGACAGTCTTATAGGCACCTCTTTGTAGGTAACTCTCTGCTTTTCTCTTGCTGCTTTTCAGATTCTCTCTTTATCTTTAAACTTTGGCATTTTAATAATGATGTGTCTTGGTGTGGTCCTCTTTGAGTCCAGCTTGTTTGGGACTCTCTTTGCTTCCTGGACTTGTATGTCTATTTCCTTCACAAAATTATGGAAGTTTTGTTTCATTATTTTTTCAAATAAGTTTTTAATTTCTTGCTCTTCTTCTCCTTCTGGCATCCCTATGATTTGGATGTTGGGACTTTTGGAGATGTCCCAGGGTCTTCTTATTCACTCCCTTTAAAAAAAATTATTGTTTCTTCTTGCTGTTCTGGTTGGATACTTATTTCTTCCTTATGTTCTAAATTGATGATTTGAACCCCAGCTTCCTTCCCTTCACTGTTCATTCCCTGTGGATTTTTCTTATTTCACTTAGTGTAAGCTTCATTTCTTCCCTTATGCTTTTGCCATATCAATGAGTTCTCTGAGCATCCTTATCACCAGTGTTTTGAACTCTGCATCTGATAGGTTGGCTATCTCCATTTCATTTAGTTTTTTTTTGTTTGTTTTTTTTAATGGGGTTTTGTTCTGTTCTTTCATTGGGGCCATATTTCTTTGCCTCCCCAATTTGGCAGCCTCCCTGTGTTTGTTTCTGTGTATTAGGTAGAGCTGCTTTGACTCCCTGTCTTGTGCACCTGTTAAGTTGTTTGGGGCAGAGCCTTAGGTATTCGCCAGGGTGAGGCAGCCCGCTTCATCGCTTTGTGGCTCTGAATGTTGGGGAGGGGTGGGAGAGGGGACAATGCCACTGTCTGGCTGCTGGAGGCTTGCTCAGCACTGTCCGCATTTCCAGTCACTTTGCTCCCTTCCCATATGCAACTGGGACCCCTCTAGCTGCTGCCCTGGTGCTGGTTCCCAGAGTGGGTGGTTTTGTGTATGTTCTAGGACCATGTGGGCCCCTTAAATGGACTTTCCTGAGAGACTGGCAGTTTCTTCTGCCACACCAATACCCTCTTATCTCTACAGCCAGAAGTTATAAGGCTTTATTTTCCTGGTGCTGGAACCCTGGGCTGCGCGGTCTGGCCTGGGGCTGAGATCACTTGCTCCGCAGATGTCCCTCCCAATTTCTATCTACCACATGTGAATGTGGGACCGCCTGTTCTGCCGACTACAGCTGCCATCTTGCTGCTGCCACACTGTGTCCTCTCCACCCTGGCTCCCCATCTCTGCCCCTCCTATCTGTCTGGATGAATATGGCTTCTTTTATCCTTGGTTGTTGGACTTCCATACAGTTTTATTTTTCTGCCAGTTCTGGGTGTTTTTTTGTTTTGTGGTTAGTTGTGATCCTTCTTATGGTTGTTCAGGGAGGCAAACCATGTCTACCTTTGCCTCCATCTTGGCTGGAAGTGGGGGAGGTACATCTTAATGAAGGTTGCACCAGCTTTTTGGCTATGAGAGTGTCTAGGATGGTTAATCAAATTTTCATGTTAATTAAATGTTCGTTCCCATGAAAGGTATAATAAACTGTGCCTCTCTATACTATTTGAAGATGTGTCATGTGGCAGGGTCTCTCTTGACAAAGGCTGCCAGGAAGTCACTCTCTGTCTCCAACAACAGCATTTTCAAATTGCTCTTTTCTGCTCAATAAAGGTCAAAAAGGAAGTGAACCCTCTGTGCCCTTCTGCACCACTGTTTTTCCAGACAGCAGAAATGCCTGCCCATGCATTCTTCTAAGGGTTTGCTAAGAAAGGGTCAAAAATAGCAGGCAAGTGTTTCTGTTTCGCTGCCTGTCCTTAGGCTAGGAAATGAAAATAAAAAGACAACATGAAATTTGCTATTGGAAACTGCAGCGCTGTTGCTTCTGTGCTGACTAGCGCGACAGGCTTGCAGTATTCTAGGAGCATGAGCCCATCCTCTGAGCCAACTCAGCCATTTCTCAAGAAGGAAAGAGCTTGGGCTGAGTGGTAGTATTTCCTCTTCCTGACCTTTACAGCAGCAAGCTGGGCAGAAACACATACAAGTAAAAATCAAGAGCCCCAGAGAGCAAACACATCATTTTCAGACATACTGATAATGAACTTCAAGTCTTCAGCTCAAATATCACTGAGTTAAACCCATTTGTTCAAGCTTTTTAATAGAATATTCAATACACAAACTTACATTATTGGCATTCTCCCTGTACTAATACCGGCATGTGATTTTTTAAAAGGTGACATAGAATGATTGTTAAAAAACTAGCATTTATATCTCAGTAAAACTGGGGTTGGGAATCTAGCACTGATTGAGAAGACATAAATGCTTTTGGATGTCCTTTCCCTGATTTGAAGGCTTTTTTTTTTTCCATTTCCTTTATTAAGCTACCTTAAAGATTTCAAAATTTAAACCAGGTGTGCGCTCTGAGGGCGAGAGAGGGTGCATTTTCTTTCCCTTTGTGTCCCAGCCCAGCAGAAACGGTAGTGTTAGCACGTGTTGAATCTGAGAATCTCCAGCCTCCTTATCCTTTTTGAATTCTTCTATTTCGGATGATAGATTTGAATCACGAGTTCCTGGGTCAGTGGTATTGTTTGCACTCCTGGGGTCACATGACAAAGAAGTTTAGTCCATCATACATCTCTAAAATCTTCCTTGCCCTCTTTTCCATGCTTCAGGAAATTTATTGAGAAAATCCGCCTTCAGCTATTGTGGTGGTTTGGCGGTCTTCTCTCTCTTACTTCCTGTTAATCATTTGCATTTCTATGGCCTATTATAGCTAAACGTTTCAAAGGACCTCACAAAATGTGAGGATTAGTTTAATTAAACTATACTTCTCTGTCTCTGGGATGAATATGACTATATCTTGCTCATTTCAGAATGGGAAGATCAAGGCTCAAGAGTTGCAAAGGTATTTCTCTGTCTGAATTCTGCATATGTATGTGGCATGTGAATAAATCATTCAGTACAGTAAAAAGAAAAATTCAGATTTTTTTCCCTTTGGGTTGGAAACAAACACCCTTTTCAGAGATTTTGAGGGTTCTTTCTCCAACCCTTAGCTTTGTTCACAAGTTCTGCTATTATAAAACCAATACAACTGTCTACATTTGTGACCAGGGGTGGCCATAAAGAAATTAGCTAAGGAATTAAAACCATCCTTTTCAAGGACTTTCCTGATCTTTCTTTTCTATGAAAATTCCTTGATCTCCCCTTGTCTGAATTTTTCATTTATATAGCTGTATCAATGCTTCTGAACTTTTAAAAAGGGTGACCACTTTTCACACCCTAAATTTTTTGTGGCCTTCCATGAGCTACTATAATTATTTTTAGAATTTTGAAATTTATTAGAAAGAGAATACTCTTCTAGCTAAGGACCTACACTCATTTTATTGGGAAAATACATGTTCGATATGGAATCTGTCATCCCTGTTATAACTCTGTGAGCCTGTTACTGGACTGAAAGAATCCATTTGCCTGTGTGCATCAGAGCCCAATAAGACACAAACAGGAGCCTGCAGCAAAGAAACTAAGGGTTTATTTTCAGGCAGTGGCCCACCCACAGAGTCACAGGTGAGCTAATGCTCCAAGACCTGGCTCCCCCAGATGGCTTGCAGGGGATGGGTTATGTAGGAGAAAATCTTAATCATGGTGACTCGAAGAATTAGGGCTGAGATCAGGGTCATGGTCTCTACTGATTGGTGGGTGCTAGGGCAGCTGACTCAGTGCATCAGGCCCTGAGGTCAGCCAGGGCGTAGCTTCCTCTGGTTTCGCTGCTTTTCTGGGCCTGGAGCTGAAACACAACCGAGGCCTAGATGTCACCTCCAGTTTGACCGAAACTCTGTCTCTGTGGTCAACAGACCCAAGGCTTTGTTCCTAAGACTGTTTGCTGTGGTCCAGAACCTCATTGTCCTGAGGGTTTAGTGATTAAAGGAATGGACATGCAAGGGAGAAGGAGGCAGGTGAGTCAGGATGAGGCCAGTTTGAATCAAAAGGAAAGAAAGGAGAAAAGGTCATTAAAGAAATGAAGTTTCTACATGGTTCTAAGCCTGAAGGAGTCGGAGATCCACAGTGAAGAATCTCTGGTTTTGTTCAGAGCCATTTTGGTGCTTCCTCCCCTTGTTTTCTAGTTGTTTCTTAGCGTTCTGTTTTTGAGGATGGGAATTAGGCCATCTTTTTATCTCTCACAGGCTGATCACAGAGTTTTGTTTTGGAGATTAGTGGTTAATTCTCTTGATTCTCCTTCAGCCTAGGAAGAGACACTGTACTGACCTTTCGTACAAATCTTGGGTTGCTGCAGCTCGTTCTATATTTTAATTTCAAGTGAAGGGCCTCCGACCTCTATCCAGTAAGAATCTGACCAAATAGCCACGCATTAACAGTTTCTATCTTTGCAGACTTTGTCCTCTGACGCCCGTTTTGCTTTCTCTTCTCATTTACTGCAGGGCCTTTCAGTTCTCAGATGAGCATGAAGGTCCCAAAGACCTAGTCCCTCTGGAAGGGAACCTCGGGGCCACATGGATGGATGGCTAAAGGTTCCAGGCCTGATCTATTGGCTGCTAGAATAGTCAGGTGGAAAAAAAAATGGTCCCACTAACCTCCTTTTCTACCTGTATGTTAGCCTTGGTTTCTTTTTAATGTCTTTTCATCATAGTCTTTACAATAATCTTGTCAACAAGTGGTCCTCAAAGTTGTTGGAAAAGCTCCATTAATACTTGCACAGAGATATAGCCCTTGCATGCCTTTGTAACTATTGCTTTGCTCTTAAGAGGTGACTGGTATGAACTTGTTTTGAAAATCCTGACGCTGGAATACATCTTCACCCAGTAAAGTCACCAACACCTTCCTTATGGGCTGGTTTTAAGGGGCTTCTTTATCTAATTGGCAATGATCCCAGAGCCTTATCTCCACCAGGAAAATCTCCCAGTTTACTCACTCCCAAACATTATCACTTTTTAAATTCTCTAGGTTGCTGGATGTTGAATGTATATCACCTTAACTGTGGTTGCATAGAATTGATTTGGAATTGCATGAGTCTCTCTGCGTAAGAACTACTAAGAACTCTTCATTGGGTCTGGAAACCGGTTTATGTTGACTTCTCCGAGAATAAGTGGAATGCTTTTTCATTCTAAGTAATGTGTAGGGACTTGTCATTGGCTCTAGGTTTTTAAAATTGTATGGTTCTCTGATGTTGGGGATTCAAGTTCAGGCATACAATGGTAACTGCAGTCAAGGTGTGGGGGTCTGCTTTTGGCTTTTGGCAGGCTACTCTCTGTGGCTTTGATTTTTCCATTGGTCAAATTATATAATTGGATCAGGTGATTTCCAGGCCTTTGTCTGGTCCTTTCCACCTCTAAAGGTTTATGATGAATAGGTGAGCCACGTCATCATGAGTTCCAGTGTCAGCATAGCAGCCTAATGCCTGGTGCATTCCTGGCATACACACACATTCTTATACAGGGCTCCTTGGTTTTTAAAAAAGGGCAAGTGGAAAAGGAGACCTGAAACCCACACAGTTTCAGTTCTGACTTAGTGACTTTTGAATTTAAATGCTTTTGCATATGAAACAGTGAGTGGGCAGAAGAATCCTACAAAAAAGAGAGTCCTGAGGTTGGATGAGCAATGCACAGCCCCTTTCTATTGATAATTTGCTTTTGGAACTAAACGTATCACTGGTCAAAGCCAAAAAAGAAAAGAAATAAGAATGAGCGGAAGAGAACCCACAACATCATGTGAGAGGCACTGTTGAACAAAGAGAAATAGAACATGGCAGCGGGTGCATCCCTGTAGGCTTTTGACTAATCGTCCTCCTTGTCAGGCTGCCACACCTGCACATATCAGGATGGTTTCTGGGATAGAGGTTGTTACTGAGCCTTTGAAGGCAGAGGACTTTACTCCCAGTCTCCAGATTTTTATATTGAAAAAAAATTTTAAAGGCAGTGCTAAGAGGGAGAACTATTCAGACCTATGCTACCAACTGTAGCATCTTCGAAGCAGCTCCATGGAATGAATAACACTTGAGTTGTGACGTGTGCTAATGCTGGGACCAAGAATGGTGGATGATAGTGTATCACCATTGCTTCAGGCTGAGATCCCTGTCATTAAGGGGTCTGAGCATACTGCCTGCAAATAATATGTTTACTACTTTTAAATTCATTTGAGTACTGACTGACAATGAGTTCCAGGCAGATGTTGATCTGTGTGATTTTTCAGAGAATTTTGTTATACTAGCCCTTAAATGAAATACAAAAAGCAGTCAGAGTGAGGGAGGTCTGAGATGTTACTTGGGACTGTCAGGAGAAAATGGAGAGAGAGAGATGCTAAGGACTGAAATAAGAAGAACTAGGGAGGAAAAATATATGCTACTCCCTCACTGGAATTTTTCCTTATTTGGCCATTCCTGAATTTCCATAGCTATAACCATTCGTCTGAAGCTCTTCCTCTGGTATTTTTACATCTTATAAGAATGAAGAGTTTATGAAAGACAACATCTTGTAGGCCTGGAGTGTTCGTAACCGGCTTTCTTTGTAAGTCGTTATTTATCTACCCCCAAGTGCCTTTCCAAGATTTCCTTGGATTGTTTTTTTTAGGGGGCGGAGAGGAAAAATTAGTTTTTCTGTTTAAATACTGGACCTCCTGGAGAACATCTGTTTCTCAGCAAGTGATAAATAAGGGAAGGAGGTACACATACAGCACATTTTAAAAAATATCATTAGTTCTGCGAAGGTATCTAAAGAAAACATGACAGATTTGTGGGGAAGGTTTCAAGGGAAGTCAGGCCTCATGGAGAAAATAACATAACGTGGCCATGCATGGAGATGAATGAAGAGCTGTAGCTAGAGAAGCATAAAATAAATAAGAATGGAAGGTAATGCTCATTTTTCTCTTGGGCTTAGAAACTTCGGGGAACCATTTAAATATACTCAACGGTTCTCCCAAGGAGCGTTAGAGATGGGGAAGACAGACTCCTACGTGATGGCCCTCCGTGTTCCTGAGGCTGTTCCAAGTTTCGAAGGTACACAGTGTCTAAAACGTACAGAGTTCCTGCCCCCCAAGGAGCTTGCGTTCTAGTGAGGGGTCACTGGCAAAGAGACATATAATATGCTAGGCATGTTGGTAAATGCTTTGAACAGAAGTACAGTCAGGTAAAGGAGATGAAGAGCATATGAGAAGGTGGGGATCTGTGCTATTTTCCACAGATTGTGGTGATAAAGATCATTAAGTCTAATTATGATTGTCCATCTGCACAGATGAAGAAACTGAGGTACTGAAAGGTGACTCAAGGTCCCCATCTGGATTGTGGCCCACTGGGAATAAAGCTCTCATGGCCCAAGACAGTACTCTTTCCTCTTACCTCCATCCTAGGCTTCCCCACAGTTGGAAGTGAGTGGCTGCCATGAGATTTTTCTGTTTTTGAATATTGTATTTATTCACTTTTTGAGAGAGGGGAAGGGAGGGAGAGAAACATTGATATGAGTGAGAAGCATCAATTGGTTGCCTCTTGTATGCCCCCCCCCCCCATACAAGATGGGGATGGAACCTGCTACCAAGGTATGTGTCCTGACTAGGAATCAAACCAGTGCCATTTTGGTTTGCAGGACGATGCCCAACCAACCAAGCCACACCAGTTAGGGCAGCTTCTATCAGGTTTTGAAGTCTTATCATATTTCTTCCCTTTGCAATCTATTTGTATAGATTCTCTTATGAGTACAGAATGAATTGTTTAACACTATTCCCATACCAGCTTACGCCAGTGGCAGCGGTACCTACGATTTAGAACGATCCAATATGCTAGCGGTGACTTGGGAGTTGTGTAGAGCTGACCCGACCAACTGTGCGGTCAATAAGCATTCATGGCTCTGCTCAGCACTCTTCACCATGAC
Organism: Furipterus horrens; assembly: GCF_987537825.1. Taxonomy (NCBI): domain Eukaryota; kingdom Metazoa; phylum Chordata; class Mammalia; order Chiroptera; family Furipteridae; genus Furipterus; species Furipterus horrens. The sequence goes on along the minus strand of NW_028327187.1, from coordinate 113,799,955 downwards.
TTGACATATTCCAGAGTAGGGCGCTGCTTCTCCAACTTTAATGTGCGCAGGAGCTAGCTGGGAATCGAGCAAAAATGCGGGTTTGAGGCATTAGGTCTGGGGTGGGGCCTGAGACTCTGCATGTCCCGCAAACGCCCAGGGGATGCTGATACTACTGGTCTGCAGACCGCACTCTGAATGGCGAGGGCCTGGTTTGCTCAGCACAACTGAGAAAGGAACCTCAGAGTTAAAGCTTGTATTTTTCTTTCCTCATTTCCCCATTGCCCTACTCCCCACCCTTCACAGAATCCAGCTTAAAAAAGAAAATGTTACGAAAAACCAGTGCCAAGCCTGAAATATAATGTTAGGCATGTAATTATCTGGGCCAGAAACAGATGTCTCAGGCTGGGGCTTACTTAGCTCAGCCTGCTGCCGGGGCCACATGATAAAAGTTGCTAGATTGAAGAGGCCACGCAGCATATGCAAGAGAAAAAGAGGGTCCCTGTGGCTGAAACTTGGGGATGTGAGACATGAACAAGGGTCTCCGTTGCATAACTAAATGCCGGAAGCTTCCCCTTCCCACCAGCTTGCAAGCTGTGATTCCTGCATGTAATCTTGGCTGCATGGGTGACTCAGTCTGTGTCTGCAAATGAAAACTTTCCTCCTTGGCTGTGAAATAAAAATAGCCATGCTGGGACTTTTCCCCCATGCTGGACCTATGCTTAAAGGAAGAGGCATGTCTGGGTCAGGTTGCAGAACCAGTCTATTGAGGCAGGCTTCATGCGTGACCTGCCTTTTATTGCTCTTTACATTTGAGCATATTTTCTCGCTTGCTGCAATGTGTCTCTGTCAACAACCTGGACTGACCCTGTGTGTGTGAATGCATGTCCCAGGGACTCAGCTGCCAGCTCAGGAGGAACATCCCAGCCCCCCTTTATCGTGATCTGGTTGAGCTTGGGAGAACCAAGCTTCTTCAGTCTTTCTGCAAATTCAGTTCTTTCTCAGAGGAAAATGGTGACAATGGTAATAAGAAAAAATTAAATTGGTATCTCTAAGTGGACACAGGCTGAACAGTTTCCATTATTCTCATGGAGGCAAAACCAGGCTATCACAGCTATGTGGGGCTTCATTTCATTTGAAGACTTCGGGCCATTTGGTCTGTGTTCAGTAAGGCCCAGTGGGGGCTATGAGGACGGGGTGGTAACTGGGTGGTAGATATCTGGCTCGAATATCTAGGCATTTGCCAAAATCTTTTAGACTGATTTATTCCTTCTATAATCAAGACTGTCACCACTAGGGAAAATGGTCATATGCCTTGGAACAGCTGACTCTCCCTTAATGCTCTCAGCAAGACAAATAGAATGCTCTGGACCACTACCCAATGAAGGTTGAACTTCATTCCGGGAATTCTTGCTGTTCTCTTTGTTCAAAGTTGAACTGGAGAGGTGGCAGGGAGAGTTGGACATCTCTTATCGGTTACTAGAATGCTTTTCCATGAGCCAGGTAAGCTATCCAGGGAAATGAAGACCAGTTCCCTGGCCAATAACAGCCTACCAGCGTTGGGGAAGGGAAGAGCGAAGGCAAACACCTTCTCCTTCATCAAATCTCAATCCACTGCAGTATCTCAAGGACAAGGCCCTGGGGCTACCCAGTTATGGCAGGCCTGGGGTTTCTGCATGATACTGATCTCAGCTGGGCAACTGCCTTCTGTTTCTAAAGGGAGCTTCTGGGAAAACAAAGGAAAACAAAAAAAAACCTTTTCATTCAAATGGTTCTTTTCACTGTCACTTTGAATGGCTAAGTCATGTGTACTTTTAATTGTCCACACTTTTAGACATGGTATATTTAAGGGAACACCCACTGATTGGACCACTCTGTAGCTCTACAGAGTGAGCCAGGCCCCAGGAGGGAGGTCAACAGAGAAAAGTTCAATTACTTTTTCTGTAAAGCAAAATCACATGCTTTTTTTCTGAAGAAATGTTTCATTTTGGAATATTTTTAAATTTACAGAAAAGTCGCAAGGACAGTACAGAGAGTTCCCACATACTCCTCATCCAGCTCCCCTAATGTTGACATTGTACATTTCCACCATTCATTTGTCAAATCTAAGAAACCAACATCGGGACAGTACTATTAACCAAACTGCAGACTTTATTTAGCTTTCATTAGTTTTTCCATGAATGTGCTTTCTCTGCTCTAGAAGCCAATACAGGGTACCATATTGCATTTAGTAGCATGTTCTTTGCTAGCAAACCTGCACTTGGACTCATCTAGCTGATCTTTTCAGCAGCCTTACTGAGCAGGGCCTGGGCTAGACCGACTCTGGGAGACAGAAGTGAATGGTCCTCAAGCAGTTTGCTGTCTGGTTGTTGAAGCTGAAGCAGAGGTACCACCAGGGGAGGCTTACAGTCAGAGGGTTTGCAAACAGGGCCTCAGGATTGTGAAGACTGGGAATAAATACACCCAGGCCCCACTGAGGACTCATCTGCTATGAATCTGGGAGAATCCGAAGTTGTTCCTAGGTAGAGAGTGGGCTGGGAGGTTAAGTCTGGAAAGATGATGAACAGAGCTGTACCCAAGCTGACTTCAATAGGAAAGGGAACATACTGTGGGCCTCTGAGCCCATCCTTCAAGATGTAGACACTAGGAACTGGCAAATGTCCTGGTCTCCAAAAGCAATGAATGAAAGGCAGTACCCTAACGCTGGGAAAACTGTGTATGCACGTGTGTGTATGTGTATGATTTTCAATAGGGGCTCATTAGGAAGAAACCCCACCAATCTTTTTTTCCCTATATTGTAGCTGGTTGAACTATTTGATTTTACAGCAGAGAACTCAAGGGTGCCTTTGTTCCCAGGCTAAAAGCACAAGAAAACCCCCCAAAATTCTGTAGCAGGCCAGATAGAAAATCGTCCATTTTATCTGTTGGCTTTTTATTTTGTTGTTGGTGATCATTGCTGCCCTTTCTTCTCGCTAGTGGTGCTGACTCTCATCATAGCAGAGGCTTGGGAACTGGAATGAATACCCATTTCCCCCACTGAAACCTAGTGGCTTCAGGGAAATGGGGCCACCTGACTGACACACAGCCTCAGCTGGGTCCCCAGAGGAGATCCTGGGGTGCTGGGGAGGGAGACTGAACATACTGTTGAAAGCAGTGCTCTCCAGAAGCAGGATGTCCATTTGTGTCGGAAAGAATGGCACTGTGGACATGTAGGATTTCAGATAGAGTTCAACCAAAGTGTTTCCAACTTTTGCTTTCAGTATCAAAGCTTAACTTCTGTTCTTCCACGAGAATTTGCTTTCTTGATGCAAAGAAAGCCAAGATGTCGCATCAATGCACTTCTTTGGTCTTCCACGAAATTCCAATGATGCATACGCTCACCAGCAAACGTAGAATTTGGTTGCACACGTAGGAGTGGGGGTGGAGCTATAATGATTCCAGCTGTTTAGCCCACAGACTCACCAGGTAGGCAGGTTTAATTTAACAGCAAGAGAAGAGGGTGAGACTCTCATGAAGACAGCCTTCCATGGGTCGAGGAGGCCAGAGGGACATCATAGCTGAAGGGACCTTAGTCTTTCTGAACATGAGATTTTTGTCATCATTTGCCCTGTTTTGCAGGGCTCTAGTAAGAATTTGAAAAATAAATGATACATCACCTGGTATAACAGTACTCAAAAAAAAGGTGGCTGTTATTCATACTACTTTATGTATCATAAAAGAACACTTTCCTGCATTTGAATTCCTAGTAAACATGAGGGTCTCATTGCCATAAAGAGAGAACATACTTCATATTTCTAAGAAAAAATATAGATATTTGCCAGTTGTGGTAGACAGAATAATGGCTCTGCAAAGATGTCTGTGTCCTAAACTTTGGAACCTGTGAACATGTTTTGTTACAAGGCAAAAGGGAATTGGGGCCGCAGGTGGCATTAAGGTAGGGAGACTATCCTGGAGTATTTGGGTGGGCCCAAATCACAGGCTCTTTAAAAGTGAAAAAAACAAAACAAAACGAAATATCTAACTATGGAAGAGAAAACCAGAGAGATGGCAGTATGAGAAGGACATAGCCTGGCATTCTCAGCTTAGAGGATGGAGGAAGGGGCCGCAAGCCAAGGAATGTGGGCAGCTTGTAGAAGCTGAAAGGTGCAAGGGAGTAGATTCTTACCAAGAGGTTCCAGAGAGGAACATAGCCTTGCCAACGCCTTGATCTTAGCTCAGTGAGATCCATGTCAGACTTCTGATCTATAGAACTGTAAGATTGAAAAATCATGTTGTTTTAAGCCACTGAGTTTGTGGTAATTTGTTACAGCAGCAATAGAAAACTAATACACCTGTCAATAGATATTCTAATGGCACATTTTTGGCTACAGGAATGAAATGCTTATCAGCTGCACAGTTTTTCAAGAACCTCCTTCATTCTTTTTCTCATGTATAATACAATTACAGGTGAATTAGTATTTTTCCCCCATTTGTCTGGAATGAATCGCAGTTGCTGAGCTCTAGTAGCTATTTACAGAGCTCTTTTTATGCTTTCTATTATGTTTGCAAAGATTTATATATGAAGTAGTCCTGCCCGATTCAGGCTCCCTGGTTTGACTTTGAACAGGGTGTGTCAGAGGTAAAGGAAATTCCTACTCAAGAGCATAGTGCTGTTGATAAATTCCAATTAAAAATATTTACAGAAGGAAGACGGGTAGGGTCAAGTGGGCCTTTTCCTCTGTGATTTCAAGGCTTCCCTGGGAACAATGCATATGGCATAGCTTTTCTCTTTGCTTACTTTTAACCTAAAATGAGATAGAAATGACAGAATCCCAGGTCACATCGTTTGACCCCTTAGAGGATCTCAGAGAGGGAGAGGAAAATCTCAACTTCTACATAAACATCTGTGAAAGGATTTGGAACTAAGGAGAAGGAAGTTCCAAGGCCTGCTAAAAGGGAAGGAAGGGCTTTATTTACTGGCCATGGATTGGACTTCCTGTTGTGAAGTCCAAGGCCATTTCATAACAGCTGGGGGCTGCAGTCTCTGATGCTATAATGAGGAAGCAGCACTCTTGGTTCCTCCATGTTACACAAGTTAATGAGTTCTACCGCCTGGGGAAATCAATGTAGGAAGAATGGGATGCTTGTACTTGTCCTTGCAGATGCAATAAAGCCCCCCCCCCACTGCAAAAGCATATTTTCATATATAATATTAATGAACGTGCAGCATGTCCTTTCATTCTTGTGTACGCTCTTTGCTCGTCTGGAGATTAAAATAGCTGAAAGCCATAAACACCGCCAGGGCGGCCCATGGCATGTATTAGTTGTCACTGCACAGTCAGGATTTGCAAAAGCCAGCAGGGTCCGTGAGAAAAGGAATTAGATTTATGTCCTTCTTATCACATAACTTTGCCACAAATGCCATAAGAACTGTTTTTGCAGCAGATCTGAGTAGAATTTCAGCCAAGGAATTGGGAAGCAAGATTTGAAGCTGTTTTTAAGCAAGATTTTTCACCTGCCTGTACTGGAGCTGGCTCACACATATAAAGTAACAGTGAAGAAGTACAGAGCCTTCTTGGATATCTCATTGGACAAATACTCAGAAGTCTAGGTTTTTCAGCAAAAGACTCTTTCCGGTTAAAGGATGGAGGTACGGCTCTGTCATCACATTGTGCAAGTTTGAACCCTGGTTGGACCATTTACTAACTAACTCTGTGACCTTCACTAAGTGAATTACATCTCTGTGCCGCAGTGTGCCTATTTTCAATGGGAAGAGTAATAAAACTTGTGCCACGTGGTTGTCGTAAGAACTAAGGACGGCAGTATATGAAGTCCACAGTAAGTGCCTGGAGTGACAAAATGCTGCACCGGTGCAGCTACTTTGATTAGACAGAAGAGATGTGCTGTCGTGATAAAGGACTGACTCTTGCAGAAGCAGGCAAGTCAATACACGGAGGGAAAGCCTGCAAGCCCGGAGAATGCCGCCCACCAACACGTGGTACCATTTGTACCCAGCATTCAGGCCTGCCCGCCACATCTATGCAGCTTCTTTTCCAGCCTGCTTCCGCTCCATAATCGTTCTGGAAGCTTCTGCACCAACCACACTGATCTCCAGGCCTTGGCCGTCTTTTTTCCGTGGACTCATACATTCTGCGACCCCTCCCCCACATCCTTACCTCTGCCCATTCATTGTACTAACAGTGATATCAGTAATTGTACTAACAGATATCTTTTTGATATCTTCCTCTTTTGAGCTCAAAGAACTAAAAGTCATGAGGATTTTTTTTTTAACTATTTGAGGCAACTTGAGATATCTTGCTTATGTTATAAATTTTAAAAGCTGGACCAGAAAAGTTGTATGGTGTGACAATCTCATTCGACCCCGCATTTGGAAAATGTGGACTGTGGACTAAATCCCAGGTTTGGAAGTTTCTAACCACTGGGCAATGCTAAATATTGGGTATTACCCTCCGAGCACCGCCATATTCTTCCCCCCTTAACCTTCAGGGGCTTGGTTTCTTATTTCTCCATTAGATTCTAGGTGCTCCAGAGCAGGGAGCTGATGTCAACTTTGCATTCCCAAGGATATCTCTCAAATCCAAATCTGAAATCATTGACATGTTGAGACTTCACTCTTAAGTATTTGACATCTGCATTGATTTAGTGATTAGGTGGCTTAACCCTTCCAATGCAAGCATCTCTAAAAAGCAGGTTGTCCCTTCCCTCCCTGGCACCACAGGCTTCCCGGGCAGGTGTGACTATCCCTGCAGGCATGAGCCGCCATCCCTGGGGCAGGTGCAGCCATCTTGAGAGTGGCTCCTAACTATTGTGAATTCTGGCTGTTTTCATCATAGCGGGTGGCATTTGAACTCTTCCTACAGACTTTGGCTCCATCTCAAAGTCCTATCCTTAGCATTTTGTCATCGACCACATTGGAAGTGAAACCATAGGCTAGCTTTTCATGCTGGAACACAGCGTATAAGGAAGTAAAAAAGGCAAAAAGAGAACAGACCTGCTTTGTTCCCTTTAATCTCAGGTCTGGTGGGTTTCGGAGTTTGGAGCAGGCATTGGAGGCCAGCAAATCACACCACATTGTCCCCTTTGTAGTTTCCAGGGAACCTGGAGACCAACTTAGGGCATTTCAAATTATCAACATTGAGCACCTTGCCTGAGAAATGTAAGGAAGACAGGGTTCTCACCTGTTATGACGGGTGCAGGACCCTGAAAGGGACAATGCAGGGACTTGTGCTGTGAACTGGCATTGTATGTCTTTGCATCTTCATTTCTTCTGGACGAAGTGCTTGCTGAAGATGTAGGTAACCTGTTTGTTGAAGGTCCCGCTGTTGCCTCAATTAATTGCGTATTATCCTGGTCTTTCACAGCCTAGATTTTTTTAAATCCTCACCCAAGGGGATATCTTTATTGATTTGAGAGAGAGAGAAAGGGGGTGGAGAGAGAGAAAGATCAATCAGTTGCCTCCAATATGCGCCCCGATTGGGGATTGAACCCATAACCTAGACATGTGCCCTGACTGGGAATCAAACCTGCAGTCTTTTGGTGCACAGAACAATGCTCCAACCAACTGAGTCATTCGACCTAGAATTTAAACCTTTGGGGGTCTTCTCTCTTGATACAACCTCATGGTCAGATCATTCATATTAAATAGTCTTCAGCATAGTCCAGATAAGTTGGAACTATTGTTCTGCAGTCCTCAGCATTTTCAAGAGGAAAACCATGGCCAGGCCTTCTTGGAATGCCTCTCCCCCACCATTCATAGCCTTTCACCGACTAAGTGAGGTCCCCCTTTCTGTCTTACCCCAGAAGTATTAGTTCCTCCCATAACCTTAGAGAAAGAGAAGGTTGGGCCAGATGGCGAACAACTATTAGGTTCAATCAACATGCTCAGCATTGGCTTTTGTCTTGGTGTGGTGTGATATAGGGAAAAGAGAGTCGGATTTGGTGTCCGATTTGGGTTCCAATGGCAGCGATCCTGCTTCCTGGCTGTGTGGAGCTAAGTGAGTTCACTTCTCCAAGTCTCGGTTTCCTCATCTCTACAATGGGAATGATAAAGGCAGTCTCAAAGGGTTGTTGAATGAGTCCTTACAATGATCTGTTAAAACACTAGGAAATAGTAAATGCCATTCTCTGCTGCCAATCCTCTAGTTATTCTCCTTCCATTTTGGGGCCCAAATCATATCTTACTGTTATTGTATAATATTATTTTAGTTCTGGTTTCTACCGTATTCTACTTTGTCTTATTCTACAGAATCGGGCAAAGTGCCGCGTGCATGGTAGTGTATTATAAAACATACAATGAATTCATCATTTTTTTAACCTAACCAACCGGTCTACTATGCCACATAATCATGATGACAATTTCCACCATCCTGCTGAATTGTCACAGTGATCTGATGACACCGTGATGGCCTGGGATTGTTCATGGCCACACACTGAGCAGAACCCCCAAGTATCTACTGCCAATGCTGAGAAGAGCGTTCAGTTCTACACGCACAGAAGTGACGCCAGGTAGGGGCTGCTGGGAGCAGGACCTGGAATGGGCACAGAGGTTGAGCAGAAGTAAGAAAGCCCCTCTAAAAATATCAAAAGGAAAGTAGATGGTCCCTTTAACTGAGCAGCTACCACGGAGCTGGCACTGCTACACACTCTTTCTCATGACCCTTGCAGCCACCCTCAAGGCCAAAATTGTTGTCTTTCGTTGTAATGAGGACATTGAGATCCAGAAAGATTAAGTAATTTTCTCGGAGTCCAGCCAGGCCATCTGACTTGACAGCCATTGCCTTTCTGCCATGCTCTCTGGACTTATCAACAATATGAAAGGGATCGCTATCTTGCCCATGCTCGGAAATGATGCTTAGTTTACTGTATAACTTAATTCTCTTTGCGACATCTCGGGCTACTCGATGACACTCTTCACGCAGATTTTCATCTCCCTCTAACCTCCCCGGGTGTACCAGGAAGTCACTCGTTGCGTACTTTCCCAAATGAAAGGGTTTGAGTTAGTCTTCTAAATCGCAAGGCTCACTGGAACCGAATGAAAGTATTCCACATGATGCACTTCTATAGTGCTTTGAATCCAGCTCCAATAAATATCTTCCCGATTGAATCGAATTTTAAGAAATGTGCTTTTGCTTAATTCTAAGCCAATAAACCCACCCCCTCCCACCTATTGCTCCTTGGAAGAACATTGATGTGAGAAATCAGAGACAGCTCTTTGCAGCAAAAACACTCGGAATTTCCCCACAAACACAGACTCCCATGGCAACCAAACAAAGAGGGAAAAGAAAGGAGAAACTTACTCTGTTCAAGCCACCAGCCACAACTCCTTACTGCTCAAAACTGCAGTACAATATAATCCTATGTAAAGTTTTATTTTTCTACTTGATGTGCAGAATGGCCCTGAGTTTCAAAGTCCTTTCTACTGCTCTACTTGACCTCTAAACTGGTACAGAGACACTGGTATAAAATATCCAATAAATGAATTCATAAGCTGACTTGATAAATTTGACTTAACTAATCTGTATTGTCACTGTGTTCACTATGGCACAGTGAGGGAGCAGTTGATACAGTACAGGCCAACATGATCGATTTATTTCCGGTTTCCCCCCAAAAGTAACTCACAGTTTAACATCACTAATTACGACCGATGAGTCTGTTCTAACGTGAATTTTAGATTTATTTTGCTACATGTGGTTCAGTTCCCAGCAACATCATTAGCAAGATCTACTTAGGGACTTAATTCCGAGGCACACAATGTTCAAAACTCAGTGGGAAAAAGAGGGGTTTAATTTTGTCACACTCCTTTCCATTTGCCCAGTTAGGATCTTTAAGTTGGGACATCATGTGACAAACAGCTCAAGCAGACTCCCTCTCTCTCCCCTTCCAAATACATTTTCTATACCCTGGACAAAGAACATAGGAGGTTTTCTGCCCAGTAAATTCTCCATATGCGCTTATCCCTGGAGTAGTTTCAAAATCAGGGCTAGGGGGCCCATGTTTCTCTCCATAAATCACCACAGAATCAGCCTCTGACAGATCAGAGGCTGGAATGACTCCCAGCCAGTCGTGGGAGGATTCCTTTCTTCCTGAGGAGTGCTTTTCAATGCTCCGGGCTACCCTCTGTTATCTGCAGCAGGCATGGTGCAGTGTGCAGTGGGTTTTAATTAACTCCCTCAATTTTGCCACCCCTTTACGCTGTATGATGTTGTATTTCTTCCGTCACAAGATGTAGAACTCGCTAGTTTTTTTCTCAGAAGAGCAGAGAGACTATTCTGCACAGAGAGTCCCTTCCAGAATTTTCATAATATCCCACTGTTGTAAGAGAACATTTGAAATAAACTGAATGCCCAAATAAGGGACATTACTCAGATAAATTGTAGTGTAACAAAGTGGGATATTAAGCGTCTATTTAAAATGAGATGTCTGAAGGGTATTTTAATATTATGCAAAGTTTATAATGCTACCGTGAACATCCTTGTACTAGATCACGTGTGCTTATGCAAGGAATTCTGTATGATAATATTTCTGGGAGTGGAGTTGCTCATCTGAACTGTTTAATCATGTGCAAAGGCCCTGGGAGGGGGAGGGCGTGACACTGCTCACTGTGTTGCAGGGAAGGAGGGACGATCTACCGCACTGAGTGCTGGGTGGTCCCAGGGTGTGAGTGATGGGGAAGAAGCCCACAGGCCTTACATTGTTGTAATCTGACTCTCCTGCAATGCACAGTGGCTGGAAGGTGGGAAGCAGGAAAGTGAAGCGATCAGATCATCTGTAATAAAAAACAGAGTTCTAGAAGAGTCGTCATGTAAAATAGCTGTCGTACAACTACCATGACCATTTTTGAGAGGCCATCTTCCTAATGAGTTTAGGAATGAGGCCTTGGGCTGGAGGTCTGGATTGGGAGCCTCAATCCAGGTGGGGGTGTGGGACTAGCCCGGGAGGGTGGGAATTGGGGGAGGAGCGATGTTGACGCTGCCGCTGCAGTAAGCCAGGGCTTCGGGGTGGGACACATTCCGACTTCAGCTCTCGTGTTTGCTTTGCTGCAGGGTCACCCCAGTTCTGCCTTTTGGCCATAATAAAACACAAGAGCAACTTGAAAGGAAACACTCCCCCCCGCCCCCCCCCCCCCCACCAGAGAACAACAGCTTGTTTACCTGAAATGGAAAATTCCTTGAAACACGATTTGCCAGCTCCCAAGGATTTCAAAATTGCGAGGTCAATCTGCATTTTAACCTGGATAAGATCAGAATGAACTAACCTGAAACTTGGGCACTAGCCTGGAATTACGACTCCTATTCTCAGCGTTGATTCTTCCCAGTTTTGCTGTAGACCTTCTCTAAACTCTTCTAGCTCTCGCTCATCTGATGATTCCATAACAGTTGGGGCATCACATTTCCATGACACAAATTCTGCTCTGAACCTGTTTCTACAACAGAGCCACAGTGGATCGATTCAGTGAAGTAATTGCTCACTGGAAGGGCAGGGACGCCAGTAAAGGCAGGGATTTGGTGTCAGGGAAACACAGTAACATGTTTTTAATTAAACGAGCGTTCTCCCTTTCTGGCCAGTTGCTTTGTTGTAAAGATAGAGAGTCAGCCAGCTAAGGGAGCGTTGTCCTCTTTCCACAACAACCCCTCTCTCTTCTCCTTCTGGTGGCTCTGTGGATTCATTCCTGCTGTTTCCCTGCTCGCGGGCCGCAATCTATATGAAATGTTGCGATCGTGGAAAGTCAGAGGAGAGGGGAGTCTGGAGTGCTTCTGTCAAGCAGCTTCCTCACCTCGTCACTGCTAAAGAACGGGCTTGTGGGTCCCCTATAAAGGGAAGGTGTGGCTCTCCCCGATGTACTGAACAGTGCTGTGTAACTAGACAAAAGCAAATCTCAGACCTACCCAAGCCAGGGGCACTGGCTGGCTGTTTACCAAGCCAGCAGATCTCACTAACATCCTCAGTATGGGATATTACCTCCTGGGGGTGCATCGGGTCCCTTCCAGGGCACTGGAAGGGTCCCTCTTGGGAGACCAGGAGCGTGCGCCCCACCCCCACCCCCGCCGCCTAGCTTCAGTCTTCCACTGAGCATGGCCCTTCGGTGCGGACACGTGCTAAGGAACCCAGCTCCCAGACCTGCACACCTCAGGGAAGTGCTGGTTTTCCTTTGAATTCAATAAGGCAGCTGATGAGTTTTCCATCCCTTCAGCTCTGGGATCTGTTGTTGTGTCTGATGGTTGGTGTTTGCAGATATAAAGTGGTCGGTATACTTCCTTTCACTGCAAAAGGAGACTTTCTGAACTCACCAGTTGATGGTCATTTACGAAGGCTTCATTTGATTGTGAAAATAATTTCGATCTCTTTCTCTCTTTCTGTGTGTATAAGAAGAAAATTATTGACATAACACCATGGTGCTGGGAGTGGGTCTGGTAGCCAGGAAAAAGGGTGGTCTCTTCTGTCCCTTGAGGTGCCACATTGAAGAGAGCTTGGGTTGGCAGGAAAAGAAGCTGTTTCCACCTTCTCACTGTGGCCTCTTCAAAAACCTTCTTTTCTCTTTTACAATAAAAAGGTGCACAGATCATAGTATGGCAGGTGATCAGGTCACCCTCACCATCTTCCACAGATGATGCATGTAGGCTGTTTTATAAAAAGGAGAGTGAGAGAGAGACAGACACAGAGACAGAGACAGATCGATTCTGAAGTGAGAATAAACACAGAAAACCATTTCATCTACAAAGCAATTCAATCTGGACCACAGCCAGAAAGTACTAGTTCGGCTACTAGTAAGTGATTAGAGAGAGGCAAATGCTGACTTAAACGCAAGAACTTCAATCACTTTGACACATGTTTGATCCCTGTAAGAAAGGTGCAAAATATCCATGACCTCAATCTCTGAATGTGGGTATTTCCAAGGAAACCACCCAACTTCCCCACTGTCTTAAGTTGAACACAATTAATGAAATGCTCACAGGCCTCAGAGGTCATTTGTGTAATTAGATCAACAGCAGTACCAGCAACTAAGATTTAGATCGCTCTCCAACAAAGATCCCTTAGGCTTAGCAGCATAGCCAAGCTGAAAGAAAAGGGGAAAACCCCCAGAAAACAAACTAAACTGCTGATGCAATTGAGAACCTAGGATTTTCCAGAAGGCCAAGAGCTGAACTCGCAATGCCAATAAGACTAAAAGGAATGCACTACTCAGAGTTTACTCAGTGTTGGGCACAATTTATTCTTGGTGTTTTAATAAAACACAGGTTGGTAGCAATAAAATCCTTGTATTTTAATAAAATCCAGTGAAGTATTATCAGCCTTGTTTTACAGATAAAGCAACTGAGGCTCTGAAAGTCATCAGCAATCCCAAAGTCTAAAAAATTGTCAGGCCGGGACTCACTCAGGCCCTAGGACTTGAGAGTGGAGAGGATATGTTGTCTTCTTAAACAGTCATGGCTGATGTAGCCTCACTGGAAAAAGATGATTTCACATATCAGTTTTAAAAAGTGAGGATGGGGTGGGGGTGGCACAGGGGAGGGTTCAAAATGTGGCCCAAGAGTATCTAAAAAGGAAGACAGCTCATTGGCACTCCAGGTCATGAAATGAGACCAGGATGTGAACGTGAATAAACCACAGTGCACATGGGAATGGCCCAGAAACAATTGACTGCGCCATCTGGAAAAATGGTGAAGCCTACCAAGAAATGCCGAGCAGAAAAGTGATATGGGCCTATGTCAAGCCAGGATCAATATCTCATGTTTGTTTTCACTTTAAGTAGTTTTCCTACTCATGACTTATCCCTTCGCCCTGAGTTGGCTTGAGTTTATTTGAGTGCAGAACAGGAGGAAAGCCAGTTGGGAATGGACATTCGTTTTAGATTGAGCCTCTACCGGTGAGGCCTCAACTTGGGACAAACCTCCAGGGTTTCAGTAACAGAGATTACTTTCTTAGTAAACAACTTTAAAAGTTCTTCCTGATTTTCTTTCAGGCTTCTCGTGGTCTTCATCATTTTATCAATGATTTGTAGGCTGGAAGAGAAGCCCTGCTCCCTAGATTTGAAGATAAGCTTATGGACAGGAGGATGGGAAGAGGGAGGTAAGTACCTGCAGCTTGGAAGATAGCCTAAGAATTCAAATGAGATCAGAGGAAACGGAAAAAATATATATAAACAAAGCAGTACAACAAATACTTGTTGAGTGATAAAAATACTTGTTAAGGGAAGGTGGAGATGGAGAAGCGGGTTATCAAGCAAAAGGTTTATGGATCATAACTATGGTACCTTTGCTTCTGAAACAGAAACCTCAGATATCACAACAAGCATAAATGTGCTTCACAATACCAGCTCATGGAGCACCCATTTGATCCATTCCCTTGAGATGCTGATGAGGCAGAGAAAAGGAAAATGTGAATCAAAATGACCAGATCAGCCGCCTTGGAAGCATTTAGAGGGTAGTCCTTGAACGGTGCACTAAAACGTACTCTTTTTGCATTTTCAGCTTTATTGGGGAGTAATTGACATAAAATAAATTGCATGTGTTTAAAATACTCCATACAATGAGTTTTGATTCACACACACCTGTGAAACCATCTCCACAATCAGGATAATGAACATACCCATTCTCCATAAAAGTTTCCTCCTGCCCCTTGGTAATCCTCTTCCCTCCCATCTCAGTACCCTGGCAACCACTGACCTGATTTCTGTTACTTTCAATCCTATTTTATAGACTGATTTTATATATATGAAATCATGCAGTAGATAGGGTTTTTTTTTTTTTTTTTTTTTTTTTTTTTGGCTAACCTCTTTCATTCAGCATAATTACTTTGAAAGCCATAATGTTTCCAGTGTCGATATTTTATTTCTCTTTATTCCTAAGGAGTATCTATATAGTTTAGTTTGCGAAGCTTAGTTATTACTTCCCTGGGTAGATTAGTCAGTTGACACATTGTTATTCTCTTTCTTTATTTTATTTTATTTTGTTGTTGTTTTTTGACTCATATCATAGACTCAATAAATAATTTATTTAAGGATTTGCTTAAAAAATTCTCTTCAAGAGGATTCTATGAGAGGTTATTTGTTCATTCATTCAACCACTCAGCAAAGATTGACTGAGCCTTTGCTAGTGTTAAAAGATAAACTCAGGCACATAAAAAGTATGAAGAATTTATTTGAGCAAAAATTGATTTCAATTGGGCAGCGCCAAGCCAGAGTGATTAGGAGGGCTCCGCTGAGAAAAGCTGGGGAGAGACTTTTATAAAGAAAAGGTGGAAGCAGAGAAAGGAATGATTGATAGGCTGTAGCTTGAAGCCTAGCAGGCTGTTTGTGACTTGTTCTTAGGTATCTTTTTCATAACCTAGAGGCATTTACAGGCTTAGATTACGTAGGCGGCCACAGCATTAGAGTTGTGGGGGCTGAAAAATTATACATTTCCTGCCACGTTCTCAAGTCTTCTAGCTGGGCTAAAAATCAAAATAACAGAGACAGATTAACAGGAGAAAATCAGATTTTAATGCGTGTAATTCACAGAAGCATGGAAATTCCAGAGACAGTGAGGCAGCACTGAGTATATCTGTCATTTGGACAAAGGAGAAAATGGGGAGGGGGGTGAGATTTTAGATTTCAAAAGTGAGAATGGATGATTTACACGTAATTGGGGAAGAGCAGAACACACCTGGCAGGAAAACTCCTGCCAGACAACCCAGAACAATGGGCCACAGCAGGCGATTCAGCCACCGGTCCCCTCCCATCCACCAGGCGGAATTCCTTAGGGTTCTTCCTGAAGCAGGCCTTTCCACCCAAATCTCTTAGGCAAGAAGGGGGGGGGGTGTCAAAGGTTCTTTCTGAGTTTTTTGTTTCCGAATAACCAGCTTAAAATCAATATCCCAAAAGGCACAGTTTTGGGGGTGACAACACTTTGGTGCCCTTCCCAGCCACCTCAGTCTATGGTCTCCTTGTTTCGTTAATTTAACACTAGGTCCCAGGCAGTGTTCCTCGTGCTGGGGACACAGTAATTAAAAAAAAAACAGACATGAATCCCAGGTCTCATGCCCTTATATTCTAATGAGAGAAACTGGACGGTGAGTATAGGAAAAGCAAATTTTATAGCATATCAGACGTTAGTATGTGCTATTTGGAAATAATAAAACAGGGTAAAGGACCATTAGATGTCCTTATGATGCAGCCTAGATTTGGACAAGTGCCCGTACATTGTACTGAATGTGAACTTGGGGAGTGGTTTTCTTAGCCAGACAAGATTCCATGGAAGTCAACTTCCAACAGAACTACAAAGAAAACCAGGCCGCCAGGAATACCAGGACGTAGAGAATGAGGCGCTCTTTCCATTGGTAAGGCCGCCAGGTATTAAGCTTACTGCGTTTATCCTAGTCTTCTGCTATAGTCTCCCCCCCACCCCCCGCACACAAATTGGGAGAGCATTCCCCAGAAACTCCAATCTCATCGCATAATGTTGCTAAGTGTCCCATTTCAGTTCCAGATAGAAACCTGGACTGAGGAGTGTGTGTTTCGCTAATTCCCAGTGTTTATTTGTTTGATGGAGGGGAGACGACCAGGCAGAGCAAGCTGAAAGTTGGGCCACACCAAAGTGTCTTGCTCAAAACGGATGAAATGGGGCCCCAAGTCTATAGCCGAAGAATGTTGGACACTTGCCCCAGCCTCAGAAATGTTTTTGCATTTAAGCTTAGGTAGGAGGTTTAGAGAGGCGTGTAGGGAGAGTTTCTGTAACTAGAAGAAGGGGACCCTCTTGGCCAACCTTGAGTGCTTTTACTCTGGGGCCTGCTGGCTCCTGTCCAAGGCAGTCTGAACTTCTGAGAAACTTGATTTCCTGTTCCCACTGCCTGTGCTGACTGAGAACTGGGGCAAACTTCACCCATGAGATTCTTCAAAATCTTATGGGAAGACAATGTGTTTCGTTTTGTTCCAGAATCATTTAAATCATAAAACTATCGACTTCTTAAAGTCCAGCGGGGGCCTTACCATTACCTTGTGACTCTTATATTTTACAGAAGAGGCCAGGAAGAGTTCAGAGCTATAAAATGACGGGGGAAGGCGGGGGAAAGGGAACAGGGTCCAGGTTTCCTGATTCTGTGTAGTATAATTTCCTCCACAGATTATAGAAAAGTACAATTCCAAATACTAGACCTTGGTGCGTTTGACTATATGTAAGTTTATACCTCACAACCTGATTAAAAAACAAAGAAAACAACAGGGTCTGTTACTCAAGCCTCCCCTTGAACTTGAGTCTCTTTGACTCCAGAGTCTGGGCATTCCTGCATCTGCCCTCAGTAGCATTACTGCCACTCCTGTGAAAATGCAATCCTTCCGTGGTTTGTGTTGGAGGAGGAGGCTGAGGACTGGGGGAGCTCCGCAGCACAAAGCCATGAACCCCTGCGACTGGGAGAAAAAGCTTGCCAAGTTCTGAGCCCAAGGTCAAGAGCTTCTGATAGTGCCGTGTGAATTTCACTTCCCAATGAAATGAATCACTCTTGGCAGACAGGGGCCTCTGTGTGGACACCAGTTCCTGCTTGGGATTCAGGACCAAAAACAAAACAGGGCTGGCAGGGGGATGGGAAAGGGCAATTTGGTATTTCTGGCTAATTACAAAGTGTTAATGACATTCACAGGAAACTCACTCCCCCGCCCCCCATGTTTAGGGGCAACAGAAGGTGAGCCAAAGAAAAGACAGGTCCTCCAGGAAAGTACATGGCAAACCCAGCCCCAGTAATTTACAAAGGAAATAGCCACCCCAGTAACTTGGAAAAATGAGCATAGGATGAAGTTATGTGGGACCAACAGCTCTTCAACGAGACGTAGCTGGGTTTCCGAGCTCAAGGATCACTTATTGTGAACCATGCCTTAAACAATAAGCTGATAGAATAAATCATGGTGTCTTTCTGGAAGTCTAGAGTAAACATATAAACATGAAATACAAATAATGCATGTAAGCGGAATTAGGAAACAGGAAGACAGTAGACAGAGGTAATACAGCTGTTGAACTTCGATGGTGACAGAAAATGTTCCTTGATCGCATTCCTTAAGAAGCTTAGCATAATATTGTGTTTTGTCCCTTGTGAATTCTTGATGAATTTTGGTCTTGTGGTTAAAAACCATATTAAAGTCAACATTTCAAAATTTTCCCTGGCGCGCGTACACTTGCCAGTCAGAACCAACTGACTGGGATCGTTCCTACAGTTTTAGTTGACACCCAGTCGGATTTGTGGCATTCTGGGGACTGAATCTTTTCATTTGCCTGCACTTAGAACTGTTCTCTGCTCTCAGCCTGCAGAGAGATTGATGAATGAATGAATTCAGCAACTTTCGAGTTTCCCTTCTTGAGATTCCCGTGTATTTCTTGTGCTTATTCAAGGGCTCTCTGGTTTCTCACAAACACCGCTCATTTGTTTTCTCCCTTTTTGGCTGCTTCACCCTTTCTCATCTCCAGTTTTCTCTGGGGGTGTTTTTGCAGGTTAGATGGCTTTCTTTATGTGGGATTAAGATATGTCATAGGCAACAATTTCTAGACGTTCAATTTCATCAAAACAGGAGTCAAAATACCGCGTTTCCCCGAAAATAAGACATCCCCCCAAAATAAGACCTAGTACTTAAGAATATAAGGCCTCCCCTGAAAATAAGACCTAGCGCATCTTTAGGAGCAAAATTAATATAAGAACACTGTCTTCTTATTTTCGGGGAAACACGGTATCATGAAGTCCAAGGGTATTCACAGTAACAGTAGGATAAGTGAACATAATCACCTGGTTCAGGGACTGGTTGCTTTAAAATATCCTTAAGGATACATTAGTTGTCCAATTTTAGAAAATCTGTACCTTTAGGAATGATTGACAAGATTTTGTTGGGCTTGAGTACCAGGAGGAGGCTCTAGTGAAGCTACAAAATTAAAGACTTGTCTAACAAATGGCTTGAAGGATCTTAGGGCAGGTAGAATAGTCCAGAAAACCTGCCCTATGTCTTTCTGCACCACGGGCTTGCTTCACCCTGGCACTGAGTTCACCATCATATGAACTGTGTTGCTTCCAGAAGAAACAAAGAACAGAAAACCATGATAGGGGACATTCGTGCACATCCTCATGGCGGCCTGTCTCTCTTTGCACGGCTCTTTCACTGGCTCTTGCACTGTGCAGGCCCCTCCCCACGTGGGTGCTGGCCCCTTGCCCAACCCTCACCGGAGCCCGGGGAGCATAGTCGAGTGGCTCTGGCAGCTGACTGTGCCCCGTGTCTTGCATCATGCCGGAAGAGCACCCAACTCGAGGCCCCTTAGCTACAGCTGCAGGCCCATTTCCTCTGCTAGGAAACTCCTTCAGATCTTTTCCACCTTCTAGACCATTAACGGTAAGGATGGATTTAAATCTGGGCAGTGTTTGTTCTGCCCAAAATAGTGGGCTCAGAAACATGAGGGAACAGAGACCCCTGAGAGATCAAAAAGCATCACGTCTGCAGCCCTTTCTCCAACTCCCTGTGAGTAGCAAAGACTGCCCCATGCCTGCCTCCTCACGGTCTGCTCCAGGCAGCTGTTACCACTCTTGACTCCCTTGCTCATCTTGGACAACTCCCCCAACTCTGCCATGGCTCCTGCCTTAGGCACAGATACAAGTGCACCCTGGGAAGCACTACTCCAGCCTGAAGCTCACTTGTCACACTTTTATGTCAAGATCTGTGTTGATAGGATCATTATTTCTTTCCTGGTTAAAAGCCATCCTCTGCCCCCCATTATTTTCATGTTATTTTTTAAAAGATAGCATTAATTTATTTTTAGAGAGACGAGGGGGGAGGGAGAAAGAGAGGGACAGAAACGTTGATGTGAAAGAGAAACATTGATCTGTTGCTTCTTTGGGGACCGAAGCCAGCCACAGCCTAGGCATGCACCCTGAGCAGGAATTGAATCAGTGACCTTTCTCTTTGTGTGACAACGCCCAACCCACTGAGCCACACCAGACAGGAGTCAGCCCACCTTTATATTCAGGAGTTCTCAGTAACCCAAAGGGAACCCCTAATTCCTGACAGTAAACACTGCCAGCTGTCACCATCTCCCCACCATCCACTTAGCACCCAAATTAGCAAATGAGACATCTTGGGAAATTCTAAGCCATAATTGCCTCAGGTCTCCCCCTGTTTCAAGTTTAACTGTGTAACAGTTAGGAAAGAAGACAAATCTTGATGAGTGCTTTGTGCAACCAGTCTTACTACTTTATATCCCATCTGGATAAATGCAGTTTACAAAAGCCTCATCAAAGAGTTCAGCCAAAAGCATGATTCCAGGCCTGCTCTGTAATCGGAAAAACACACACACGGAGTAGCAGTATTCAGCTAAGAATTCAATGCTGTCTCGTTTTTCTTTAAAAGAATGTCAAATCAAGGCACAATTCTCCATCACAAAGCAGGATGAGATCTCAGGTGGAGACAAATGAGAATTACAGAACTGCTTGGCAAAGCCACCTAGAAACAAACGGAGAAAGATTCCGCAATGTTTAACTGCCACAAGGCGTTCTTTTATGAACACCGAGTATCCAAGGGACAGAACTCCGAAGAAATGCTTCTTCTAAACTCTTGGATGGGGCTATTTATCTCTTTTCCCAGCTGGACTATTTGTGAGGTGTCTCAGAAAGAAACAACTCAATATGCAAATCTTGAAGCCTTTGTAACGGGGAGGAAGTTAAGTCTATTTGAGGCAACTCTGGGTTGAGGAAATAGAAAGACTTGAAAATGCATTTTTCACAGAGGTTTTGTGCACTAACCAAAGTGTTCAGGGGGAATATGGTCACTTCAGTTTTTCTTTTTTTTACAAATAGATGTTATCTTCAAAGACCACAGGAAATGTTTATGCAAATTGAAAGGCTATTTCTCAAGAGCTAATAGAATAGATACAAAAATTTAGAGATTTGGTTTCTAACAACTTAAGGCTAGACCCCTCCCACCCACAACGCTGTACTCCACCCTGCAGTTATGGGCATTGGCCAACAAGTAGTAATAATTCTTACTAACAAATGTAGGAACGGCTTTTTAAAGTTCACTCTTTTATTGCTCTCACTGAGAATTGACTCAAAGAAATGTACCACGTGGGTTAGTAAAAACAGACACAAATGAATGGGTAAGCAAGTACAGCAAAATGTCAGTGGTGCAATCTAAGTGATGGGAACACGAGTGCTTTTTGTAAAATTCTCTTCGCTTTGCATTATGTTTGACATTTTTAATAATAAAATGTTAAGAAAAATCTACCACTCATTTTGAAAATGCCTAGGAAGCTAAGGTTGACTATTGGGCTGAGGACTGGGAACATCCATACTCTGTAGTCTGAATTAGTGATTTCAGCTCGGATGGCCAATCAAACATTGCTCATTTATCAAAGGGGGCTGGTAGTGCAGGAAATGGAGGTTTCCCTACCATTACTCCTCCAGATATTTGAGTGCTTCATGTTCATGTACATTTTAGAATTTTCTCCAATTCTTAGACTGTTGGCAAAAGTTTTCACTCGAATGCAGCAGTAAATTTTAGGCTCTGCAAACATTCATCTCTCTTAGAAAGCCCTCTCTCACCCCCCCCCACACCCATTAATGCTCTACTCTGCGCAAACTCTGTCAGGGTCTTCTCATGGGTGGGGGTTCAGGACACCCTCTAACTAGATTATAATCCGCTGGAGGGCAAGAACAGAGTCTTCCGTTAGCTTTGTTTCCCCAGCACTCAGGGCCACGTGGTGCCGGCAGCAAGTGCTACCTTTGTGTGGATGTGTAGGCACATGGAGACCCAGGCTCAAGCCTGCACAGGCCTGAGGATCACGTGCCTGCTTAGAGCAGCAGTGCCTGGGCTGCCATTCATTGCTGGAATCACTGCCTCCATCCTGCCCACCTAGTTTCTGATGATCTGTGCTGGGATGTGGGTGGCATGGGCCTCAGGACGTTCAAGTCTCCCCAGTGATAGAAATGTGCAGACAGCCCTGAGAACACCTGCATTGAGGCATTAGGGGTGACCAGGTGGTCTCCAGAGTAGAAGCTGATCATCTAAGTCAGTGGTTCTCAACTGGGGCCGATTTTGCCCTCCAGGGAACAGCTGGCAGTGTCTAGAGGCTGGTTTGGTTGCCACATGTGGGCATGGGGGTATCTAGTGGGTGGAGACCAGGGATGCTGTTACTCATCCTGCAGTGCACAGGACAGTGCCCACCTCAAAGGATTTTCTGGCCCCAATGACAGCAGTGCTGGTCTAGGGCAACTGTTTGGCCTCCTGGAATGACTAATCAGCTAGGATGACCCTCATTACTCACTGAATTTCCAGTCTCGTCATGGTGGATCCCCCTTCCCATTCTAGCTACAAAGCTAATCTAGCTCATTGCACCTCCGTCCTCTGTACCGGCCTCATTTCCGGAGGGTTTGTTGGCTACATTTATGAGCAGAAGTGACTTAGCTTCATAGCTGTATCTGAAAATGAGATTTAAGTGAGAAAATATTTTTGTTTCTGCCTCCATTCTTTGGAAGGACTCAAAGTTAATTGCCTATGGTCAGGTTAGCAGTTCACAAGAAAGGGTGAGGTTGCCAGAAAGTAGAAATCACACAGTTTCCTGTTTTTGAAGATGTATTTCAACTATGTCACTGAGACCTTCAAAGACAAAAATGGCTGTTTGCCAGAGCCAGACCAGCCCCAGGGGCCTTTGTGCACTTTATTGTTTGACGCTGAGGGAGCCAGAGCATCCTCCCCATTGTGTTCTTCTCTCTGCTCCCCGCTCCGGTTCTTTTTTTGTTATGCTATCAAGATCCCTGCTGAAAATTAAATTGAACTTCCCAATTTCTTCTTTGTTGATCCAAGCAACTCATTATAGAGAAATTAGAAATGATTTGCAACACTAGGATATTTTTTGAGTTTGCAGTTGGCCACTAAAAAGGGGGAACAATCGTTTGGAAAAAAGAAAAATATTTACACTGCTATGTATGTGTGTATATATGTATCTACATCTATATAATATTGGCATCAAAATTCCTCCCATTTACCCCATTGGAACATATAATCCGGCACTATAATCTACTCCCCCCACCCTCTTCCTTTCTGCTCATCCCCACAAGTCTCCCAAACTCTCTTTAATCATGGCGCTGGGACTGTGTAACTCCTGAAGTGTCACTCCGAGGCCAAAGTCACATTCCCAGAGAACCTAGCATGTCATTTCCACTTACACTCACGCCTTCAGCTTTGGCATGGTTGAAAATTCTTCCAGGACATGTCCAAGAGGCAGAGTTTTTCCTGAGGTGGGCCTGCTAGCTAACTCAGAGGACCATGGAAAACTCTGATGACATCTTTCAATATAGTATGTGTGTAGCGCACGGGTGGAAGGATGGGAAGGCTTGCTCACTAGAGGTGCCCCCAAGATTATTTTATGTGAATTCAAACTGCTAAAAAGCCTAGGAAATCGACCGACTGTCCTGAGCTTCGGGTCCAGATCCAGGCACCCATGATAGACTTGAATGTTGAATGGTTTGACCTCTGGCCACTGTTAGGTCCAGTGAGAGTAAGAAGGGAAAACGACAGAACAGGCCTTGAGTCTAAAAGATTTACCTGGCCAGCTGCCACACATGGGCTGAGACCCTGAGGTATCAGCAGTGAACAAAAGAAAGGCAGGGGTTTTTAAAGGAGATAAGAGGGGAGGGACTTGAAGGGACTCTCTGTAGATGGCTTTGGAGCAGTTGGCTCTGAGAACAGAGAGGTTTCTAAAACAGAAGAGTTACTAAGTTCTTGCCAGCAGACAAAGATATATTTGAAGGACACAGACCTTGCCAGCAGGCTAAGATATCTTTGAAGGGCACAGGCCTTCACTGGTGTCAGCAGTTACCGGGGGTTGGGGGGTGGGCAGCGGACTTAATGGGGCTTGCCAAAACCAGAATTCCTGGAACCCGGGTCTTATGCCTAAGAGCCACCACAATTGAAAATTAGACTCTCGAAGATAATAGCAGTTTCTGGCATCTCCTTGGGATTTGGAGGTCTCCCTCATGAACCATTTTGGGTATGGTGACCACATCACCTGAATTTAAATTTGAGAGGCATGAACAAATATCCACAGACATAGACAAATATTAATAGAGGATGTGAGTGCTATTGTCTCTGAGCCAAGATGACTTTTCTAGGCTACATGGCATTTCTGTAATATGTCCCTCCTGAGTCTCCTAGGAAAGAAGCTTTTCCTTGGGCTAGGTTGGCTATCAAGATCTGTACACCTCAGAAACAGGAGCCTGCAATGTCACACAGGGGGACTCAGAGAAAGATCAAGTTCTCTTGTCATCATTTTGTTTGTTTTTTAAGATGTTATTTATTTATTTTTAGAGAGAGGGGAAGGGAGGGAGAAAGAGAGGGAGAGAAACATAATGTGTGAGAGAAACATCAATCTATTGCCTCTCTCATGTCCCCAGTCGGGGACCTGGCCCACCACCCAGGCATGTGCCCTGACTGGGAATCAAGCTGGCAACCTTTCGGTCGGCAAGCCAGTGCTCAATCCACTGAGCCACACCAGCCAGGGCTTTCTAGCCATCTTAACTTAATGTAAAGGTGTACAACCCACAAAAGGGCCAGCTCGCTCTGCAACCTGGTGACATAATCTGAAAGTCCGTAAGCTGAAATGGAGTGAGCGACATGGTTATGGTGATCATTGTCTTCATACCTTGCTAGATACCCACAACCAGAATGTGGGTAATCATTTATAGCCCCCCAATGACATTTTAGTTAAGATTTTCCTATAATTACTTAGGCCATCATAGAGTTTTGTGGGGTTTTTGTTGTTGTTGTTGGTTTTTTTTTAGGAAGTATTCTTAGGTACATTAGGCAAAGAGAAACCTATACCTAGGTCAAAGTATTGCCCATGACCATAACCAGTCTAAACACGATTTGTCGTTGGTACCTGATGACAAGCAAAACAGAAATTCACAGTGTTTAGAAACTTCCACAGCAATTTTGACAGAGTAATTTTATGTCTGCTGATTCTCTTTAAAAAATGAGTTGGCATTTTATGTCTGTGATTTTTTTTTCTCATTTCATCTTCGTAGTAAGTTTTATTGCATTTTACAAAACTATTAGCCCATAACAGATTTGAAATTGAAAATAGCTCATTCTTTTCCTGAGATAGTTTAAGAAACACACTCGAGAGATGCACTATCCAATCTGATAGCCACTAGCCACAAGTAACTACATTTAAATTAAATAAAAAATGTAGTTCCTGAGTTGTACTAGCTGCGTTTCGTATGCTCAACAGCCACCTGTGCCCAGTGTCACCGTATTAGACAGTACAGGCACAGAGCATTTTCCTCATCGTAGAAAGTTCTGTTGGATAGCACTGTTACCCAGATGTTTATTTATCCCCTATCTAGGTGCTGTTATTTAAAATTCAATGTAAGGGAGGCATTGAAAAGTACTCTTCAGCCTATTTTCTCAGTTCCATGTTTAGCCTCTAAGAAATATTTTCTTTTTAAAGGTGTCTTATTTATAGAAGTTTGCTGTCCTCGTTATGATTTAAAATAACTGATTGAGAGTCATTTGGACTTAATCAGTGTTTAGTATTGAACTGTCTCTGAATCACTAGTTTATTCTGATCAGATTTCAGGTGGGTCAGAATTCATGAACACACTTGAACTTTGAACCCATGTGAGCTCATCAACATAAAAGAAACAGACACAGAGATGAATTGGCTGTTAATATTCATCATAGCAATTATTGAGGTAATTTTAAAACATCATAACAACCAAGGGGTTATGGCTTAGTCCCATAAAATCAGAATTATAAGGCACTTCACATCAGTATTGCTCTAAATCAGCAATCTATTCATCACACTGATTATAAGTAATAATTACTAATTTGGAAGAATTTCTTGAGTAGTCCACAGACTCAAATCATTGTTTTCTACTTAGTACAATCACAACCTTTGTGATCATTTCTTTATATAATTCTGAAAATAATGTGGACTCAGGATAAAGAAACAGCCATTCACCCTTTCTCAGTCCCATTCTTCAGAGGCATGTTAACAGTACCATATATAAGGTTTCAGAATATTTTTTACTCCACGTATAAATATATAACTGGCATCAGTTGATTGCTTCCTCAGTAACCATGTGAGTGGAAACATATCAACTGATATTTCTCTGTTTTCAAATACATGGCCTCATAATGAACATCTGCACTCGGCTTCTACTTAACCTAGTGATGAACCTTGGGCACCCTTGCAGAGTACTTATTCCATTGCATTTGCTGTATTGCGTGGTTTCCTCATAGTCCATTGCATGGAGATAGCATTGTTAACCAGTCCCCTCCTGATGGCTATTTAGATTGATTCTAGCTTTTCCTCTGCTGGTATAAACACAGTATTTTTCTATCATTAAATTCCTAGGGAAAAAAAAAAGAAAGAAAACCTGGATCAATTCAAGTGTATTTAAAAATCTTGAGATGCATTGCATGTTTTATGTGGTCATGAAAGCCAATGCTAATGCTTAGGAAGGTTGGCCACTTGTGTTAGCAAGGGTGTCACTGGAAGTGTTTAGAATAGAGCCTGTCCCCCCACTTCTCTCTCTCTCTCTCTCTCTCTCTCTCTCTCTCTCTCTCTCTCTCTCTCTCTCTCATAGTCTGTGTTTTGATTAGCAGACATTCTGTGTTTATAGCACTCAATGGCAAACTGCATGCTATCATTATACTGGATTTTATCCCTGTCCTACATTATGGGATGCTCTTCACATACACAGTGAACCCTGATTTTGAAGATGCACCTTGACAACGTTGGGAACATGGAAAAAACAAGATAAATGCTTAAGATTGTGATTAAGAAAATTAGTGTGAATTTGCTTATTTGGCATACAGCTGTAGGATCATAAGCTTTGTCACCAGTATGAGAAATACTCATGCAAACCTTTTCCTCAAATTAGTTATTATTCCTCAGTACTCAGGCCATTTTAAATGTCTATTGAATGATCTTTCTGTAATGATATAGGCCATCAGAACTGTTACTTATATACTATAGTGTGCTCAACTTTGGGTAACTCAAGCAAAAAAGGAATTGATTAGAAGGACAGGATAGTTTATATAATCATCAGAAAAATGAGAGATCAGGCTCAGGAAATAAACAAGAACCAGCAGTGGGCCTGATGGCCAAGCCACAGGCTGAGATCCTGCTGAGCTCTGGTTGGGGTCTCACTGCTGGCGCCACGACCCCTGGACCTCCCTAAAGCTTTAGTCTCCTGAATCCACCACTGCCTCCAAGAATATCTCATGCCTGTTTCTATCAAAACTCAGTGCAACTTTCCGACTGGCTGAGCCTCGATCATGTGCTCAAGTCCCAGTCCCAGAGAACTCTGGGAGAGGGAATTATCTGGTACCTTTGGCTCTTCCCTTGGGAAATCTCCTACCAAGCTGCAAACAATAGCCTAGAGAGAGAGACCTCTGATTTCTTCTTCAACAGTCATCTTCTATGTATTTAAAAAATTCCACAAATAGAAGTGGGAGCTGACAGAGAAGGGGGCTCAAGGTGACATTATAGAATGAAGCTCCCTTTCTCACTGGCTTTATCTGAAAATGAGAATCATAATTGATCTTGCAGTAGCTTGAGAAAGATGAGTTCACTGACACCTGGTGAGTTCATTGCTATAAGTTACTTTAAGACCTTTATCCACATCTCCTGGAGATCTTTTTACAATAAAAACTCTAAGTGTGAAAGGCCCAAGTCTTGTTCTTAGGCACCTCCATCTTTATTAAAATATAATAGTAATTATTATTTTCAGGTATGATAACGACATTGTGTTTATGTTTTTAAAAAGCCTTTATCTTTTGAAACAGGATTTCTCTACCTCAGCATTTTGGGATCATTCTTTGTGAGGGTGGGGGATGCTATCCTTCCACTGTAGGAGGTCTAGCAGCATCCCTTGTCTCTACCTACTAGATGCAGGGAGTACCCCTTTCCCAGTCGTGACAACCAAACAGGTGTCCAGATATTGCCAGATGTCCCTGGGACAGGGGTGGGGGAAGGGTGGGCAATTTCACCCCACTGTTGAGAACCACTGTTTTAGAAAGATATACTGAAATGTTTTTGGATGCTCTAATACAACTTCTGGTAGAGGTGGTGGAGGATGTGGGGGGGGTGGAAAGATTGGCCAAGGGCTGGTGGTCGTTGAGGCTGGGTTTTGGGCCCTGGGGCTTCGTTCCATCATTTTGACTACTTTTCCAAATTCTGTAAAACAAAAGAACAACAACAACAAAAAAACATTGTGCATCAGTGGCATCGATTTAAAATCTGTTCCCAGTCTTGCGCGCACAGAATGTCTTGCTTTGGAGAGAACATAAAGAGCTGAAAATAGAGGAAGTAGAACATTATTCATGCTCTGGACTTGGTGCTGTTGACCATTTTGGAGACATACTAAGTTCTGAATGGTTAAACTCAGCTGCCAACCAGCCTTGCTGGTATTGGGCCCCTGCGATTTTCTGTTCCCTGGTCATCTGGACCAGCTTTTGGCAAACTGAAGACTGGGACTCCATGACTTGGGGAAGCCTTTCATCTTGCTGGCAGCCAGCATGCCCCTTAGGCGTCTGCATCAGTGTGGCCCTATCTCAGTCCTGCTGTTTAGTCCTGCCCAATGAGAAGGAAGCAGGGGAAAGCTGAGCCTGCCTGGAAATAGGGGGTCGCCAGCAGGGATTCAGTTAATAATGCGTAACTATCAGTCGGCCTTAGCTTTTCAGAGCCTGAGAAACATAACCAAAATTTAGCTTGAGGCTAGGCACAGCAGCTCTTAGAACCTTGACTCTGATGCTGAGACCTGGGATCATCGAGAACAGAGCAGGAGCAACGTGAAGATTGCGTTGGGGATGATGATGGTGGTGGTGGTAGGTGGCAGAGATGAGCTGGGGCAGATTGGCAGTAGAACATCAAAGTGATTCTTTTTCATGTCTAAGGAAAATACTCAGGGCTGTCTAGAGATACTGGCGATTCATAATTCTCACCTGCACAGCAAAGGGCAGCTGTAACTGGCTTAGAAGGGTCCAGAGCTACTTCCCGTGTGGAAGCCCGTAGAGGGTGTGGCTAAGATGCAGCTGGGGCCGGACCACCGGGGACTGAATTCTGACTACCGTTTAGGAGCCATGCTAAGCTACACTTCAGCTTCCTCCTGCGTAAATCCAGGACAATAATTATGCCCCTCTTAGGATTATTGTGAAAATTACATGAGTCAGTGTTCTAAAGGGTTTTAGAATAGTGCCTGGCACAGAGTAAACAATAGGTGTTCGTTACTGTTAGCTAGAACTTGTCAGACAGAGCAAACCTCCTCTAGGCCAGACAATTTGAGCATCTAGGAGAAGAAGCCCCTTTCATAAAATTTAAAGTGATTATCAAGTGCTATTCCTTTGCATGAACAAATTGCTTGCTTTTCCCATTTTGCAGAGAGTTAGTGCATAGCGTGGGGGGATGTTCACCAAATGCTGTTCCCTGGTCTTTGATGGAGCAGTTCTGGGGGGATGGGAATTTAAATGAGATGAAGGTGGGAGGAGTAAGGGGAAGTCTGGATTACGGAGGCTCTGCCCATGATGGAAGCTGGGTGCGTCCTGGAGGGTTTGAGCTCCAGAAGACAGAGGGCAGGGGTGCTGGGACATGGACGAGGTCCCCAGAGGGGGCTGTGCTGTATTAGAATTCTTTCTGAGCTAAGAACCTCCTGAAGCAAAGTGACTGTGTTACACTGAATGTGCTCATATCAAAGAGATCGAACTATTCATTCAAGTTCATCCTTTGTGCTATTAATGCATTCAAGACTCCCCAAAACCCTGTCCCTTTGAGAGACTTGTCATGATTTTTTAACTCCATCTCCCAGATGGCATGCAGATCCTTTCTGGTGTCATTTCAAATCTGGAAGTAAATCTGGCAGCTATCTTTGTTGCCAGAATTTTTTTGTTAAATGAGGTTATCAGAAATTTAAATACTCCACATTTACATGTTCTTTATTTTGTCTTTGATGGTTTTGTTTCTGTTTTTCCAGTGAGCTACTTCTCCTGGCTTTTGTACAAATACTGTTCCAAATCAGAAGGAGGGCTTCTCCCCGCTTCCAAGGGTGGCCCGGCCATCATCTCATTTGTTCAAGTGTTCCATGCACTTGGTGAACAGTTTCACCTCTCTAACCCGGATTTCCAGAGCGGTCCTCAGACCCCTGGTATCAGAAGCCCCCAGAGCATGAATCAGAATCGCAGTTTCCTGACTGAACCCCAGATTGTCTGAATTTGAATTTTGAAGAATGGGGCCCGGGAAACTGTATTTTCACCAAGCAACCCAAGGGATTTTGATGCTTACTGAAGTTTGGGAACTGTGACCTCATACTTTAAACCCAGGGCCTGCCCCATCCCCCATAGTAGATTCCCTAACACCCGTATCTTCTGTCCCACCCACCCCGGAAGCTCCCTTCCAGATAGGCATCCTGCATGGCGTCATCAAGGTTGCTCTCCTGGGCAGATTGACCCTTGGATAGGACTTGTGTGTGAAGCGCAGGGATGATATCTTGAGCCTCACACAGAAAATCCAGGATGACTTATCCAAGGACACGGTGAAAAGGTCTGCTAACCTGAGCAGCCTTGTGCTGTGACCACATGGACCCGTGCTCTTGGCTCAGTAAATATTTGCAGAATAGAACAGATGAGTTACCGATATGGATGTGGTGAGACTGGTCCCTTTGCTTATCTACCTGTGTGCAGTGACTAACCCTGAGATTCCACTCATGAAAGTACAAGAGCCTGCGCGTCCTCCATGCTGACCGCAGCTCAGCCCTGACTCAGACCTCGGTCGCGCGTGTTTTATGCATCATTCCAAGAAGATCGATTATCTGAAGGCTGGGGCCACTGAAAATGCTTAGAAGCGCTGTGTAAGAACAAGGGGAATATGCAGACACAGGCACTGTGACAGAGGCCAAGGGGAAAAAAATACACAGGACTTAGAATTCTGGAAAATTTGATTCTGTAGAACTCATCATTCCAGGATTATGCTGTATAATTTAGGTGTGAATGTAATAACACCTGTAAAAATTGAGTGCTCCCAACTTAAAGATTTTAAGAATCTTTGAGTAATTAAAAACATGTAGGCCATTGGTGATCAAGTATAATATTGACTCCTTAGCGATGGAGATGATGAAAGCTAAGAACACCTTACACAGGTCACGGAACAGCAAGTAATGACCTGGGGGCTGCAACGGGATCCCAAACAGGTTCCCCGAATTTATAGATTTTATTTCGTAAAAGTAAAATGAAAGCCTCCAAACCTATGGCGAGCCTGTCTTCCACTTCAGTTGACCTAAATTTCTTTCAGTTTTGGCCGATTACCAAAGCATTACATTAGCAAAATGCTTCCCGCTAGCGTATGGACATTGAAGCTGGAAATATGATACTCAAGTAATTAGAATCAATGTTTTCTATACAAGTAGAAGCGATAGCTCGGGCGTTTCTCTGCATAAAGGGAAGAAAGAAAATCAAGTTCTGCCATCGTTCTGTAAATATTAGCTGATTTCAGGCAATTCCCGCAAGGCCATCACAAGGTATATAATGGGCAAGGCCAAATTCCCAAAGGAAATCGAAGGCTATTGTACTTAGTTGTGTAACCCTTATATTTGAGGGTTATGTGAAGAGAAGAAACTTAGTGTCTGAGGCCACCTGAGAAAATCAGCTAAATAATTCAGGCAATAACGTTGTGTTCGATAGTGCAGTGCATCTATGTGATTGTCGTCTCAGGAGGCAAAATACGCAGGGGAGAAAAATGTGCTGTAAGGGCTGGGGGAAACGGTTAGCAGTAAGCAGCCAGGTGAGTTTACATTTGAAATCCCCAATAGGAAGTTGCAACATTCACCTCACGTGTGCAAACATCTTTCCGTGAAACTCTGAAGAGGTCTCCAAACCTCTGTACCTTTGAGTTTGTCTATTTCTTGAGCCATGACTCCCCAGGGGCAAGATTCCAACCTTCCCAAGGTCACAGTTTCTTCATTTGATAAACTGGGAATATTATTGCCACCGGAGTGCAACATCTCCCTCAAGGTTAATGATGACGACACATGACCCTAAAAGTCCAAATACAATCTCTGAGAGGACTGACAGCGTTTGAATAGGGTATTAGAGTCTTGGATCAGGGGCGGGGGAGGGCGACTCCTGTGGTTTCGCAGCGCCATGTGCGTTCGGGGGAATGGGTCTGAGAGGTTAAGCGTCTTTTCATGGATGTGCCGTGGTGCATAATAACGGTCGGATTGTGTTCCTGTCAGTTCTGGGACTTCCATTTGAGGCAGCGGGTATACCTTAATCATCTTGATGAACCTCTGCCCTAGCGGAGTGCCGGGAACACAGCAGATGTCTGCTGTTTATTAGATAAGTTCCTGAAGCAAAGTTACAGCATCAGAGCAGGAGTGACCCGGGTAACCGGACTCCGAGCCAGCCTGGCTTTCATTAAGTCTCAGCTCTGTAAACGTTCTTCGCAAATATGTCAGTTCAGAACATTCTGCACTCACGGAGGGATGTGTCTCAGCTGCTTTTCACTGGGGCGGAATGTTGACATTCCTTTTCTGGAAGCCCCGACCCCATAGGCCCGCAGAACTTAGCCAAGTCTGCACACAAAGGCCTTGTTTCTCTGGGGGGCTCTTTCTCCCCGCTGTGGCTCCCTGGAGGACTGTGACCTGAACTGGTCACCTCTATGTCACTGGAGGCTAGCACAGTGCCCGGTGCACACTAGTGCTTTTTGAGTGGAAGTCAGCGGTACCCGATGCTCACTGACTACTCCCTAACTAGGCACCGGGCACCTTTCCAAAGCGCTTCCCTGATGAACTCCTTTAATCTGCGCAGTGGCCCTTATGATTACTGGGACCCTAGTTTTACAGATGGAGAAGCAGGCACAGAGCAGTTCAGAGACTAATCAGAGGCCACACAGCTGGTAATTAGAGGAGCCAGAACTTGAACCGAGGGAAACCGGCCCCAGGTCTGCACAGTCCAGAAAGCCCCAAAGGTTTGGTCTCAGACCCCCTTTGTGCTCTTAGAATTTAGCAAGGGCTTCAAAGTGCTTTTCTTCATGTGGGCCACATCTCTCAGCGTTTACTGGAGTAGCAATGAAACCTGAGAAATTGTAAAACGTGTCTTTATTAATGTATTTAAATAGAACAATAAGCCCATTGTGTGTTAATGTGATATATTTTCAGTAAAAAAAAAAAAAAAAAAAAAATTCAAACTATGTTTTCCTAAACCCAAAACATGTAACCAGAAGAGGAACAATGTTTTAATATTGCTGCAAATTTCTTTAATGACTGACTAGTAAAAGACAGCTGGATTCATTCGTGTTCTTGACCATCGTCTGCTGACATCTGTCCTGTAGCCTCCGGGAAACACTGCTGTATGCTTGCAAGAGTAAGAGAACAAGCCACACGACCCCTTGGGGTTCAGCAACCCCCAGGGCTCACCCTGGCTATAATTTGGACCATATATCACTCCCTCTCAGCATTAGCCATGGGGTGGTTTGGGAGGGTCACAAAGATGAGATTCTGCCTCCCAGAGGCCTGAGAGCTGGGCACATGACGGATGCATCCTCCTTTAATCTGGTATCTCCTCTGATGGGATTGTGGTCTCAGAAAACCAACTCGTGTGCTGTCCCCTCACTTTCCACATGCTTTCCTGCCTCTGTGCTGGTGCTTTGGCTGTGCCCTCTTCCTGGCATGCTGCCTGGACTTAAGCCCCGCCCCCTCTTGGTGCCCACGCTTTCCCCAAACGGAGCTCTGTGGAGGTGACCACCATATTACTTCACATGTCTACCCCAGGCTGAGCGCTCGCCAAGAGCAGGGATTTAGGATTTCATCCTCTTCCCATTTCCAGTGCATTGAGGGGAGAATTGTGGAGCAAAGTCCCAGGGAATAGGGGTGGGGAAGATAAATTTGACCTGAAGATCAAGGAAATTTCTGGGAGAAAGTGGGTTGGACCTGTTCTGGAGGGAGGTGGGCAGGATGGAAGGGCCAGCCTGTCATTTGCAATACTTTGAGCCAAGGCAGGGGCATCTCCTGAAGGGACAGAGAGGTGATAGATGAGGTCGGAGGGTCCATGGCAAAGAGGCTGGTGGGAGACTGAGCTGGGAATGTGAGAGAAGGCACAATGTCACCTGCATACAGAAGTCACTTGGATGGCAGGAGCCCATCTGATCTTGCCCTTGTGAGTTTCAGAATGACTGGACGGTCCAGTAACACTGAGGCCTGGGTCAGGGCAGAGGAAGAAGTCTCAGGCCTTTTAGGTGAGATGGAAGTGCTTCTCCTGAGCTGCAGCCAACAGACAGAGCTTTCAGGAGCTTCCTGCTCCTAGACTGGCTGCTAGACTGAACGTGTAGAAGCAAGGCCTTGTGTAGAAGACAGCTCACAGCCACTGGGCTAGCAAGTGTGTTCTCAAGCAGGTACGCCATAGTCCTCACACAAATACAAAGAAGCAGAGTGCTTAAGGAGGCACAAGGCTATTTTTAGTCAACAGCAAAAATTATATTTTTCCCCTTGTACTTCAGCAGCCATTGTAGCAAATTTTATGACTCTGGAGAGAGGCAAAGCCAAGAATTTTGGGTTGACATTATTTCCCAGCATGTGTCATATTTTAAAATGCATAAAACATCTTTCTTTTGATCTATTTTTTCCAGACCTTCAACTTGGCACCACTTAATAAATTATTGTTATAAACTGAGCACCATTTAACTCTTTGAGTGCCATGCATAATTCAAAATTTGGATCACATGAGAAAAAGTTGTATAAATATATAAACTGAGGTACAAAAAAGAGAACAAATGTAAAATACGAGTTATTCCATTGTTATTTACATTTACAGCCATCGGAAAAAAGAGTCGCTGGGAGCGACGCTGGCACTTTTGGGAAAATTTGTCAGTGTCGCTCACAGTGATGTTGGCACTCAAAGGGTTAAAGCTTATTATTATTGTTAAAATGGTGTTCATTGAAGAATGTGAAAGTATGGAAAAACAGAAAGGGGCAGGAAAAATATTCCTTCTCTTACAGTTCCAAACACCAGGATGCTTAGCTCTAAGTCATAGTCTTCCAAGAATGTCTGTTGTCTGTTCCTTCTCTCCCTGTTTGCATATGTATCCTCCACCTATCAAAGGTGGAGGCTATCTCACCCAGAATCTGGGCTGCTATCCTGATCTGCTTTGACCGCTAGGCATCTGCAGAAGTGATATGATGCCAATGCTAGGCTTAGACTTCAAAAGCTGTGGCAACTTCACCTTTCCCTCTGGAAACCAGCTGCCATGTAAAAAGTCTGACTATGCAGCAACTCCATGTTGTGAGGAAGCCCAAGCTAGTGATGTGGAGAGGCCATACAGAGGGGAACCAAGGTGTCTGACATCCGAGGAAAGCCTTCCTGACAGTTCTAGCCTAGTTCAGCCACCAGATCAGTGCGGTTGACTTAGTGACCTCAGCCCATGTCACACGGAGGAGAAAACTACCAAGCTAAGACCAGTCTACCCACTGAGTCAAGAGAAGCAAATAATTATTATTTTATGATACTAAATGTTGCAGAGTTTGTTATTAAGCAGCAAGAAATAACTGAAACACCCTATTATACTTTAGGATATTTTCTTAGTGTCTTGTTTTCAAAGCATTTTGTAATGTAAATACCATTGGTTTTTACCATTTTTCACTTTCCAGTTAGGACATGAATTTTCTCCCTTTTCTAGAAGTGCTATGAATATCTTTAACAACTACACACTATGCAGTCATAGGAAGGTGTTATCATGCAGGCAAATCAGATCGTCCCTCCCAGGAAGGTACATTTGGGACAAAGTAATCTGCTCAATCTTTGTGACTGGGGTGGCCACATTTGTGTACTGGGCAAAAAGAAAGAGAAAATCAGTTATAGAGAAAGAAGAAAGAAGCAAGCACAAAGAGGGGAGAAAATGGAGACATTGCAGCCCACAAGGAGTCTCCCTGGAGTCTGTTAGGATTCTAGTTCTAGTCCTTGGTGTGCAACCCCCTGTGGCCCATGAAATACTTGAAAACGTTTGTTTCCAGTTAATTCTTCATTTACTCTTAAATCACTTGGAGAGACTTTGGTTCTTCACCACAAAATAACTCTTTGAAAATGGGCAATGGTTTTCAAAGAAGAGCAAGATGGAATATCACCTGGGAAAGGTAGGGAGACATTCTTCTTTGGAGAATGAAGTTGCCTTTGCAGACTTTAGTTTCCTGATGATGAATCAACTCTATAACTTGCAATTGAGCAATTAACAGTTTTTATAGAGTGATTCTAGTGATGGATGCTCAGTTTATCTATAGATAGCCACCATTAAATCCACTTCTGGCCCTGGCCAGGTAGCTCAGTTGGTTGGAGCATCATCCTGTGCACCAAAAGGTTGCAGGCTTGATTTCTGGTCAGGGTACATACCTAGTTTGCAGGTTCAGTCCCTGGTTGGGGTATGTATGGGAGGCAACCAATCAATGTTTCTCACATTGATGTTTTCTCTCTCTCTCCCTCCCTCCCTCTTTCTCTAAAATCAATAAACACATCCTTGAGTGAGGATTAAAAAAATCCACTTCTGATGCTGAATTCTGATTTCAAAAAGAATAGAGGCTGTATGAGTCTGTTCAGGCTGCCATAACAAATACCACAGACTGAGTGGCTTAAACAGCAGAAATTTATTTTCTCAAAGAGTTGGAGGCTGGGAAGTCCAAGACCAAGATGCCAATCGATTTGGTTCCTGGGGAGAGCACTCTTTGTGGCTAGCAGAAGACCACCTTCTTGCTTTATCCTCACATGAGGGGAGAGGGACGGAGGCAGAGACAGAGAGAGAAATCTCTTCCTCTCCTCATAAGGCCACCAATACTATCAGATGAGGGTCCCATCTTTATGACCTCATTTAACCTTAACGTCCTCCTAAGAGTCGTATCTCCAAATACAGTCACATTGGGGTTAGGGCTTCAACATATGAATTTTGGAGGGATGAAATCCAGTCCATTGCAAAAGTCAAAACCATATGTGCCCTGAGAAAATAGTGCCAAATTCTCCACTTATAAAATGGGGACATTAATAACTGTCGTCTTACTACATAGGGGCTATGATGAAGGATATTGCTTCAGTTTTCTAAAGTCAATTATACTTGTGAAATTAAGAACATTTGAGTATTGTGTGTGTGCACATATACATATATCTATAATTAATATGGTATTTCTAGGCTAGGAGCCCAGAAATGATTTCATGTAGGCATGTACAAATGTACCTTTATATTTTGATGGTATTTAATTTCCTTTTAGGCAATTTTCTTCTTGAATAAATCACTTGGTGACTGTTTTTCCATAAAAGATGATGAGGAATGTTCCAGATTTACTCTCCAGTATTTTAGAGGTACAGCAGCTTTGCCAACATGTGGTCTTGAATGTTCAGCATCTAGCTGGGGATCTATTAGAACATATTCTCTGTAGCTACCCTTTTCTATACAGTATGCATATGTGACTACTGTGCAACTGAAATGTTAAATCCAAGTTCAGAATTCTGTAAGTGTAGTATACACACCCAACTTGGAAGACTTAGTACAAAAGAATATAAAGTGTCTAGTAATTTCTATGTTGATTACATGTTGAAATTATAATATTTTTGATATATTGAGTTAAATAGAATGTATTGATTTTGCCCATTTCTTTGTGCTTTTTAAAATGTCGTTACTAGAAATTTAAAAATTATATATGTGGTTCACTTCTGTGGCTCACATTGTATTTTCAATGGAGAGCACTTCTCTGTAGAGTTGAATTCAGCCCATCATGAGCTTGTCAGGGCTCCCAACCAATAGACTGCTGACCTTGAAGCCCTAGAGTATTTCTCCTTAGAGACTAAGAACCAGAGCAAGCAGAGAAGAATAAGGGTGCATTTGCCTTTGGTGACTCCTTTCTTTGTGCCTTTCTCAACTCGTGGTGACTACTTGCTGCTACCTAGGTGTCCCTGCAAGATAACCTATCCAATATGCCTTTCCCAAGACATCTCCCTGAGCTTTACAGTGGCTCATTATTCCTTTCTTTTTTTTTTCCGTGTCCCCCAAACTAACAACCCTTCAGCCTAGGGACCTCACATAGGAGCTTTAAAAACTTTCCCACAGGAGTATAAAAGGCAAATTCTCTATGAGACTGTTAGAGGTGAGATGGTAAGGCTCTCCAATGGGATCATTTCTGGCCCAAGTGTCCGCGTAAAAGGATGAATTTCCAACAGCTGGGAATTTTTCAAGTAGATTCAAGTAGAGAACTGGGCTTTTTAAAAAAGTTTATATAAATTAAACCATAGTATATAAAAATTATCTGAGACTAAAAGAGGTTTATTAAGCAATTTCCATAGCTACAGCATTATATTTCAGGGAATTTATGTGGATAAGTAGATCTTTATTGGAAATCACCATTAACATGATCATTAGCTTTCACATCATTAAATATCTCATTTCAAGGGTGCAATTATGTCAAACTCTATATTCATCAGAAAATAATTGCAAAAAAAAAAAATGTGCCATGCACACCAACTTTTCAGAGGCATTCAGCAATACGAAAGGTGGAAATCAAAAGTAACATTTCCTTTTTGTGTATTATTTGAAAATTGTGCCATGGCAGGTTGGCAGGACTAATCCATAGATTGGCTTATTTGTGTCTTGATGTTATATGAGCATCAAATGATCCAACTTCTCTATGAGTCTTTTAATCTGGTCTTCATAATTAGATGCATGCTTCTTGCTGCCAAGTTTAGTTTATATGGTGATGGTTGCTTACTATGTATTGGAAGACTGAACCCATTAAAACAGGATTATCTGTAGATGGGAGTGGTGCATACACCCTAAGGTGACCCCCTGTGAGTCACATTCTTATATAATCCTCTCCCCTTGAATGCCAGGGCAACCTGTGACCTGATTTCAGCCAACAGAATATGGTAAATGTGATGGGATGTCACTCCCTTGATTACATTATGTAAGACTTTGTCTCAGTGGACTGAAGTGAGAGACTCTCCCTTGCTGGTCTTGCAGAAGTGTGCTGTTCTGTGCAGAGAGGGCCCATGAAAGACTCATGAGATAAGGAACTGTGAGTAATGGCCTCAAGGAGCTGAAAGTGGCCCCTGCCTGACAGCTAGTATGGAAACAGGAACCCCAGTCCTATAGCTTCAAGAAACTTCTGCAAGGAAGAGGTCTCTTCCCTCTAAGAGGTCTCTGAGATCAAAGCCCTGCTGCCACCTTGACGGCAGCCTTGTGACGCCTTGGCAGAGAACCCAGCCATACCACGTCTAGACTCCTGACCCATGGAAACTGAAGCAATAAACAGATGTTATTTGGAGCCATTTAATTGAGGGCAGTTTGTTATACATCATAGGAAACTTTTACAATGGGGTTCCCATTGATTTCTATGACACAGCATTTGTAAATTTATCTTTAACCCGGTTATCTTCAAACTCTCTCTGTGGAGAACCTGTCTTACTCTCCAATTTATCATGGAAAAATACTTTCACAAAATAAAAAAAGAATTATTAGAGAAATTAAATAGAAAGACACAAAATATGAGCCTGTAGACCAATATTTTTATAAGGTGAAATAAAAATAAATTTTAAAAAATTTAAAAGAAAATATACAAAATGTCAGTCTAAGAGGTTTATTAGATTTAATAGACTTATCATTTCTCTGTCAAATTAGTGTAAAAGTTTTCCAAACATTTACTCTCAATTTATGTATCTCATTGAGATGGGTAATACACAGTTTATAATAAAAGTAGCTGGTATATATGCCCTGGACATCGTGTATAGTCCTTTTCATGAATGACCTTGATTTACGTTCCTCACAGCTCTATGAACTTTACAAACCCCCCCCCATTTTGTGTGTGAACAAACTAGGATTTTAGGGGTGAAGTAAGCTGCCCAACTTGGTCATAGAGTTTGTAAGTACAGAAAACATGAATATGAGCTCTAATTAATTTCCCCCTGGTCCACTATCCTACCAAGACCTACATAGGGAGTTTTCTGTGCTCATGGTCCCTAAAGATGAGACCAATAATTTGTGTCAGGCATGAGCTATAGGGAGATGAGAGCCATGGTGATTTCTAGAAGGAAATGAACCATGTTCTTTTTGATCTCTCTTCTCGAAATGTGGTGGTTCTAAGCAGCAGAATCAGAGATGCGGAAGAGAGGAAAGCAGGTGTACTGAGGTGATTTATGCTGTTTATACTCCGTTATGGCTTTCACTTCCTGCTCTGAAATTTGTCAGAAGCTTAAGGGCAACAGTTCCCATCAGAATCACTGGGGGGATTTTTACAGCTCCTGGTGCAGGGTCCTGTCCTAAGGGGTTCTTAGTCTACTCATCTGGAAGAGCCCAGAATCAGGAGTGTTTCCAAAGCTTCTCTGATGATTTTCATGTGTAGTCATAGTAGAGGACTGGTGTTTTAAAAAAAGATAAGCGTGAGACTGGGGGCAGCTGAGTCATTTCTGCTTCCCTCTGGTGCCCTGGTGCCCAGGGCTGTGTGGAAGCCACACAGGGACAGCTCTTGGACTGTGGCGCTCATTTATGGGGAATACCCAGTTAGGAGTAGGGAGGCTCACATACCCATTTCATGTGAAGCTCGGGACAACTTCCGCCAACAGCTGCAACAGTCTCCAGCCCCAGTCAATTCAGGCCTTTGTTAGCTTAGGTCTTGTCTGCTGTGCAAAATCACATTAACTTGATTTTAGTGTTGGGCGTTATCATTTATGGCAAAATTAGCCTTTTTAAAAATTGTCTTTTCAACTGCAGTTTGCATTCATCCTCATGGATGGTTTTTACATACACTGTAGGAAATGCTCCTGTCATCTTAGAAGTGTCTTAAGCATTTTAGTGTTGTTGCATTTTACTTTTATCCAGCTTTGAGTGACTAGAATTACAAATCATTGTGATTTTGCTTTTAAGAGTGTTATGGTGTTTTTCCCCATATTAGCAATAGATTGGATACAACGACAGAGCTAGGGTTGAGACTGTATTCTCATGGTGTATTTGGCGGGATCCAAGTTCATGAGAAGTTTCTTGACAAGAGTTTCCCAGCCCCTTACTGCTCCCAGTGTGGTGACCCAGGAGCTGCTGCACTGTGAGGAATGTTGAGGCTGGGGCCCCACCCCAGAACTAAACAAAGAGTCAGAACCTGCATCTAACTGGCTTCATTCATTCTGAACTCTCTTCTCAAGGATGTTTGTAGAGCAAACAGCCTTGAAAGACAGAGAAAAGGTCTCCCTCTAGACCAAGACCAATCCAGTATCCTAAAGCCAGTCCAATGTAATAAAAACAATGTTTGTCTCTAGGGCAAAGTTCAGGCACACTTACTGCCTAATTTAAAAGATTTGGGTTCCCTATGGTCAGGATTCTTCAACTATGACAGAAACCCAGTGAATGCACAGCATCTGACTGGACACGTCCACATCATAACATACACATAGTGATATCTCCATGAGCTAGAACTTGACTGTATTACTTGTGACCTGAGTGATACAGTCATGTCATTTCTAGGTGGGAAGCTTCTTTTACTGTGGTAAAATGAAAATAAAATTATTTGTTCTGAGGACAATCATAAACCCTTATCAGATGTCTATCATCTATCAACTCTATGTTTTGTGAGGGGACGTGTATTTTGTCAACTATTAAGACATTTATGGTCTCTAACTTCATTTGTCCATCCATTCCTTCCTTCCTTCATTCACAAAACACAAATTGAATACCAGTTTTCTTCTTGCCTGGTACTATGTTAGTGGTGGAGGTACAATATTAGAATCCAGTGTGAGAAAGTTTCTGAGAAAGATAAGTACAGGGTGCTCAGAATGGCAGATCCTGATGCCCTAAACTCCACATCAGCCAGTGGTCTCATCCCTCACCCTTGCCCTCCTTTCCCCAGCCAGCCAACAGGGTGTAAGTCATTTATCAGTGCACTTTCCTCTCAGGCCTGGTGGATTTTAACCTGACTGTGCCCCGAGGGGGGAGATGTTGGGGGGGGGGCTCTGCCCCCACTATCCCTCCTTCCCCTGGTTCATTGTGTTCCAGGAACCACAAAGAGACACTCTGCTTCTCTGCAGCTCATGGCGAGACTGCCATTGCAGACAATTACAGATTCTTTGCTTCTGTCCAGCACTTCCTGGGGAGGAAATGTGAGAGAGGCTCCCTGCAGAAAAGGGAAGTGCTTCCAGTTTGGGCCTTTTACTCCGGAGATCGGCAGGGTCTCTGCTGCTGCCTTCCTGCCCAGACCAGGCGCGCACACAGTGGGGAGATGGTGTCACCGGAACAGCTCTCATTTTCCATAGCAGAATGACTTTTGTGACTCAGAACAGGTTGACGGATGGTGAGCCAGGGGGCCGGAAGCTCCTTTCAGACCCGGGAAATCATTTTTGCTTAAAAACAAAGACGGATCAATGCAGTGTGGTGTCCTGGACTGGGTCCGGAAACAGGAAAAGGCCAGCATCTGCGTCCCCGAGCTTCTGCAGGCAGGGCGGCACCTGACTCAGAGAAAGTTTTCACCACTCAGGCTCATTTTCCCTCCTCCACCAAGTAATTCAAGTGCCTGTGGCCTGCCAGGCATTGCTAGGTGGCAGAGAGCAAATAACAATGACATTTTCCTCTCTGGCGCAAGGCAGCTATGAAAACAAAACGGGGCCCAGAGGCAAACACTTGGTGCCCAGGGAAGCCAAGTCCTCCCGGAGGCCGCCAAGCCCTGCAGGATCTGGCCCTGTTACCTCCTGGCCTTGTCCCTGCTGCCTCACTGGGCACACTGGTCCCTGTGCATGCTGTGTCTCTTACATGCCAGACACGCTGCCACCCCACTCCGCTTGGCACTGGCTGTTCCCTCTGCCTGGAAGACACTTATCCCCATGTGGCTCTATCTCTCGCCTCCTTTATGTCTTTGCCCTGATGTCAGCTCTCATGGAGGCCTGTCCTGACCACCCTATTTCCCGTTACACCAGCCCCAAGTGTCAATCCATTTATTTTGCTGTAGTTATTACTGTCTAACAAACTGTGTTCTTTTACTGATTTATTCTGTTTGTTGTCAGTTCTCTTTCTCCCCACTGTTAGAATGTAGCTCCACTAGGAAAAGGATTTTAGTGTGTTTCTGCATGCTGGGCTCAATTCACGTTGATTTAAAAAAAAAAAAAAAAAACACACAAAAAACGTGTCCACAGAATGAAATAATAAGGAATTACACATTTAAACAGATTTGATTAAGTGGATTCCGAAGGAAATGGCCACAGAAAATGAAGCATCAAATCTAATAGTAAACTGCCATTACAGCTTTCTATTCTCTGCCACTATTTAAACTTCATGGAGGCATAAAAGCATTTAGGCTGAAGTCAAAACTTTCCGTTCAGAAACTCCTCTCTTCCTCCAGTCTCTGCTCTCCTTTATCACAAATCACTTGAGTTTTGAACTTGAGGGAGGTACTTTGGGTTGAAAGTGATTAATTATAGAAGGTGCTAGAACTGTAAAACATTTTCTACTGGGTGAAGGTGTCTTTTTCTTTCTTTTTAAAAAATAAATAGTGTTACCCTCTTATCAGGGTTGATTTGGGTTGTCACAGCTTTTATGGGGGGCCCAGGAGAGATATAAAAACCTCTTCTGCAATTGCAATTATTTATCACATCTGGGCTTGATCGTGATCGTGGGAAGGGTAAGGAACAGACATATTAGTATTTAAAGTAAGACAGCTGGATTTAATCACAAGGGGAGTGAAAGTCTGAGAAAGAAAAAAGGGAAAAAAAAAGGAACAGAAGAAAAGGACTAGAATTTAGAAATAGAGCTTGGGCTGTAATATTTTTGTACATGAGCCGGAAGTTGCTCTCGGAACACCCGGCCACAGACTCTTGCACACAAAGACCTTGCATGAGAAGATCTATGATTAGAAAATAGCAGCATGAGTTTAAGGCTGTGA
Organism: Furipterus horrens; assembly: GCF_987537825.1. Lineage (NCBI taxonomy): Eukaryota > Metazoa > Chordata > Mammalia > Chiroptera > Furipteridae > Furipterus > Furipterus horrens. Next base: position 113,756,107 of record NW_028327187.1, on the reverse strand, counting down.
CATTTTGCAGCTGGGCGTCTCCATTAATTTGGATCTAATTGTGGCTGGAGATACTGTGGATCTGATGTAAAAGCAAAGGAGAAATGCTACCCACCTTCTCTCAGTGTTGGCGTTAAAGCTAAAATGTGTTTTTATGTGCATTTGTTAACCTCAGCATAAGGAAATTGAGTCTCATAGTAACAGAAGTTATCAGGTGTCTAAAACTGAGTGCAGAATTCTGCTGGGAGAGCTGTGAGCACGGTTGCAGCTTTGGACGTGGAGAGATTGCTCCGCATCAGTTACCATTCTCCCATGACTTAGGAAAGTGATTCAAGAGTCCACATTCCATTGTCCTGACATCTACTTGGTCAGTCCGCTCATATGGATTCAATTTGAAGAAAGAAAAACTCATGAAGCAGAGGGAAGGTGGGATTTTTTGTGAATGTTGCAATTTCAGAGAATGCAAAAATAGCATGACCCAGTATCGGCGACTCTCATGCTGCTCTGTTCAGAGAGGCACAGCTGGCCAGTTCAGGGATCAGTAAAGACTCACCACATCTTGTAACCAACAGCAGAATTTTGTCCGATTGTGGAAAAAAAAGTCACTTTTCTTAATCTGATGGTAGACAAGGTGATATGAATGCTTTCCTCAATTAAGCCTCCTCAAAATAATAGCACACATTAGTGTTTTCACAGGGAGAGTGAGATGGAGAATTCATGATGGTGTGAGGCAGGAAACATCATTTGGGATTTTTCATATGTCCTGGGAGCATAAACCAAGCAAAAAATATCCAGAGAAGTCATTTCCTCTTACAGCTCTTATAATGTATAGTGAAACCCGCCTAGGAGACTCCAAAGATTGCCCAACCCAGTGTCTCAACCAGAGCCAAGTTGGCAGGGGCATATTTGGCAATATCTGGAAACATTTTTGGTTTTCATGATTCGGAGGAGTAGGCATTGCTACTATCATCAAATCAATACTGTAGGGACCAGGGATGCTGCTAAATATCCTACCGTGCACAGGACAGCCCGCACAACAAACAATTATCGGACACAAAATGGCACTAGTGCCAGGATTGAGAAATCCTCATCCTAACACATGTCCTAAATATGAACCCATTTGAAATATCCCTCAACTGGTGGAATTAACCAGAACAACAGTCTGATAAATAAAAACCAAGCAAAACTTAGTAATAGTTTGTCCTTTCTCTTATACACCCCACAGAAAATCAACAAATGCAAGCAACCTTTAAAAAAAACACTCTGTAAGCCCTGGCTGGTGTGGCTCAGTGGATTGAGTGCCAGACTGTGAACTCAATGGTCACAGGTTCCATTCCCAGTCAGGGCACATGCCTGGTTGTGGGTTAGGTCCCTGGTTGGGGGCGTGTGAGAGGCAACAGATTGATATATATCTCTCATACATTGATGTTTCTCTTCTTTCTTTCTCTCTCCCTCCCCCTCTCTCTAAAATAAACAAAATATTTAAAAAAAAACACTCTTTAAGCAATCTTCTTAAATGTGTTTCACTGCAATTTCTGTCATTCTCCTGAGGCTATTATATTTCCAATAAAATTATTGAAATCAGTGAAATACTAAAACCTCGTAACTGCATTAGCATCTCTTGTCTAAACTCGTTGAAATGACGAGTGAGGGGGAAACATAAAAGGCTTTTTAAAAAATCTACCTTGTTTGATTGTTGCTCCACAGTTTAAAAAGAAAGGCTGGGAATTTATGCTGAAACTGTCTTTAGGTGCAGGGCAATATGTGACATATAGAAATATCAAGTCCAATAAAGCAATGCGTGTTTCAGCTGGCCTGCTCTTCCATTTGTTGGTCAGAGGAGAACTCTGAGCTTCACCAGTGCTTCCTAGTTAGGAAACTTGATGATTGTTATTGAAATATGAAGCCCGAGATCCTCTGAGAAGGCTAACACAGAAAAGCCGTGCCCATAGCTTGGAGAGTTTTAGGCAAAGAGCATTAATTGGCTAATTGGGAGATTGGGGCTTTTGAGAGTATTGGTAATAACCTGTGTGACCCTGGTCTTCAGTTTTCTCATCTGCAAGACAAAGACTCCGGGTTATGACCTCGAAGGTCATTTTCAACTCAAGAAACAATAGCACAAAAATAGTACCAGCTGGCTTTGAGGTTTCCCCTATACCAACAAATATCTCTCTTTAGCATTTTCACCAATTCGGAAGTAGTTTAGTGATAGCTTATAAAGCTGTGGATTTGCTCTTTCATATAATAGAGAAAAGAATAAACGTCTGCTGTAGAAGGATTGTAGTTAAGATCCTCTTCCCTTCATCAGATAAATGAAACCAGAACATCTATGATGGAGACTTGATTATTTTTCCAGCATCCAAATCTATTTGTTGCTCTGAAACGGTTGGAATTGGGCGTTTATATAATTGTAGACTATTTCTGTGTCGAATTTGCCTTGCACACCGCCCCCCTCTGCGTAGCACGTCTATCTTAATGTCAGCCTGAATGTTAATGTTAATTAATTTAGAATTTTCCAAGCAAATCTGCATGCAAAATTGATCATCAGACAACGTGGTGTTTTAGCATCTAGTGTCTTCTCTGTGACAGGCTCTTGAAAGCCCAAGACAGGAGACTACGCGGGGCCAGAGTGCAGAAATCACTACGTGTTTTTTCCTGCACAGGAAGTCTCTCGCCGGAAACCATGCCACAGAGCATACAGGCAGCTTGCAGAGAAGGATGCAACCCTCGCGGGCCCCCGAGGACCCTAGGGAAGGCAGGGCTTGCTTGTTTCTCAGCCAGTTTGATTCTCCTGCCCACACCCTGCCCCGCAGAGCACCCAGTTGTACGGGTTATTCCTCCTGCAGCTGCTTTCTGTTATTTTGGGAACGGTTTTACAGTCTCGCCTTTTGCTCTCTTCCTGGGCTTGAATGTAGATGAGACGTAAGCTCAAAGGGCGCTGAATCCCACACGCGTTTTATTTATTCACTCGTTTGTTCATTTTCGTCTCAGCGACAGATTAGCGAGAAAGGTTAATAGGAAGACAAGAAGGTGGGCCTAGGAAGCCATTCGTGAGTTTTAAGAAGGCAGGCCACCGTGGCGGCTGTACCTTGACAATGGCTGTAGAGGGAAACTTTGCAAACTTGAGTATGGTCCCTTTAGAAATGTCTCTTGGGTTGTTTATCAAGATGTGGGACTTTGAGAGGGAGGAATGGAGAAAACGGAAGGAGAGTAAAAGAAACCATTTTCCATTTGAGATCTTGTAAACCAGCTCCTTTTCCTTTGCTAACTCTCTCTAAAGTTTCAAAAAAAAAAAAAAGTCAAACCCTCAATGGGGAAATACATAAATATTTACAAAGGCTTCCCCTCTATCTACACTACCCTTGTGCAAGAAGTTCATCTTGCAGCCCTGTAGTGTGGCTGGTTGTACTTGAAATAAATGGTGCAAGAGCTGCTCTTTGTTTCTTCCCAACGGGTGTGTAATCTGCTAGCAAAGCCTGTGAGCATGGATCCTGAATTGTGGATATCATGTGCCTGGGAAGGGAAAAAGCTCCACCCAGTGCCCCTGGGATCTGAAAGTGTGGTTACTAGGAGCCTGAGCATCTTCGAGGTGACTCCAGGGCGCTCTCAGGCTCTCCCTCGCGGCTCGTTCAGCAGCAGTAAATAACACTGATGGCCACTGAGATCAGAGTAATAACAGGAGGCAGCCGAACATTATTCTCGTTGAGCTTCTTTTCCCAAAGGGGCTCGCTCAGCCGCGTTAGTAGAGCAGGGTCTTCTTTCTCTTAAGTGGTCTCTTTAGAAGTTGGATGGATTGTTGCTCAAGGGAAAATGGCTCAATCTGGGTCATTATTTAAGAGCAGCTGAGGAAGGGCCATGCGCCCAGACCTTTCCTCAGCTGGATCCAGTTTGTCTCCTTTGCTTGGTACTTTCAGACGCTGCAATAAGAAAAATTAATGCAGGGTGAGAAATCAAATGACTTTTGTCAAAGTGTGAAAGGGATCACATCTAAGTGCCACTAGGACTGTACGGAGGGCTTAAAGGGTGTCTTATGGGAACGTTTCGGCCTGCAAAATCTACCTAACTGTCACACTGAAACCACAACTATATCACATGCTTGCAAGAAACCCCCAGAAGCTTCCTGTTTCATGAGGCTCATGAGGAGAATTGCACAATTCAGTATAGCTTTCCTCGTCCTCGTGCTATTTCCAAGCTAGGGAGAGAAGAAGGTATACTTTGTATTTAAGGTATTTATGAATACTTCCTGTCTATAAATCTCTCCATTAGGATGCAGACCCTGCAAGACAATAGAGAGGCAGCTGTGTAGATCCATCGGGTTGGGCTAGCCATTTCATCTGGGCCTCAGGAAGGAGTTGGGACATCTCCAGCCTAAAAGCAGCGCTGTTTGGCAGGGGGGCTTCCAGGGAGGCATGAAGCTGCGACAGGGGAACATGGCTGATTGATGGCAGGATGGTTCTTGAAGATGGAGCAGATGACTTGCATGGGCAGGTTGGTCTGTGAGGCTAGAAGGCTTGCAGCCTCTCCTACTGAGTCCAGTACCCCTTAAAGAATAATAAGAGGGCTTGGAGAATATGGTCTCAGGTGCGGTTCAATCAGGCATCACAAGTTAGCTCAGAGTTTCCCCTAAGGAGCGGCTGAGGTGTCTCTTCCTACATACCACAAAGGACACATACTCACTGTTGTTAAGAACAAGCATTGGTCACCCGGTGACCAGTGGGATCGAAGTTCTGATCAGAAGGTGAGCAATTTCCTGAAGATAAAAGAGCACTGTAGCCATGGCCATGGGTCCCCAAATCAGAATGCTCTGGGGCCTCTAGGGCTCCTCCTGGCACTTTACACAGAGTTTGCATCAATGTGCTCTGAGAAGGCCGAGGTCCAGGAAGGTGTTCTCATCCCCTTTGTTAATTCAGGAAGACAGAAGAATGTCTCAGCTGGATGTCAGCCACCTGGTCTGTCTCTTCCCCTCTCTGGTGGTCAGCTTTGGAATGTCTGCCTTCTCTAACTCAGTGGGGAGAATGGTCGCAGCACATTGTCCCTAAATTAGCATGCAAGATCAGGCACCTCCTTCTCCACCAATCTGGGGGAACGATCTTCCATTCATCCTGAGTGCATGTTATATGTAATCACAATGACCCTTTTAGGAGTAGCAGAGATGGATTCAGGACTGGCAATTCAGAGCCTCCTTCAGGTCTACTGGACTATACCTTTCTCCCATTTTCATGTCATTAATTAATTAAGGATATTATGTTCCTTATTTTTAATTGTCAGAGAAGGAAAACTCTGACTCCAAAAAACCTCCGCTGCCTTGCAGCATACCTCTTCAGGGGAAAGGCTAAGGGAGTAAACCCCGACAGAAAATCCAGAGCCGGAGTCCCTAAGGCGGTTTGACGTTGTAGTCAACACCGGCAACTCCTGCGGCGCACCTGAAGCCAAGCTGTATCGACTCCGTCTTTCCCTTGGATCCTTCAGCTGCGAAGAGAGGGGGGGTCTGCTGCATGGGCAACAGCAGACCCTCCATATCACCCTGCCCAGGCTCTGTAGCTTCAGCGTCATCGCAAGATGTCGATTCAACACGGGAGGAGACAGATACCATGTCACTCCCGAGTCGGACTGCACAGCCATTCTTGGCGGTGCAGATAGACTCTGAAGAAGCTACACCATCGTCTCTCGAGACGGACGGCTGCCGACGACGACGACGATTTTTAATTGTGAAAACTATACTTAATAACTGTAGGGAATTTGAACAACATAGAAAAGCACAATGATTTTTTAAAGAAGCCCTTATAAATGCCATCCTGAGCTAGCCAAAGTTGCTATTAATATTTTGATATATTTCCTTCTAGTGTTTTTTTCTCTACCTATACCTGTTTTCATAAACACTTGTCCCTCTTTTTACAGACCTAGGTCATTCTAGAAGGTCAGTTTTTATTTCCTATTTTGTTTCATGTTATGTAGTATTTTAGCCACATTACCCCCATTCTCCTACAGCATGGTTGTTAATGGCTGTGTTCCTTGTAAGAACACGCCATGTGTGAGATCTGTCCAGCCACGTTATATGAAAAATAGAGACATTTATTGAAGATACAAGGTAGAAAAAATGTACATAAGACAATGACAACTCAGTCCCCTTCAAAGTAGGCACCTTGGGACCTCTCCCGATCACCATCAGCTGCTCTGTTGTATTTTCCTGAATCTCATTGGTAGTCTGAAATCTCTTCCCTTTCAAAGGTGATTTTAGTTTTAAGAAAAGCCAGAAGTCACAGGGCACCAAATCTGGGCTGTATGGGGGCTGAATCACCTGGGTGATTTGGTGTTTCACAAAAAACTCTGCACAAGATGTGATGCATGAGAAGACATGTTGTCATGATGAAGCTGCTGATCACCAGTCACCCATAGATGTAGCCTTCTGAATCATCTGAACAGTTTCTGTGGAGTAATATTCAAGCTCAGTGCAATTTGATGCAGATTCATTGCTCTACTCGCTCAGTCATTTTGAATGCAATGGCCACACAGTACACATGCCTACTCAACAGCGTCTACCGCCCCCACTGACTAGTACGGTGAAGTCGTCACTGTTCACGCATGCGCATTTCAGTCCACTCTCCTTGGCTGCCAGGTTGCATTGATGTTGTGCAAACCGTTCTCGTTGTATTAACAATGGCTGGACTTTTCCTTGACAGATCTTGTATATTTAAAATTTACTGTTGCGGGACATTTGAGAGGTCTATAATTTTTCTCCATTATAAACAACACTGCAGTAAATATCTCTGTCCACAGATTTGAGACTACAGCCCTGAATATTGACCAAGTGTAGGATCCTTGAAATAAAAATTTCAAAATCAAAAGCTATAAATACCTTTAAGGCTGTTACTACACATTGTCAGACTTCCCTCAAAAAAAACAGCTGTCCCAATTTACAGTCACATAATGTTTTCTTTATCCTGATTATCAAGGGTTCTTGGTACTGAGAATTGATGGTGCACTATCTTAAGTGAGAGCGAAAGGCATAGAAAAACTCCTTACCTGGGATTTAAAGATTCCCAGAGGAAAACTGATCAGATGAGGAGCTGAGGGTGCTTCCCAGGGTTATTCTAGAAATGATCCCTCAAGGACTGTTTTGGCAGAGATATTGAAATTTATCAAACAGACCAGCTTAAGATGCCCTCAACTGGAACATGAAAAAGGCATATACTCCATCCAAAATTTCCCTTACGTCCCCCAAACCCACACTTCTCTATTCAAGGCAGGGTTCGTGACAGGTAGCCAATTAGGGTTTGAGGTTTCAGAAAGGGAGGGTGCATGCCTGTGTGACCAGCTCTCATAAAAAGGAAAGCGAATGTATAAGTTGACCTTTGAGGCCATTTGGTGCACACGGGGCAGTGGGCAACTTGAGGTGAACCAGTCCTCGTCCCCTTCTGCTTTTGGCCACAACCGACTGCATCACTGTTTGCTCTCCCACTGGGGTAATAATATGCATTGGCCTTTCCAAGGGATATTTGGGATAGAATTGTGGTTTATCGAAGGTTTGGAAGACAGGACCTGACAGTGTGTGCCAATGAGAGAGAGGGAAATCCAGTGAGGGCTGAAAGCTAGCTGCAGAGGCCTTGGGCTGCTCACCAAACAAGGCTGGGCTTAACAGTCTTCATCCTTACAGAGTTCCTGGGGTGATGGTGCAAGAGATTCATGATCTGATCACAAGGGCAAAAAGCGCCTGTATTGCGGATAACTCCGAATTACACAAAGCCTGGAACAAACACCAGTGTTTGAAAACACTTGGTGGAAACTAAAGCTTCAAAGCATGCTATCATCTCAGGCCATCGCTGAGAGGGCCCAGCTGAAGCTGCCCCACACACATCCTTTTACAAGCACCGGGCTTTCAGTGGGGCTCTGAAATCCAGCTGAACTGGAGCTGGCTTTTCAGTGTTTCAGCTGGTCGGCTTACAGCAGTACAAATTGGCAGCATGGCAAGCAATAAGACTGAAATTCAATGCTCGGATTGAAAGCTCTTGAGACTCAAATGTCACCGACACTGGGGTGCGGCTTCTCCACTAATTATCTTCTGTCAAACAAGGGTTGAAAATGTCAGCCCAGACTTAAGGCTTGGCTCCTCCCGCAGCCAATAGCCGTGGCCCTGGGTCCTGGTTTAAATGATGAAGAAGGAGTTTGAAAACCACTCAGTTGATTTCAAGACTTCCTGGGGACAACATTGAAACCACAATGTTCTCTTTCTGGCGCAGAGTTAAGAGCCAATCACAGTTGAGTTTTCTCAGCATGTTCTGCCCATATTTGGCTGTACGCTTGCTTCATTCAACTAAACATATAATATATGCACTTGAAAAGCAAGGCTTTGAGAAGTGTTTCTCTCCCCCTGTTTTTAAGAATTCTTATCTTTATGCATTTAGGCCTGCCTATGAGCTTATAGAATAGCTCCAAAGCAAAGAAAAGAGCTAGTATAGAAAATTAATTTTTTTACTAAAAAAAAAATTAGCGTCAACTGTAGCTTCTGCCTTTATACTGTTTACATGAAAATACATAGGAAACAAACAGCTAGTTTTGTCCTGTGCAAAAACAACCGGAAGTGGCTTATGAGATTATGGAGGTATCGAGGAAAGAATCACATATGCATTATTGTATTGTATTTTCTGTGTACTGTGTAGGAGATCCAAATTGCAGATTCCAGGAAATAAATGCACCCTTTAAAGTTTCTCCTTAATGGTTGCTTGAAAAGGATGATCAGGTTTTGTGGAGAGATAGGACACAAATATGATAAACCTCAGTCTTCCTTTCTTGAGTGAATATTTATTGACCTCTTTCTATGTACCATCTATTTCGTTGTTACCGTGATCCTGCAAAGGAGATCCTGTTGTTACCCACATTTTGCAGGTGAAGAAACTGAGGCAGAGAGGTTACATAACTTGCTTAAATTGCCTGACCTTATAAGTAGTAGAGCTAGGAATCTACCCCAGTTAGATACCAAAGCCCCTCACTCTCAACTGTGCATCACTCTAGTCCACTCACATGGTCTCTGATGGTCTCTTATGTTCACAGGCAAAGGCAGAGGCCTTAAGTAGTACAGAATGACTCAGAGACCCCAATCTCTAAGACATCAACCTCTTCTGACTCTCATGACGCTACAAAAAGAAAGTTGAGAAGTTGTTTAGCTTGTCTCACACCTGAGGTCAGGCAAGTTCCCAGTCACCCCCTAGGAGATCACATCTAGAGCTGTCTGGTCAGAGAAGAGCCTATGACCCACCAGCTGAGCCCCTCACTTGGGGCCTCAGTTATCCCCAGTGTCAGGAAATGGAGCTCTACAAGGACCTCCTCAGTGTGACCGAGAACACACAGTCTTCTGTGTTCTCAAAACTGGGGAAGCCTAAAAATAAACACTGAGGAGGCCTAGAGGAAGAGGAGGGAAGTGGCACAGCAGCCCAGTCTCCTGTGGGACTACAGAGAGGCCCAACCTCCTTCCTGCAGTGCAGTGGTGCTCAGCTGGGGGCAACTTGGCCCCCCAGGGGATGTTAGGCAATGTTTGGAGACATTTTTGGTTGTCACAGCTGGGGGGAGTGTGCTACTGGCTTCTGGTGGGTAGAGACCAGGGATGTTACTCAACATCCTACAGAACAGCCCACACTTAACAAAGAATGATGTGGCCCCAGATGTCACTAGTTCTGCGGTGAGAAACCCTGCTCTAGAGTCTTGCTTGAGTGCATTCTACCACAACTCTGAGGAAGCTCTGTCTGGGGCTTCTTCAAAGAGTCATTCTGCAACCAGGAAGCCAACAGCCCATATAACTAGGCAGAAGGTGGAAAAGAGAGGAGGTGGGACTATACACTCAGATTTTAACTTCTGCATCTTTCTTCCTGACAGAGAGAGGTCAGTGCTTGCCTCTGTTTACAGGCATCAGGACCAAGGTAGGGACTGGCCCTATGTAGTAAACTGAATAATAGCCCCCCCAAATATCAGGTCCTAATTCCTGGAGCCTGTGAATGTTACTTTACATGAAAAAAAAAAGAGCAGTCTTTGCAGGTGTGATTAAGTTAAAACCTTGAAATGGGAGGATTATCTTGCATTATCTGGGTGGATCCAGAATGCAATTGCAAGCATCCTTATAAGGACGCAGATGGAGATGTGACACATGCAAAGTGAAGAAGGCGATGAGATGAAGGAGGTAGAAACAGGAACGTTGATGCCACAAGCCAAAGAACGTGGGCAGCCACCACTAGCTGGAAAAGGCAAGAAACAGACTGACTCACTGAGCCTCCAAAGGGAGCGTGGCCCTGCCATTGCGTTGATTTTGGTCCAATCACACAGATTTCATATTTCTGGCTTCTAGAACCACGAGAATAAATTTTTGTTTTAAGCCCCCAAATTTATGGTCATTTTTTACAGAAGCCCTAGGAAACTAAAATACTCCTGCCCCCAAATTGATCTGTTGAGGTAGAGGGGCAAACCCTTCCAGCACAGACAAAACCAGAGCCCTTCTGGGGTAGGATTTGAAGGGAGGATGGAAGATTCCTTTGCATGTTCCTCTATATACTTACCTTTCCCACCTTCCCTTTGAAGGACGCTCCCCTACCTTCTCTCTGCCTCTATCTCAGCCAACAATTTCCAGTGAATGCTGGGCGAATCATCTGACAATCCCAGGGCTTGGTTTCAACCTGTCTGGGGCCATCCATCTCTACCTTAATTTCTTGCCAATCTAAATGCGGTATGTCCTACACTAGACTGAGCTCCTGGGGAACAGGAAGCCTGTTTGATTTATTGTTAAGCCTCCCAAGACCCCTAGCACAGTAGGTGCTCAGTCAGTGGTTAAGGTATGCTTCCCAGCCTGACTATGAGGAATGTTATTTAGTTCTCTTTATTGTCTGTTGGTCAAGAAGCTCAAAGCCAAGGCTGAAGTGTAGAAACAGAAATTGCCATGTATTCTGTCAGACCTGCAACCAGTGGACATGGTCGCAATCAGTATTCTTGATTTTTATTTAGGATATAAGTTCGTCGTCGGCAGCCGTCCGTCTCGAGAGACGATGGTGTAGCTTCTTAAGAGTCTATCTGCACCGCCGAGAATGGCTGTGCAGTCCAACTCGGGAGTGACACGGTATCTGTCTCCTCCCGTGTTGAATCGACATCTTGCGATGACGCTGGAGTGTCCTCTCCAGTGAAGCTGAAGCTACAGAGCCTGGGCAGGGTGATATGGAGGGTCTGCTGTTGCCCATGCAGCAGACTCCCCCTCTCTTCGCAGCTGAAGGGCCCAAGGGAAAGACGGAGTCAATACAGCTTGGCTTCAGGTGCGCCGCAGGAGTTGCCGGTGTTGACTACAACGTCAAACCGCCTTAGGGACTCCGGCTCCGGATTTTCTGTCGGGGTTTACTCCCTTAGCCTTTCCCCTGAAGAGGTATGCCGCAAGGCAGCGGAGGTTTTTTGGAGTCAGAGTTTTCCTTCTCTGATGTGCCCTGACTGGAAGATCGAACCAGCGACACTTAGCTCGCAGGCCGACGCTCAATCCACTTATATCCTTAGCCTGCGAGCTAAGGATATAAGTTACATACAGCAAAATGCACATATCTTAAGCTTGATGAATGTTTTACCTATTTGTACTTCTTTTCTTTTTTCTGTTGCTGTTGTTCACTGTAAGCCTCTATAGACATCTTAATAACTATTGTCCAGATCAAGATGTAGAATCTCTCCAATCACCTCAGAAAGTCCCCTATTTCCTTATCCAATCAATTAACCTCCATGCTCCTCACACTCCAGGGAATCACTATTCTGTCTTCTACTCCAGAAACTAGCTTTGCTTGTTTGTGAGCATCATATAAATGGAATTATACAGAATATGTTTTTGCATCTGGCCTTTTTCTTCTCATATGGTATTTGTGAGATTTATCCATGTGGTTGTGCATATCAGCAGTTTTTTCTTAAACAAAAAACAGACAAACAACTACAACCCTGTCTGGTGTGGCTCAGTAGATTGAGCACCAGCCTGCAGACGGAAAGCTCACCAGTTTGATTCTTGGTGAGGGCACATGCCTGGGTTGTGGACCAAGTCCCCAGCTGGGGGTGTGTGAGAGGCAACAGCTCAATGTTTCTGTTGCACAGGTTTCTCTTCTTCTCTTTCTCCTTCCTTTCCCCTCTCTCTAAAATAAATCAATAAAATCTTATAAAAAACTGCAGTGTATTATTCCATTGTAAGGATATGCCATGAGTTGGTTATCCATTCTTCTGTTGATGGGTATTTGCATGGTTTCCAGTTCGGACCTATTATGAAGAACGCTGCTGTGAGCGTTGTTGTATTTTATGGCCCTATGCTTTCACTTGTCGTGGTTATGTACTTAGGAATGAAATTGCTGGGCCATAGGGAAGGTGTCTGCTTAACTTTAGAGAAATCACTATCACTACTCTTGATTTAGATACAAGAAAAGAGATTTTAGAGAAAAATGAAAGAGCAACAACGTTTTTGCACTTATTTCCACAATTTCAATCATTATAGTCATTTGTTAAAGAAATGAAGTACCTCCTGCATGGCTCATTGAATCATCAGTAGAGAAAGTGGAAGGGTCATGAGGTACGAGGACAGAAGAAAGGCACATCCGCATAGACACATGCTCATGTCGTTTTCTACACATCCACGCCAACCCGTATCTGTAAAGCTGGTCTTTCTGGCATTGGGAATGAACAGAGTGCTCACACAGGCAGGATTGCTGTGAAAGAAAATATTTTCAGAGGAAAATTTGCTCTGTAATGAGGCTGGGGTTGAATGACAACTGCAGGCAGCAAGAAGTATGTGGAGTATGTAGAACAGGGGCAATCAGATCCTTCTGTGGAGTCTGCCCTGGGTATTTGAAGAAGTCTGATTCCCCTGCCAAATCCACAGCCCTCCCAAGGCCTGGGCACGCAGAGCCTGTTGTCCCGGCTGCCGGCTCACTCCAGAAGTGAATTCCTGAGGACCAGCTGCTCCCCACTTGAGTGCCACTGAATTCTAGAAATCCTCAGCAGCTTTGCAAAAGTGACTAGACATGGGGAAACTATTTTAAGACACTTTAGATTTAAGACTTGGATGCCAGAGGAAAGAACAGAGATGTCCAGGCGTGTCTTTCTAAAAGGTGAATTTTACAAGAGTCAGTACTCATTATAAGTCAAATTCCTTCCACCCAAGTACGTATCTCATACGAGTTTTCTAATGGCGCACAAGATTTGTTTTCAGGTTAACGAACATCCCACCCCTTTTGGGTACCTAAAACTTCAGTCTTTACCAGTGAGGTGCTCTTCTGGGCCCGCTGAATGGCAGCTCGCTGCAATTGTCTATTCCTTGGTTCTTTCTTACAAAATCTGAGCTGCCACTCATGGGATCAATCCATTGTCTTATAAGTTACTCGGTTTCCGCGAAATCCTCATATGGTCCTTTGTCCCTTTCTTCTCATCCATGAAAAAAATTGGCCATGTCTGTGCGGCATCAAACAGTCAGACTGAGTCAGCAAATAAGAAATGTCAATCACCCAGGATGTGTATTTGACACCATGAAATGAAAACAATGGGGTGATTCAATATCTTTTTTTTTTCCCCTTATTTTTCTTCTTCTTCTTCTTCTTCTTTTTTTTTAACATTTATTTTTCTATTGCTCTCCTGCTGTATAGATAGTCATTTTCTGGACAAAAATAAATCACCTGTTATTTGATCTTCTTTACCATTTTTTTTTTTTTTTAGTTTTCAAATATTTATTTTACAATTTTCAACATGTTTCTTTTTCACTCTTGATATTTTATTTCATTTACCTGATTCCTGGCCACCCTAACTCATAGATAACTGTTATTTCTATTTTGTCTTCTGAGGCAATGAAATCTAGCTAATAAATTTTTTCTCATCAATATTGTCGACTTTCAGAAAAGTTGTGGCTCTGACGTTACCATTTCCTAACTGGTGACCTTGGACAAATCATTTAATTTTTCTGTGCAATAGTTCGTGATCTATAAAATGGAATGATGAACCCTATCTTATCTACCTCACAGGGTTATTGTGGGTGCCAAATGAGATGATGTACATCAAAGCACACTATAAACACCAAATAAATACATGATATATTTTTTCTCTCGTATCAGTAATACTTTTCATTATCATTAAAAATATATCATAAGTCATATTCTATGTCCATTGACATAGTGGATCTGTAGTAGCATACTTTAGATTACATATCAAATGCAGACTCTATTCCCTCTCCCTTTTTAAAAAAATACATCATCTGTATATTGTAATGTATGTTGTCCACATCCCCTTCCCTCTGGTAATCACCTTATGCTGTCTGTGTCTGAGTTGTTTTTGGTTTTTGGTTTTTGTTTCTGCTTAATCCCTTCATCTTTTTCACCCAGCCCCACAACCCGCCCCCCCTGACAGTTGTCAGCCTGTTCTCTATGAGTCTGTTTCTACTTTGTTTGTTTGTTAGTTTATTTTGTTCATTAGATTCTACATATGAGTGAAATCATATACTTGTGTGTCTCTAATCGGCTTATTTCACTGAGCATAATGTTCTCCAGATCCATCCATGCTGTTTGCAAAGCATAAGATTTCCTTCTTTTTTTATGGCTGAGTAGTATTCCATTGTGTAAATGTACCACAGATTTCTGATCCACTCATCTACAGATGGGCACTTGGGCTGCTTCCAAATCTTGGCTATTGTAAATAACGCTGCAGTGAACACAGGTGGGCATATATTCTTTTGAGTTAGTGTTTTGGGTTTCTTGGGATATATGCCCAGCAGTGGAAATACTGGGTCATAAGGTAGTTCTATTTTTAATTTTTTGAGGAACCTCCATGCTGTTTTCCATAGTGGCTGCACCAGTCTGCATTCCCACCAGCAGTGCACTAGGGTTCCCGTTTCTCCACATCCTCGCCAGCACTTGTTGTTTGTTCATTTGTTGATGATGGCCATTCTGACAGGTGTGAGGTGATAACTCATTGTCATTTTACTTTGCATTTCTTTGATGATTGGTGACATTTGAGCATCTTCATATGTCTATTGGACATCTGTATGTCCTTCTTTGCCATTTTTGAGAGACTTTTGAATGAACTTTTTTTGGAACTGTTTTCAGAAGAGCAGTTAGCCCCCTTCCTATTGCATCTGCCATGATTTGGAGCCCATTCTTTCTTATTCTGTCTAAAGGACATGCAGAGTTGCTTAGAAAGACGTGGCCGTGGATTCTGGCAGAGACCTCCCTTATAGAAATGAATGCTTCTGCCACTGGAATCCCACATTGCTAAACCCCAGAAGTCTTCATAGTATTTGGGGGATTGAGTTACTTCCCCTATATATTTTGTATGAAAACACTTCCTTCTTATTTTAGTTCCACCAACACAACTGAGTTTTAATTTGGAAAATGGTGAATATATATTGCAAATCCATTGTGAGCCTACAGATTCTATTGTAAATTTTTTTTATCGTTGATAATATCGAGTTTAACAATTTACCTATAGTATAATTCATCCTTTTATGTATATAGTTCTGAGTTTTGAGAAATGAATATAGTTATGTAACTACCATCAAAATCAAGATATAGAGTATTTGTATCACCTCAAAGTTTTCCATTGCTCCTTTGAAAGGAAATCTCTCCCACCAGTCAGCAGTCCCCAATTCCTGGCAACCGCTGATCTGTTTTGTATCCCCATAGTTTGACCTCTTCTGGACTGTCATATAAATGGAATCATACAATACGTAGCCTTTTGTCTCTCACTGTTTTCACTCACTACAATGCTCTTCAGATTTATCTGTACTGTATGCATCGATGGTTCGTTCCTTTTTATGGTAGAACAGTATTCCATTGCATGGATATACCACAACTTGTTTACGCATTCCCCTGTTGAAAGGGTATTTGAGTTGTTTCTAGTTTGGGACAATTCTGAATAGTGATGCTATAAACTTTCATGTACAAGTATTTGTGCGGGCATGTGTTTCCTTTTCTACTCTTGCCTTAGTCAGTCTGGGCTGCTATAACAAAGTACATAGACTGGCTTATAAACAATGGAAATTATTTCTCACCATTTTGGAGAATGAAAGTCAGGGATCAGGATGCCAGCGTGGTCACGTTCTGGTGAAGGGATGTGGATCCTACTGCTTGCTTGAGCGGAACTGTGCCTTCTTAAGCTTTTCATGAGAGTAGATACTTCAGGAAACATAAATTTGTAAAAAGACTAAAACCAAAGGTGTTAGCCATTCTCTCTAAATATAACCCATACCCCCAAAGCAAGCAAGCAAGCAAGTACACAAAACAATCCTAACAATATGAGTGTTTATGTATTTTCCATACAAAGGGGACCTGAAACCAGGAGGTCACAGGATGCCATGAGGTAAGCAGATATTTCTTCACTCTAAAACATTATTCAAGTCATGTATAATAAATGTGAAAAAAATAGAAAATAAGAAAAAGGCCAGTCAATAAGTAAAATCAATTAAAATCTTACTAGTCAGTAAAAATGACTGTTACCCTATCAGTGTATATTCTTCCATGGATTCATACATATTCATGACACATGTGTATTTCAAATGGCCGCTGTCCTGACACCTGCTTCTTTGACTTAATGCTGTATTGTGAAGATCCTTGCATGCCAAGAAATATGCATCTTTATCACCCACTTCCATGGTCATATTATATTCTATTCCACTGCAGGCTTGTAAATATTAACAACTAACATGTGTAGTACTTGCTATGTGCCCAGTACTGTTCTAAGCACTGTAACGCCATCCACATGAAATAGGTAATACGATTACTCCTGTTTTACAGACAGGAGAACTGAGTTCAGGAGAGGTTAATTAACTAGCTAGCTGGGATTCAACTCCAGATGGGCTGGCTTCAGAGTCCACGTTCTTAACACCTGGCCCTATTGCTGGTCACCTCATCCCCTTTGGTTACTTATAACAGTTCACTCTTTTAAACAGTGAGTAGCAATTCAAGCCTCTGCTTCCTCACAAGACAGGTGGTGGAGGGCAGAGAGTCCTAGAGGGCCATTCTATTGGGTAAAATCAGATTACAAGCGGTTTACTCTCAGGGCAGCAACTAGGGAAGTCCATAAAGTCAGCAGAGTTACCCAGGAGAGGTAGTGTGTTCAGACATGTGCAAAAGGCACATTTGCTGTGCCGCAGGAGAGAGACACTCCACCAACTGCGTGGTTTATGGCGTAGCATAGTAAAAAAAAAAAAAAAAAAAAGTAGCCCTGGTGGTCAAAATACAGATCTCATATTCTGCAGGCTGAACTTTGACCTACTGCAAAGGGAGAGAGAAGTTCTTAGTAATTAGAGTATTAGCTTTAAGACAAGGAAGTGAATGTTCATTTGGGATTGGGTGTGGTGGGAAACAGAGCAAAGGATTACTCACAAGCAGATCAGTAGATGACAGGGGCAGGGCTGGGCATGAGGGCAGGGACCGGAGCCACACTAGGCACTGCTGGCTCACCCTGGAGAGAGGGTTTTCTTTTGTCTGCAGACTAAATGACACAGTCGACGTGGGGGGTGTGAAAGGGAGGGTGGTCGCTACTAAAGGGTGAATGGGTAGATAATAAATACATCATAAAGAGTGATGAGAGTCTGAATAGACCTGTCACCTTTGGGACTCCTTTTCTTGTTGGAGGATTTCTGAGATGGCATCTCTTCAGATTTCTGTGGATTTCCCACCCCACAAATAGCCCTAATAACAAGCTACCTTGGTCTTAAAAAAAACAAGAAAATTACAGCGGAAAATAAAGAGTGTTCTCCACATCTTTTAAACAAACTCAAAGAGATTGAGTTTACTGTTATCATCAGGTTGTAATGAGGTGCAAACAAGGAAAGTAACTGAGGAAAAATAGCATCACAGCCATTCAGGCTTCTGGTTCCTGTCAATAGGGCTTAGAAGTCCTTGCAGTGGTGGGTTGGCAGCTGGAGTATCACTGAGTGCCTTGTGGTTAAGCTCCTTCAGTACATCATTTTAATAGATGATGAAATACCAAGTGTCCTTTCGATGAGTTCAAGTGACAGCGCATCTTTAGGAGAAAAAAAAATTCAGGGTATTTATACTGTTGCTCACTTCTATAATGTTGCTTGTTTGCAGGGTATGTATGCTTTTGCTTGCTTCTGTAACCTTGCTTGTATACATAAACTCTTCAGAGTCTCAGTGTGCACTTCCAAAGCATTCCACAGTGCTGTCGGGTGATATGTTCTCCTTTGCTGTCTCTGTAATCAGTCCACCTGCAAAGGGAGTCTACAGTGTTCCCCCATCAAAGTCCAAAACCTGAAAGACGAGCTTGATACAAGATGGCCATGCTTCTCTTGCCCTCATCTTCCACACCAAATTTGAGTGGGAAATACGCATGCTTCTTTTCCCTATAATTTCTCCCCAGGCTGACTGCCTTCCTTGTAGAGCAGGGCTCAGCAAACTCCTACCCGTGGCCCAAATCCAGCCCACTGCCTGTGTTTTTATGGCCTGTGAGCTGAGAATGGTGTTTACATTTCTGAATGACTAAAAAAAAAAAAAAATCAAAAGTTGAATATTTCATGGCATGTGAAAATTATATGCAAGTCAAATTTTAGTGTCCACAAGTGAAGTTATCTCGTAACACAGCCAGGCCCAGTCATGTACATATTGTCTGTGGCTGCTTTGGCGCTATAGCAGACTTGAGTAGTTGTGACAAAAGACAGAGACTGTGAGCCCACAAAGCCAAAAAATGCTTACTAACAAACAGGACCTTTACAGAAAATGTTTGCTGACCCCTGTTCTAGAAGATTCATTAGATTCTCAAGGCTTACTAGGAGCAGCTAACATAGCCCAGGAGATCCCATTTCCTCAAGGTTGGAGCACCCTTCTGGTCCCCATTTACAACGATTTCCTGCTATGGCCCAGACTTCATAGCTTCCCCCAACACACAGATCTCATTTGAGGTTCTCCTATGTTGGCTGTGATTTCAGGTCTTTTTCAATTGGTATAAATTCTATATGGGGATGCACTGAGGGCTGAGCATATAAGAGTAAATAAGGGTGTAGTGAGCTAACGACTCCAGATATATGGTCTAGACAGTGCTTCTCAAACTTTAATTAACATTTCTATTACCTGGAGATCTTGTTAAAATGCAGATTCTGATTTGGTAGGTCTGGGATGGGGCCTGAGTCTCTACATTTCTCACAAGCACCCAGGGGATGCTGATGCTACTGGTCTGCAGACCGAGCTTTGAGTAGCCAAGGTCTACACTATTGATGTCTGTTTCTTCCGTGGACTTGGTTGCCTTTTATCTTTGAATGTCTGTAACATCGATAAAAACATTCCCAGATTGTCGGCGGCGGCGGCAGCCGTCCGTCTCGAGAGACGATGGTGTAGCTTCTTAAGAGTCTATCTGCACCGCCGAGAATGGCTGTGCAGTCCGACTCGGGAGTGACACGGTATCTGTCTCCTCCCGTGTTGAATCGACATCTTGCGATGACGCTGGAGTGTCCTCTCCAGTGAAGCTGAAGCTACAGAGTCTGGGCGGGGTGATACGGAGGGTCTGCTGTTGCCCACGCAGCAGACCCCCCCTCTCTTCGCAGCTGAAGGGTCCAAGGGAAAGACGGAGTCAATACAGCTTGGCTTCAGGTGCGCCGCAGGAGTTGCCGGTGTTGACTACAACGTCAAACCGCCTTAGGGACTCCGGCTCCGGATTTTCTGTCGGGGTTTACTCCCTTAGCCTTTCCCCTGAAGAGGTATGCCGCAAGGCAGCGGAGGTTTTTTGGAGTCAGAGTTTTCCTTCTCTGATGTGCCCTGACTGGAAGATCGAACCAGCGACACTTAGCTCGCAGGCCGACGCTCAATCCACTGAGCCAAACCAGCCAGGGTGTCCCAGATTGTAATGGCTAGCTTATATGCAATTTTATAGCTTATTATTTCATCTTCTTACCTCGTGCCTTATACATCTTATAAATAGACCGTGTTTTCTAGAACCTGGATTGTAACTTTCACCTA
The DNA here is from genome assembly GCF_987537825.1 of Furipterus horrens. Lineage (NCBI taxonomy): Eukaryota > Metazoa > Chordata > Mammalia > Chiroptera > Furipteridae > Furipterus > Furipterus horrens. The sequence goes on along the minus strand of NW_028327187.1, from coordinate 113,736,185 downwards.
TATAGACCAAATCATGAAATGGGTTAAGTTTACCTTCAGGCCCTTGATTCTCTTGTCTTTTCTCATCCCCTCTTTTCTCATGGGCTCTAAGCATAAGCCTCTTAAACCTTATTACTCCCTTCTTACTCCTTGATTGGTCCTCTCTCCTTGTTTCTTCCCCATCCCTTGGATCTCTACAAGTCCCTTCTGCACTCCAATCTGATAAACAAAGTCAGGAGTCTTAACCTTTGGGAACATCCACTCCAGCTCCCTCATTTTGTAGGTGAGTGTAGCAGGACCTGGAGACTGGCGGTGACACTCCCAGCATAACCAAGCAGAGACCAGGAAGCCAAGGACCCCAAATTTCAGCTCTTGGATTTCATTTCCTCAACCCTCTTCTTCTGTCCCAGAAGAGACCTTCTAGGCGACCTAAAAAGTAATCAACAATGAAATGTTCAGTAGGTACCAGAGTACAGATGTGTCATACTTCCCTGGTCACATATTTGTAGTGAAGCAGGAAATTTGTAGTGTTATTCGAATGGCCATGATTTCAGATACCCATGGGGTAGCCGGGAACAATAGCTTTAAAGCTCTGGGCCTTTTTCCTCTTCAAATTTACACTGAGAAGGATCACTCCTTTGGCTTACTATGTTCAAATGAGAAATTGAGTTAAAATTCACATAATATAAAAATGTTAAACGAACAATTCAGTTACATTCAGTACATTCACAATATTGTGCAAACACCCCCATCAGTCTAGTTACAAACATTTTGTCACCCCAAAGGGAAACCCTGTACACATTAGCATTTATTCTTCATTCCCTCATACTCCCAAACTCTGGCAACCACCAGTCTGCCTCTTGTGTCTCTGGATTTTCCTCTTCTGGAGATTTCATATAAATAGAATCATACAATTTGTGACCTTTTGTGCTTGGCTTCTTTCGCCTAGCGCAATGGTTCTGAGGTTTCTACGTATTGTAGTCTATATGAGTGCTTCATGTCTCTTTATGTCTGAATAATATTCCATTGTATGAATATGCCATGATTAGTTTATTCATTCTTCCATTAATAGACACCTGGGTTGTTTCCACCTTCTGGCTATTGTGAACAGTGCTGCCACAAACATTGTATCTGTTTGGAGCCCATTCTCAAATCTTCTGGGTATATACCTATGCATGGAATTGCTGGGTCACATGGTAATTCTTCGTTTAAGTTTTTGAGGACTTGAATTTCATTTTAGTGGTTTTACTATTCTCCCATTGTATCACACTATTCCACAGTAAGGAGAAATGAAATAGCTTGGTAATGCAGAAGTAACTCACTATTAAGTATTTACACCTGTCCTGCACCAAATGCCTTTAGCCAAATCAGTAAATTTCATTTTATGTCACTTATTTTCCCAGTCCACAACTTAATGCAGCAGTTTCTGAAGGGTCAGAGATTTGTCCTAAGCCAGGAAGCAGGAAAGTAAATGATAAAAAAAATATAGAACCCAGATAACCTCCAAATCATCTATGAATAATCCAGAATTAGGGTTGGCCTCATGGCTGTGTGACCTGTTTGGTTACACAGGGCCGCACCCTCAGAAGGACTGCATGCTTAGTTCGATGGTCTTCTGTATTGGTATTGAAAATCTTAATAATTTTTGAAGCAGGGGCCCCACATTTTGTTTTGTGCTGGGGCCCATCAATTACATATGTGACCCTATGAAGAATTGATAGTTTTTACCTTGTGCCTATCCTGTACTGTAAGCATCAAATTCTACAACGAAACTATCAAAAGATAGTCTGTCCCTCAAGGTGGAAGAATTCCAAATGTGGGTAGTTGCTAAATAGAATGGTAATGGAATAACTCAATTGTGTTTAAAAACACAGGCCAGAGCCCAAAGCCAGACAGCGTTTCCACAAATGAATTTGTTGTGTCTACTATTGTTGGCCTGAGAAATGAACTCCAAAAAGCCATTGCAGGAAACAGAGCCCAAATAAAGACAAATAGCAAACACGTTCCCTCTGCTGTCCAAGAAAGAGTGGGGAAGTTTTAGTTCTTATGGTTTTGAATAGGTCTGAGCAATGTTCCTGTGGTTGGAAGGGCCTGGTAAAATCAAGAGCAGAATGCAGTGTGAGGAAATGAACATTAAAGAACATAGAATATTTTGCATCGGCTGCTAAGCCTTTTCATCATACTTTGATTATAGGAGAGATCAGGCTCCATGGGCTCAAGAAAAAAGAAAAAATGTGCTACTGATAAACCTCAGGCCTGCCCTGCCCTTTCCAGTGTAAGCAGGGAGAGAAGGATCTGAATTTTTCCCAAGATAAGAGTAAAAAGGTTTGTAACTCAGGATGGAATCACAACTGGCCAAACCACTGATGGGGCCTCCTTATCTGCTCCATATTCTGGCTCTGGACCAAGTTCAGTAATCACTCAGTTGTAACGCCTTTAAAGAAAAGTTGCCAAGCACACCCTTCCCCCAAACTTTCCTTAGTGAAAACATTCTACAAAAAACAGGGTAGAGGAGCTGGTCACCTCCATATTTATTACAAGTGGGTATGAGTAGTATCCTAGGAGACGGATCCTCAGGAGCGTGATCAGCCAGTGCAGCCCAGAGGCCTTCCAATAAAACACATTAGCTGTGATGAGATTATGTAATTACATGGCATGGTTTAAGGAGACATCATAAATGGCAATTGACAATTTGGCATCATGCAGCAATTTCTGGTGTAACCTACATGAGGAGGAGGAGCCAACTTAGATACCAAAACCAGAAGGACTCACTTTTGTAGGGCAAGAACAGTGGAGGGAGGTGTTTGGTGATGGTGAGAAATATATATGTAGTTTTTTTATAACATCTGTCCACATCCCTGATTTCCCTTTACAATTCTGAGCCTGTTTTTTTTTTTTTTAATTTTTATTTTTTTTTTAAGCTTAAGGTACAAATAATAGGACAGGCTCACCTGCAGTCCATGGTTTTACTGAGTTTTGCGGAACAGAGATTCTATAAGAACTTTGGCCTCCACTGTCTTAACCTCCAGGGTCCAAATCCCAGGGAGGGTTTCACACACTCCTTCCTAAAGCAGAAAAGGCCCCAGAGCACTCACCTGGCTTCTCTTCTGGGCTCATTCATTCACGATGGGGATGTAGTCAGGTGTACCCCATCGAGGACCATCTATATCTTTGCTTGTGTAATTTATTCCTCAAGTTTCAAAAATAGTATCAATTCTGATATACTTGGAATTGTTTGAACTTGATTCTGTTGGAAGGTGAAGTGATATTATGATTGCTTTTTTGAAACTTCCCTGTCTCTCCCACTGGAATGCACTGCTTGAGGGTGGTTATCTCATTTTACTGATCATTGGGACCCCAGGATCCAGGTACAATGCCTGGCACACGATGTATGTTAAAGTAATGTTCCTTGAGTATTTGCTGGATAAATAGGGCAGACAGAGACCCCTTTAAGATCTTCTCCAGCCTAGTGAGTAGAGCGTAGTGGTTAGGCATAGATATTATAGAACCGGTGGCCTTGGTTTTGGTCCTAGCTCTGTCTCTTTCTACTTGTGAACATGGCTACATCATTGAAGCTTTCTGTGCTTCAGTTTTACCATTTTATAAGATCTATCTTATGGTGCCGTACAGCTTAAGTGTGTTAAGACTTAGAACATTGCCTGGAAAATTATAGGCATTCAACTGCATTAACTCTCTTGATTATTTACAAAAAGGGTACTAATAATGACCCAATTCCGTGTCCTTGCAGCTCTGTTTCAGTCTCACTGCTTCCCAATGAAGTCCCACTTGGATAAAATATTTTCTCATAATTACTGTACAGGGGTGGGCAAAAGTATGTTAAATTACCAGCCATCATTACCTGAAAGATAAATCATAAGTAAGGATATGAAATAATAGCAATAATAATAATAAGACAAATAATAGAAACAATGCAATAATAAATACTAATACAAGAATAAACTCTGGTTTGTGTACTCACAACTGTAAACCTGCTTTTGCCAACTCCTATATATCCCATATAATGATTATATTATTACATTATATAGGGCAAAAAAAACTTACAGGAAAAATGTCTCCAAGTCCACACTTAATAAGGCAACGCTTAATAAATGGCCAACTGGTAAAGAAAGGAGGGGAGGGTGGACTTTTGAGCCTTTTGACACTCTTAGTGACTTAAGCACTTATAACATTTAATATATTTTGATTAATCATATTCTGTTATTAAATATTAAAAGGATTTGCTTATGCATGGCTATGTTTGAGGAGATTTGGTTGATACCCCATATTTTCCCTTAATTCTAAATGATAAAATGGTGAACAAAATCAGGATTGTGAGTTACAGCTCTTTAAAAATAAGCTTTCTGACATTTTCACCACTTCAGACAATGTTTGTAGGTATCCTTGTGGAAAAATGTGGAAGGTTCCAAATACGTCAAGTGTATCTTGGTCCATTCTTCTGAGCATACCTCTTATGATTCTGGGAAGGTCTGACTGTGAATTATACTTGACATTCAGGGGAGAAGGACCTGCCAGTGATCTGACTTCTACCCAAGTGACCTGAATCCAGAGGCCAGTGCAGGAGAGGCTGGGCATGATTGGTGGGCATCTGCGGCTAAAATTTCTCTGACACAAATCCATTCATCTGTGTGCCCTGAGGCTGGGCTCTCTTGGGGACTCTGAGATGCCCCGTAATGGTCACCCCTGAACTCTATTTACCAACATCTGCTCGTCTCCCTGCTTAACCATCTCCTCCCTCTCTTCATATGTCATTGGAGTCCTCAGACAGCAACTAGTGCCACTACTAACTGAGAAAAGAAAAGAACAAGAAGCAGGACACACAAAATGATCTGAATGGTTTAAAAAGAAAAAAATCACACACAGAAATAAGATTGGAGGAAAAGACGCTAAAAATTAGGGCAGGTAACAATAAATTTTAATTTGTAGCTGATTTTCATCTTCCCCTTTATGTGTATCTGTACTTTCTTAAAATGGCTATGAAAACTTAAGCTGCTATAACCATATGGAAAGGAATTAAGGTCTATTTAGAAAACTTCCCATATGATGGGGACTGGCTCGTCCTCCTTGCAGCCAGTTTGCAGTCACTGGTCTGGGGCAGTATCTGACCGGGAGAAAACATGGCCTCCTTTCAGCCGGAAGTCCTTACCTCAAACTCCACTCCTAAGAGTTCTGCCCCCTTTTTGCTGGTAGTTCCCTTAGAATGCGTCCCCAGCCCTGTCCTTTCACCCTCCTCAAGAGATGAAGACCAGCTGCAATTGCAGCATGGAGCGCAACTGTGACAGGAAGGAAGCTGTTCCACTAATTATTCCCAGAGGCCTGTGGGATCGGAGGGTTCTACTGACCCCCTTTTGTCTAGCAGAGCAGTCACTGCCTCCCTTCTGTGAATTGTTGTGCTCTGCTGCTTAGAGTTAGTTCAATCAGTCAATAAGGGGGAGTATCCATTTTCTCACCTGATGAAGCAGTACAATTTCCTTTCTTCAAGAAAAGGGAGGTTATCGTTTCATGGAAGCTGCTTCTCTGTGGGTAGAAGGTTAGACTCGTTAAAGACGTTTTCACTTTCTTATGAACTTGTCTGTTTGCCTTTTGCTTTGGGGAAAGGAATTTATTTGATGGACTAATACAGTACAGTATAGCCATCGAATATCCACCGGACCTTTCAAAGGATATAGCATTTGTACAAAATGCTAATGACTTAGAAAGTGTGGCTTTAATGGGATTATTAGTGTTATTTTTATAACCTAAAAGAAATCCCTGTGTGGCAAGAGGGATTCTGATTACTCCCTTGATTTCAGATCTAACCTGAGAGCCTCCTTCCCCATCTGTTCTACCCAGATTTGCCAGGATTTGTCTAGGCTTCTGTTACGCAAACTCCAAGGTCTCTTTGACTCAAGAAATTTGTGTGTGTGTCTTATTTTCCCTATTCAACTAGAGCTCATTGGGGGCAAGAGTTGTGTGGTGTGTTTCATGTTTATCAAGCCCACATCTTAGTTCCTGCTTCAGTCATTCATTCATTCAGTCTGTCACTTAACATATTTTTGAGCACAACTACACACCAGTCATGTTCCAAGGTGCTGGGAACACAAACTTAAACAGATCAGGTTGAAATTCCCATCCTTTGGGAACTTATATTCTATTGGCTTTGACTGATTGCTGAGAACAGCTTTCATTTCTTTAAGTGTCTAGTTGCTGATCCCTGGGGGTTCAGCTGAAAGGAAGTGTAAGTGACTGTTGTGATGGTCTTTCCTTTCTCTAAGGATGTGATCAAGATCAGGGAATAAATAAAGCGCTTAAAGAAAACCTGTCATTTCAGAATTTGGAGCTGGACTTCATGTGGCTGGAGGTATAGCCCCAGGCAGAGGGACTGGTGCCCGATGGATAGTCTGAAGTTGAGGGGGCAAGACGAGGAGGTAACTTGCCTGGGTCATAACAGTTTTATGTCGTTTCCTCTTCTTCCCCTCATGGTTCCAAAGTCAAGCATTTGGGAACTCTAGGATTCAGAGAAAATGAGGGGCTAGGACAAAGGTCTCTGTGGGAAGGGAATGGTGGCTGGCCATGTCCAATGTTTCAGGAAGCCTTAAAATGACCTAAAATGAGAACGACCCCCAGGGCGTGAGCCTGGGGCTAGAGTTGGGAGCCAGGAAAGGCGGGAAGTCACTCACTGGGAGTTCTCAGAAATTTACAGATGAGTACAAGACTTCCTACAGAGTGTGTGATTGAGCTCTTAGCTCTTTTTTTTTTTTTTTTTTTTTAGATGTTAAAGGAAAACGTGGGCCTGGAAGGCTGGGGTTCTTGGGGGGGTCCAGATTATTCTGTGGTCACGCTGTCTTTCCTAGCTTGTGAGAAGAGCCGGTTGGCAGCGCTTTAGAGGGGTCCCAACGTGTTTATTGGGTGGGTCTTCACATTGCCTCACTTCTGGCAAATCCAAGAACTTGCAAAGGTTTCTGGGAGTAAAAAGGTCTCATGTTCAAGCCATTCCCTCATACTTGGAAGCAAGCTTTCCCTAAATTAGAAGTAGACAGGCCGTAAATCTGAGTTTACAGAATGTGATGTTCTAAACTGGTTTCCGTTGCCCTATGACACTGTTTTCAGGATACGCTCTCTGCAGTGGCCCCGCGGGTCTCAGGAGCCCACCGTTTGTTCTCTAACAGATGCAGAACTAATCCCAGGAGAAGGCAGCAGGGCTTTCAAGCACGTGGTTTTGATGCATTCCTTGCCCACAAAGAAGAAACTGTTTTCCATGCAGAAGTGTTGCTTAAATGCGGAACTGATTCATCAGCAATCTATCTGCACAAGCCCCCGCGTCTGTGCGAACTGAAAATAAACTACGTTGACCCAAATTCCCAGCAGTTGGGGGCAAGGTGAAGAATGAGTGGCAGTGCCTTCTCTCTCCCGGCCTCTTTGGCAAACCCATTCATCCCAACACTCCGAAAAGCATTAACCCAGGGGGGAAAACCCTGGGTTTCATGAAAAAGACAGATTCAATTTGATTCCAACGAGCTCCCCCTTTCCCTAGAGATACACACCCCTTCACTGTTCCAGCTTTCAAATTAAACTTTGGGAAGGAGGGTTCCAAAGATCACCTTGATTGGAGGGAGACCCATGTGGCAAATGACTTCTCTGTTTTTGCAAAAAGTGAGGCTTCAGAGAAAACCTGGAACCCCAAGACTTGTGCCTGAAAATGTAAACTTGTACTGAAGAGAATGCTGCATTTGCAACGACTAAAGCAGGTGATCGTGGCCACACTCAGGCAGGTTAGCCACGTGCCTGCCCATGTTCCATTTGCAGTTTAGCTTCTAAACCCCTTTGGCGTAACCTCTTCCCTTTGGAGGGTGAAAAACAAATTGAATGATGGAGAATAGTTAGCATCAGAAGATTTAATCATCTTCTCATCCATTTGCTCTCAAAACTAACTGGAAGAATGGAGAGGCTTCTCCCTTTATTACCATTTAGCTGTGCACCTCAGGGCTCTACTTTGCTCCCTCAAAGCTTTTAATGGCCCCAGATAAATCAGAGCTTTGACATCACCCGCCACTTTATGTAGTCAGAATACTCCATCCTAATCTAGGATCCGACAGTCTGACAGCTCATTTACTTTTGATCACACTCTGCTGAGTCTTTTACCTTGAACAGAGCTTTTCTGCAATGGACAAGTTCACAATTCCACTTCAGCTTGCAATTGGGCTTTCCAGAATTTTCCATGGGTCTTCTTAAGGGTGAGAAAGGGAACGCCTTAGGGGTTGAGACAGAAGGCAGGTTATGAGGCATGCCAGAGCTGAAACAGATATCTAGAAGCCAGCAGCAAAAGAAAACAAAACCCAAGCCCAAGTTGAAAAAAGAAAAGAGATCTCTGAGAGGCAGGTTCCCTTGCGGGCTCTCTAAGGTGGTCATTGAAGCAGAGTGTGGCACCCGCTGGTTCTGTCTCAAACCCAGTTCTACTCAATACTACCTGTGTGATCTTACGAGAATTGGCCACTCTGTGCCTCCTCAGTGAAATCAGAATCCAATGAACCCAAATCATAATCTAGAATAGTAATAACACCTGACAAAAAGGGTTAGGGAGGGGGTTCATATTTGAGTTAGTATTTGAAAAGCTCTTAGAACAGTTTCCCACACAAAGTAAACAAGCTATGAACATTAGCTCAAAGCCAAGAAGGTCGGGGATTTTCAAGAGGTCTCCGGATTAGAGCACATTGGTTAGGAACTATTTGAAAGCTTTATGTTTCTGCTGCCAAAGGGATCAGAATGTAGGAGACATCTTCATGCCTCCAACATTTTAGAAATAAATTGTCAGATTGGAGTCAAGTAGAAGGAAACTTCTACTCTTCAGACTTGAACTTCCTTGTGACTCCACCTACTTACTCTCACAAGTAAGAAATGCAATGAGTCTCAAGAGACAGGAACCTGGGAAATCTCATGGCCGTCTTGTGTGTCCTAGTCACTGGGTTCCCAGTTACCTACTAGAAGCAGAATCACAGAGGAAACTGGCTGGCCACCATTTCTGATAAACATCTAAGTTGGTTTGTGTGCTCTGAGACTTCAAGCCATTAAACTCCAGGGAACTTCTCTTTTTAAATTTTCCTTCCCTTTCCATATGTTAAAAAAACAAGTTTAAAAGATGTCACACTTTTGTTCTCACGATGCAGAGGTTTTGACACTGTCATCTGCGATCACTTCGTCCGTTGCCACTTTCAATATTGTATTTTAGAGGCAGCATAGTTCAGGGGTGAGAACATAGCCTCGAGGCTCAAATTCCATTTCTGGGACTACCGAGATGTGTACCTTTGGGTGAGGCACTTGGTTTCTCCATGGCTCGGTTTGTGCATGTATAAGGGAGGATTGATATCTCTACCCTTATCAGACAGTTTTCGTGAGACTGAACCGAGAGCTTCCTCTTCGTAAGTCAGCGCAGAGCAGGACACGCGGCTCAGGTTCAGTAGCTGTCAGCTGTTCCCGTGAACAATGTCTTATAATGGTAGAATGGTTGGATATCCTTTCAAGCAGGTTCATGTTCATTGTCTTATGTGACAGCGAGAGTTTCGTTCAAAAAGTAAGGAAAGGAATTTTCACCCCACTTTAGAGAGGAGATGACCGAGGCAAAAGGATGGGGAGAAATCTGCCCAAGGTTTCCAGTGAATTAGCACCAGTCGAACCTGAAACTGGATCTCCAAGACCCTCAGTCTTGTGCAATATCCGTGGTTAGTGCTTCTAGACAATTAAAGCATATTCTGATGATCTGGGAATCCTGCTGAAATGCAGATTCTGACTCAGCAGATCTGGGAGGGGTAGGGCTGAGAGAGTGCATTTCTGTTTCTTTTTTTAAAAGATTTTATTTATTTTCAGAGAGATGGGAAGGGATGTAAAAAGAGAAGGAGAGAAACATCAATGTGTGGTTGCCTCACATGTGCCCCCCAACTGGGAACCTGGCCCACAACCCTGACTGGGAATCGAACCGGTGACCCTTTGATTCACAGGCTGGTGCTCAATCCATGGAGCCACACCAGCCAGGGCAGAGTGTGCATTTCTAACAAGCTCCCAGAAGATTTTGATGCTGCTGGCCCGTAGAGCCCCCACTTGGAATAGCAAAGCTTTATAACTGCTTATATAGACTTCTAGCATTCCCTTGATGTTAATTTTCATCCGAATGCAAGAAAAAGAAGTGTGGAGTAGAATCACAAAATATATCGTGGGGATAATTCCCAAAGTTACCCTTCTTTCACCACTGTGCAGTTACATGGCAGTTAATTACCAAAATGCCCACTGACCTTTGTAGTAGCAGTACAAACAAGCAACCCTAAATTTTGCCAAAGCCCACAATCAATCCAAGTTCCCTCTCTGTTGGACGATTGGAGGTTCCCACAGAGCCGCACAAAAGTCCCTCCACTTAACACCAGGGAGTTCATTCCCAAAGGAGAGCTCCCTCGAAAAGAACATTCCTCTTTCTTCTGAAAACTGATTGCTCCCTCTCTATGTACATTTGTTTTTCATTTACACAGATATTTCAACAATGTAGGTCTTGCATAACCTAGGTAACCCAAACCAGCTAAAATAAGAACCACTTTCAACTTTTCCATCGAGTTTCAAACCACACGTGAGCTTTCCACAGATCACAGGGCAGAAAGAATGCCAAGGGTTTTGCGGGGAGGGCAGCCCTCTTTAATCTGAGTTGTCACAAAAGAGGGGACAGACGCTCAGGAGAGGTTCAAGTCCATCATAACAAATCGGCTCATGAAGAGGGCATTTCTTTCTCCACAGTGGGTTGTTTTGCTCCGTTTTTGTACTTTTACTTTCAGAGTAAGCTGATCTTTGCATATTAGGTGAAGAGTTGGCAAACGTTTCCTATCAAGAGCTAGATAGTAAATATTTTCGGCTTTGCAGGCCATAACATCTCTGTGGAAAGGATTCAACTCTGCCCTTGTGGCTCCAAGGCAGCCACAGACAATCTGTGAAATTGGGTGGGGCTGTGTCCCAGACAGGCTTTGTTCCTGGACACTGAAATTAGGATTTTGATTCATGGTCACAGGTGACAGAAGATTTTCCTTCGGATTTTGCTTTCCACCATTAAAAAGTACAACCCATTCTCAGCTCTCAGGCTGTACAAAACCAGGTGACAGGCAGGATCTCTGTCTCGGGTCATAGTTAGATGGCCTCTATGTTACAGTCATGTGCGCACAGCCAAAGGCAACATGCTCATATATAGTAATGTTGCAGATTAGATGTAGAATAGACTTCCAGATTTCCTGCGTTTATGATGGCAGCTTTAAAGGAAACCAAAGCTGCATGCTGGGAACTGTTCTGAGTGTTCCGCACATGTTTTCTTATGTTCGCTTTCAGTCTCTAATACATTTTCATTTCCTAAGGTTGTTTAGTTTATGAATGTGAAACCATCAACTTCCCGTGTCAATTTCAAGTAGCTAAGTTTCCTATTTGTTTGAATTCCTTTAGTGGACCCTCATCTTGCATTTATTTGTTTTAGCTCCAAAGCCTGACCATATTCATAGCAAGAGTCTGGAAGCATAAGTAGTAGTTTTCTCAAAGGAATGTTTTCTGACCAGTTCATTTTACTGAAACCTCCTAAACTATGCTTTGATTCTAGTAATAATGATGGTAATACTGGCTTGTGGCAAAGTTCTTCAGTCTTTTGGTTTGTATATATTATAGCTACAAGTTAGGTTTTCTGTTTTTTTTTTTCATGGAAGAATTCCATGCATAGCCCACAAATTGTTTTAAATGTACACTGGATCTTTGTGACATGTAAAATGCACGTACACTTTTCTGGACATGCATTGTTCTTTTTGTTAGGTATTCTGAGCTTCCTTTTCTTTTGCAGATTCCTTTTCACATTAGGCACAATCGGCATCGAATCCCTGCCACTGTCACCATGCACGTACCTGCCCATTAACCTGCATGGTCTTAGCTGTAGGAATTTCTCTAAAGTTATGAAATTAATGTTTTCCAAACACCTGATTTGTTTCTTCTTCCCCTTAGTAGCACTAATATAAAACGAGATACATAGGGTTTTGTCTTGGGTTTCTTCTTTTGTGGCTTCTGTATATTTTCACCTAATTGTTCATCTGACAGATTGTAGACACAGAGTATATTTATTCACGGGAATATTTTCTTGTGACCCCATACAAATAATTTAATTTGTTTATACCAAAAGAGTTTATCTGGGGAACAGGTCAGTCAGAAACATCTGAAACATCGTCTCTCTTAGAACAGCCCTTGAACTCCATACAAGTACCATTGACTTGGAACTGTTCCCAGTGCTGGTCGGAGGTGGGAAAGCGGACCGGAGTGGCACCAGCTGTGGAGGTCGGCAGGCTGCCCCCACACCTGGTGAGAGGCTTGGCCGGCCCTGCTTGCACACCTGATGGAGGGAGGAGCGTTGGTTAGCTCCCTTCTGATCTTTTGCTTGTGTTCTGTGGCTCCTTGGAAAGGGGCCTTGGGACACAAAGGCTTTGTCAGAAGAGGAGGGGTGGGGGAAGGCAGCAGCTGCGGCCCAGCTGAAGAGCTCCCACAAGCGTTCAGGTCTCCAACATCTGCACTTCCTTAGCCCTGACCTTTCTGCAGTCCTTCTCTGAAAATGAGGTAGTGCTCCCAAGAATTCAAGCTCATGTCACAACCCTGCAGGATCCAGGATGTCCCTGGGTGGCCTAACAATAGAAGCACAGTGTCCTGGAGGAAATTAAAAAAAAGGGGGGAGGGGCAGAAGAGCTCTAAGTGAGCAAATCTGCAATGTTATAAGGGCCAAACTATTCAATGTCTGTTAAATTGCCAATTCATAAAACTGAAAAGAAACAAAGAAGGTACATACAATTGGCAAATCTTTACTTATTTTCAGTGTCTTAAGGCTTTGGAGAAAATTGACTGAAAGAGAAACAGCATCTTCAAATATAGACAAGCAGGTTTTTCCTACAAGCAAGTGGAGTTCAGACCTCTAGGCACTTCAGTTTTCCCTTCAGGGTCCCCCACAGCAGAGGTAACATGGGGGACCCCAGTTTGTTCAATTCACTGCATGCTGGGGGGAGGCAGGGACATGCACGATGAGACAGCCGCTTCTGCTTCGCTCAGTATGAGTCACACGGTGGCTGTTGCACCAGGTTGACCCTTCTAATCTTCTGGTCATGCTTGGCCTGCCCTCTTGGATGTTATAATCTGAGGGAAGTGGGTCCAGTACACAACTCTGAATGTGGCCAGTATCTTTGATCATTTTAGAAAGTGGAAAACAAAAAAAATACGAGGTCTGTCCGAAAAAAGTCCAGCCATTGTTAATATGACAAGAACAGTTTGCACGGCATTGATGTAACCTGGCAGCCAAGGAGAGGGGGCTGGAATGCGCGTGCGTAAACAGTGACGACTTCACTGTACTAGTCAGTGGGGGTGGTAGATGCCATTCAGTGAGCATGTGTGCTGTGTGGCCATCACATTCAAAATGACTGAGCAAGTAGAGAGCGAATCTGTATCACATTTTGCATTGAACTTGAACATTCCCCCACAGAAACTATTCAGATAATTCAGAAGGCTGCAGCTATGGGCAGCTGGTGATTGGGAGCTTCAAAACGACAATGTACCTGCTCATGCATCATGTCTTGCGCAGAGTTTTTTGTGAAACATCAAATCACCCAGGTGACTCAGCCCCACTACAGCCCAGATTTGGCTTCTTATGGCTTCTGGCTTTTCCCAAAACTAAAATCACCTTTGAAAGAAAAGACATTTCAGACCACCAATGAGATTCAGGAAAATACAACGGGGCAGCTTATGATGATTGGGAGAACTGTGTGAGGTCCCAAGGTGCCTGCTTTGAAGGGGACTGAGGAGTCATTGTCCCGTGTGCAATGTTTCTTGTATCCTGAATCTTCTTCAATAAATGCCTCTATTTTCCATAGTATGTGGCTGGATACTTTGTGGACAGACCTCAGATATTCTGTGCAAGTCTCACAATGAAAGAGTCCTCCATGGATCTGTATAGATCCAAAAAATTAGGGAGTAAAGGCAAGTATCCTAAGAAATACGGAGTCTAAGAAACCAAACAGACAGAAAGGTAGGTGAACATTTTGCGTGGGAGAAAACTTATGAAAGATTCTTGTTCCAGGTTTCTGAATGACAAGCTCTAATGCTTCTTTAGAACATTTAAAGAAAAGTTGAAGAATTCATTGCAGTACAAATTCAGTTAGAGTAGAGAAGACTTCCATAATAACATGAAGTGTTTTGTTTTGTTTCTACCTTTTCATTTTATAGCGCTAAGAAAGAAAAGCTGCTAGGAGATTCTGGTGAGTGGGAAGATCTCCAAAAAACCTGCCTCCTGGATCATTTTGATCTAATAGCTCTTGGTGACTTTTTCAGCTGCGTGGGAGGAAGCTATGGAAAAAGGATGCAGACCATTATTTTCTTGATTGAATCATATAATGAACGACATTGCAAAAGGAGTCAGAGCTTGTGCCAAAGATTATTATGTAATTAATTCTCCCACTTAAAGGAAAACATGGTCAAAAGCTGTTTTCGAAACTAGATTTTTATTTTTGAGAATACTATACCTCGGGGGATATGTAACAAATCACAATGCTGTCTTATCTTAACCCATTAATGGCTAAAGAGAATATTGTGTCCCCCCCCAAAAAAAGAATATTAGGAACACAGTGGTTACAGCCTACATCAGTAAAGCAAACAAAAGAACTAACATGGTCATTTCAATTACAAAAGCCTAAGAAACAGGAAAATCTTATGTCTCTAGACAAAAGAAGGAAGCATTCCACAGACATGGGAATATTACCTTAAGAGGCAGATGTTTTGGTGAGAATCATTTGACACACTTGGAAGTGGTTTGATTTTTCAAATATTTCCAACATGTATGAATAATAATATTTATAACTATTTTTTAGCCTCTTTATTGGGACAGGAGATATCTTTAGGAACTGAGAAAACGTAACCTTTAAGGGAGAGAATAGAGTGAGCACCAAAGACTGAAGGTCAGAATTTGAATTCTGAATACCACTGACGAGTGAATAAGATTCTAACATGATTACCAAAGGCTTGATTTCTGAGCTCCTAATAGAAAAACCAGTCATCATCAGCACTGAGTGATGGCTTTCTGGAAGGTGTGGCATCATATCAATATAATATCTATTTAAAATAAAGTCATTACATTGGTGGGTCAATAACAGGAGAATCTCAGGGGAAAGACAACTAATCCATTGCCTTACAACAGACATAATTCAAATCTTTTCTGATATGTAGGTGACTTCCTACCAGTTGTCATCTAAAGACATAACGTGATACATAAAATATTATTTTATATTAAGCAACACCAATAATAAATGTTTTGTTATTTTTGTTATGTATATAGCTCATAGTGTTTTTCTTTGAGTGAAAGGTGAATTGTTTGAAGATCTAGAATGTGACAGATAATAAATGGATTGCAGACATAAATGACAATATTGTCATGTGGGTTTGCTATTTACAGGCATTCGTAAATTGCATATAGCACACATAACAGAACTCTGCCATGGATTATCCTGGAGCTCTTTCCTGTGGTCCATTTGGTGGAAATCATCCTGGAATTCTCAGGGGTTAGGTGTTTTTCTGGAAGGAATATCAATCCTGGAGTTAATCCAATTGTACTGTCACTTCTGACCTCCCCACATGCAACTGTCCTAGCAGTGGAAACATGTGGTCAGGGACTACAGGAACTCATGTGATGATGTGGTCTAGGCCATTACTATTTTTATAACAAATTTACTAACAAAGCACATGGGATCTTGAATAATCTCTGTTTAAACAAAGTTTCAGGAGAAGTGCCCAAACTAAGGGTAACCTCAAACAAGAACTTTCTTCTATACACACATGCATGATAATTAGCAGGACATAATTTGTCTATTTCTCAAATGCTCTTCCCCGGAATCTGTTGGTTCCTCGACCAAGATGATTAAAATAAATAAACACAACTGTAATTCTTTATCACTAGATCCCGAGCAATGGTTTCTAGAACCTAGAACTCAGTCCCTATTTGTAGACTGGAGGCAACAAATGGGACAAATAAGGATTGTTTGAGGTTGGTGTCCCTTTGAAAAGGCACTGGCTTTTGCGTGTTTCTAATGTGTGTCCTCTCCCCTGGAGGAGGAGAAGATTGCTGTGGAGAGTAGGATAAAATATACTTGATGAGGCTTGTTTTTCTTTGCATGAGAAATTCCACCCCATGCACATGGCCTTGAAAATTGGCTCTGCGCTTGGAAAGAAAGCAAGTACCTGTAGAGAGGCAGAATGTAGAGGCGAGAAAGGTGCTCTGTAGGAAGCTACCCCCACCAGATGCCATTCCCTTTCTAAAACTGGAATTTCTATGTTCATCCATTTGTTTGCACAGGGCTTTCTCACTTTGCATGGTTTTGTTTATTTTGATTTTGTTCTGGAATCCAATATCAACACACTGTGAGGAGCAGCTTCGAGACAGTGTTTATGAACAGCTGAAGACAAGGATCAAGTTAAAGGGCACATATACTCCCAGAGGGGTTTTCCGCTTTGCACTTCATGATCTTCACGTCGCTACCACGCACTGGCCAGGCCAACTTCAGAGAGCTAGAAACACAACCTCTATACAGATACATGGGGAGCAGGTATCAAAGACATTTCAGTCATTAACGAAGAAGACAAGCACATAGCACAGGCTGACATATATATAGATACACAGAATGTTCAATGTGTTAAAGAAAAGTTAAAATATGATCTCAAAGGTCAATACAAAACTCTTCAATGTCCTACAAGGCAATAAAACTGTAACCTTTGAGGTTATCCTTCTTTTTCCATTTTTTTTTTTAAACCAAACAAATCGTTTGCAAGTCCACTGGTGGACAAAACAGTCCTTTGTAACTGAGCAAGCTATGTGTGAGCATCTAACTTGGTAGAGGCCGGGTCCTAATCGATGGCCAACAGGAACTCAAACAAAGATGCAGTTCCATCGAGAATTACGTGCCCTTGGCTCAGTATGTCTTCGAAAGGACGTTCAGTCACCATTTCTTTCTTTAATGTCCACGGATTGTATACGTTTTCGTCACAGGGCCACACACAACACATTCTGCCTAAAGTTCAGCAAAAGGGGGCTTTATGGGTGTTGATCTCAGCAATTCCCTTCTAATTCCCCCAAATCTCTGCCATGGAAAGTTTCAGCAACCAAAGGAAAACCCTGATGCTTCAAAATAAGAGATTTTGAGGGACTTTTCTGCAAAAATCAAGCTTTGGCCATGTACCCAAGGACAAAGGGGGGCCCCTCTCCACCCAGCAGCTCACGTACTAGGCCAGCAGTTTGCAGCGGGACTGGTTGTCAATGTTCTATTGTCACCTGAGGTTTTGAGAGGTGTGACTGCCCACGGCTGGCCACAGCTCCTCCGCCTGCATTTTGCTAGCCTGAACTTGTCCCCAGAAAGTCCTCTAGAATGTTGCAATGAAGAAAACCAGAAGCGGCCCTGGCTGCAGAGCTCCATTGTTTAGAGCATCATCCAGATGTGCCTGGATTGTGGGTTGGATCCCCAGTCAGGGCACATATAAGAGTCAACCAAGGAATTCAAAAATAAGTGGAGCAACAAATTGATCTCTCTCTGTCTTTCTAAAATCAGTAAATAAAAATTAAAAAAGAAAATAACAGAAACAAAAACCAGAAGCCCACAGGCCATCTCAGGCAGAGGAAACCACAGACAGACTCGCTGTCTTCCACAGGCTCCGAACTCAAGTTGACCCTATTTGTTTCCCAGTATTGTAAGTCTTGGGATCTTGGCAAAGGTTCAACATGCAGTGCTGTTCGAGCAGGGAGAAACGGAATTACAATTCTTGCCACAGGCTTTGAGGCACAAGAGTGAGATTCAAATTCTGTGTCCACCATATCCATGCCACTGCACCTGCTCCTCCAAGTCCCGGTTTTCTCATCTGTACAGTGGGACTGAGAAGACTTGCATGCCACGATGCATCCATCCCTCCGCCACGCTAACATAACCACAATTGTGTTCGCAGCAGCAGTACACGCAGCTCTGTTTCCCAGACCTTCCTGTAGCTGGGAATAGCCATGTCACCTGATTTGGGGCAGTGGGACCTAAGCAGAAGTCTTCTCGGGACTGGGGTGAACTCTGGAAAGTTTTTATTCCCTCCTGAAATGGTGACTGAGCCAGCTGGTGTGGCCTTTCCCTTTTCCCATCGTCTTCCCACCTTGAATGCAGAAGTAATGCTGGGAACGTGGAAAGTAAGGGAAAGACCAAGAGAACCCCAGTGACACGGGCACAGCCGTGACAGGGTGGAGCTCTTTGATTTGAACATTGAAAATGTCTAGCTCCAAACTTCCTGTTCTGTGCGAAAATAAACTCCTCTAGCTTTAAGCCACTCAGGGATTTTCCATCAGTTGCTGCTGAAGTCATTATTCAGGGATGCAATGTGCATGAAATGATACAAGAGCTGAGTCTCCCAAGGTAAACTCTGGACTTGGGATGATTATGATGCATCAGCATAGGCTCATACTTGGTAACAATGTGTGACTCCGAGGACTGATGTTGATGATCCGGGAGGCTATGCTTGTGGGGGGGCAGGGAGTGGGTGGGAAATCTATGTACCTTCCTTTCAATCTCGTTGTGGAAACTAAAACTGCTTTGAAACGTTCAAGTTGTCAAAAAGAAGGGAAAAAAGCTGAGCTTGTAGGAGTTTGAGGTTTGAGTACTCAACTAATGCCCCGTTCTCTGTGAAAACACACAGGCTGGGAATCCTGCAGCCTGGCTTTTGTTATGGAACTGCAATGGCCTCTCCACCCCCCTAGCCCCAAACCTTAAAAATTTGTCTTCAATATAGCCAACTCTTTAAAAGTAAGCATGTGATCGGTACCCCCAACTAAGGTTGATTCTTGACATGGAACAATTGTTTTCAATCACTTTGCCCTATCAATCCCATAAATAATAGAAATATGGAATTAAAAATATTTTTCCTTGCAAACTCAATTGATTCATTAAATAAAATATTTAATGAATACCTACTAAGTTCCAGGCTTTGGGAAGATAAATACAAATAAAACCCCTGGCACTCACAGTCTAGGGATGAAGATAGACTTGGAAACAAACAATTTCAAAAAGATTGGAAGGAAAACCACCAGAATATCTCTGTGGTTTTCCTGAATAAGAAGCCACAAGCGTTTCTTAAAATGTATTTCTAAACTTTCCAAATTTTCTATATCAAGGATACGTAATAGTAGGAAACCCAGACAATTCCTCAAACATAAAAAAGTCCTTTGTTAGACAATAAACTTTGCCTTTTTATTTGAAAAATATGGTTACTGGTTTTGACATATCCCCAGGGTGGAAGAAGACAGGTATGAGTCACGGTTTTGGAGCCGAACATATACATCGCCTGTTGCCAGACCCCAGGCAGCTCACAGACTGGGAGAGCGGCAAGGGACCTCAGAGACGACCTAAGACAACTCCCTGCTCCTCCGGTGAGGAAATTGAATGGCAGATGAGATCTTGGCTAAAACCAGTGTCCTGAAATTCTCCATTAGAGTGAATCCTCACACATGGAAACAGCATTAAAAAAATAAAAGTCCTACTGGGAGAAGACCAAGCGGTTAGAAGACAAATGGCCTGGTTATCAGCAGGTATTTATAACCACATTCTTAGTGCCAAAGATTCTAGTAGAATTTTTTTTAAAAAATAGACTTTATTTTTTGAGTAGCTTTAGGTTCACCGAGGGAAAGGCACAGAGATTTCCCATATACCCCCTCGCCTCCCTCCCCAGACTCCCCCAATGTCCACATCCCCCACCAGAGTGGGACATTTGTTACAAATGATGAACGTACATGAGCACAACATTAAAATCCACAGTCCATAGTTTTCATTAGGATTCCCTCTTGGTGTTGAACGTTCTATGGATTTGGACAAATGAACAATGACATCTACCCGCCGTCATGGTATCACAGAGTGTGCTTTCTCTGCCTTAAGCACCCTCTGTGTTTCACCTTTCAATCATTTCCTACCCACCCCCTTGAAAGCCCTGGCAACCACTGCTCTTTTTCCTGTCTCCATACCTCTGCCTTTTTCAGAATATCATCTGCTTGCAATCTTGCACTCTGTAGCCTTTTCAGGTTGGCTTCTTTCACACTTAACAGTGGGCATTTAATGTTCCTCCACGTCTTTTCATGACTTGATAGTTTATTTCTTTTTAGTGTTGTATGAGATTCCATTGTCTGGGTGTCCCACAATTTATCCGTTTATCTATTGAAGGATATCTGGTTGCTTCTAAGTTTTGGAAATTATGAATGAAGCGGTTTCAAGTTTACATCTGTGTACACGTTTTTTGTTTGGACATACATTTCCAGCTCTTTTAGGCAAATACCGAGGTGCACGAATTGCTGGAGCCTATGGTAAAAGTATGTTTCATTTTGTGAGGGATTTCTAGACTGCCTTCTAAACTGGTTGCACCACTTTGCATTCCCACCAGCAATTAACAAGAGTTTCCATTGCTCCACATCCTTGCCAGCATTTGGTGTTGTCAGTGTTTCAGATTTTGGCTGTTCTGATAGGCGTGTGGTGGTATTTTCTTGTTGTTTTAATTTGCGTCTCCTAATGGCATGATGCACAGCATCTTTTCATGTGCTCATTTGCCATCTGTATGTCTTATTTGGTTCTGCGAGAATATTTAACATTCAGTTGCCTGACTGTCTCAGTATCTGAATAGACTTGAGTGATTTTTTACACTTGAAAACTGGCTGTGTTGACCTCACAGCTTAGCAATTTGCTGAGTTTGAAAGCATAGCGCTTCATAGATACAGTGCACCACACACTTCCCCATCACGGAAATTCAGCTGACATGACCAAATGGACAGTTACTAAGTGACCAGGTGTGTGCCTGGAGGTCTGGCCCAAAGCAGGCTATGTTGTTTAAATATAGCTTAATATAATATTTTTTACACTAAATTGTAAATACCAGTGATCACCCAGCAAATGAATCATTAACCACTTCTGGCTTATGTCATCCTGGATAAACAAAATGTGGTTTGTCCGGTACAATGGAATATTATCAGCCATAAAAAGAAAGGAAGTACTGATACATGTTACAATGTGGATGACTTTTGAAAACTTTATGCTCACTGAAAGAAGCCAGACACTAAAGAATACATATTGTATGATTCTACTTATATGAAATGTACACAATTGGCAAACCCATACAGACAGAAAACAGATTAGTCATTGCTAGGGGCTTGGGGGAGGGGGAATGGGAAGTGAGTGTTAATGGGTTCAGGGTTTCTTTTTGGGGTGACAAAAATGTTCTGGAATTAGAAAGTGGTGTTAGTCGCACAACTTTGTAAACATACTACAAACCACTGAATTTTACATTTTATTTTTCTATTGTTATTCTATTACAGTTGTCCCAATTTTCTCTTTTTGTCCTCTTCCCCCCACTCCCACAGTCAGTCCCCACCCTGTTGTCCATGTGTGTGGGTCCTTCATCCATGTTCTTTGTCTAGTCCCGTCCCCTTCTTTACACCATTATCCCCTTCTCCCGCCCCTCACAGTCACTCTGTTCCATGTTTCTATGTCACTGGTTCTGTTTTGCTTGCTAGTTTCTTCTGTTCATTGGGTTCCTCTTATAGGTGAGATCATGTGGTATTTGTCTTTCACTGCCTGGCTTATTTCACTTAGCATCATACTGTCCACTTCCATCCACGCTGTCGTAAAAGGCAGGAGTTCCTTCTTTCTTTCTGCTGCGTAGTATTCCGTTGTGTAAATGTACCACAGCTTTTGATCCACTCATCTACAGATGGGCATTTAGGTTGTTTCCAGCACTTGGCTACTATAAATAGCGCTGCAATGAACATAGGGGTGCATAGGTTCTTTTGAATTGGGGTTTCAGGGTTCTTTGTGTATAATCATAGCAGTGGAATCACTAGATCAAAAGGCAGTTCCATTTTTAGTTTTTTGAGGAAACACCATACTGTTTTCCACAGTGGCTGCACCAGTCTGCATTCCCACCAGCAGTGCACCAGGGCTCCCGTTTCTCCACACCCTCACCAGCACTTGTGGCATGTTGATTTATTAATGATGGCCATTCTGACTGGTGTAAAATGGTATCTCATTGTGGTTTTAATATGCCCATTTTTTAATTGGATTGTTTGTCTTCCTGGTGTTGCTTTGTATGAGTTCTTTATATATTTTGGAGATTAAACCCTTGTCTGACGTATCATTGGCAAATAAAGAGTAAATTTTGTGGCATGTGAATTATATGTCAATATTTTTTTAACAAAGGGATTCTTGGGTTAGTTATCTTTTCAATTATTTGCTAGAGGACCTATAAAGTTGACTCCATCTTTTATAAAATTGCACGGTGTGGGTTCCATTCTACAATAGTTTTCACTTAGGTATTAATTATAGTCCCTTAAATGGAAATGACATAAGATTTCTAAAACTACCCTGGTTTTTATTCACTCCTATCTCATGAGTTGTATTCTCTTCCTTTCATGATGATATCTCCTTCTAAAATATAGTCATTATTTCTTGGGGTTTTTTTTTTTGTTTTTTTTTTTTTGTCTCTTGGAATTTTATGGGGTTTGTTCTTTGAAAGGGTTGATCCAGTTTCCTCCCCTTCTTCCTTCTTTCTTTCTTTTATAGTGAGAGGCCCAAAGATTAAAGTAAGGGCAGTAAGACATGTCCACTCCCAAATACAGGGCAGGTTGAGCAAACAAGCTGCATTATCAAGAGATAAAGCTGGAGGATTGGCCAAGATGGAGTCCAAGAGGGCAGCGCCCAGGAAGGCCAGGCTCTGCCCACCCATAAACCGTATCCTGGGGGCCTCTCCCACTGTGCAGAGGGCGAGCCCGTTTCTTCACAAGCACAGCTCCAGTGACTATTGGCAGAATATCTCTGGGATGCAACCTGTTGCTGGAGGTCTGTGCTTCCACTGTGTTGTGTAGGTTTCAGACAACATGTCTGCAGGATGTCAAATATGCCATTACACTGGGTCATACCAAGGTGTTCACCTACATGGCCTCACTGATAAAATAAGGACTGGTTATTTCCAGGTCCTTGCGATGGGAGAGAGGCACTCTCCTCTCTTTTTGGGCTGTGCATAGTGAGTTCGATAAGGACCCAGATCCACTTTGCATGAGAGGGGTTGGTGAGTCGCTGTGAGGACACTGAAACTCTCCCAAGTCCTCTGTGAAGCAGGGATCACCCTTTAGCCAGGTTGAGACAGGTCCATGCCTAACAAGCCCAGCACATGGCGTACTGTGTGACTCACTTCATGGGGCAGGCTCCGTCCTGAAAAGATCTGTTTAAATCTAATTATATTTGAGGGTCTGGCTCATTAGAAAACTCCAAAAGTATATTCCTCTGAAAAGGAAAAACATCAAGGCCCACTAAATCAGCGACGTGGAACACTGGGATACATGTAAGATAGGCTTTTATTGAAGTATATCTGTACAGGGATAGCCCTGGCTGGTTTAGCTCAGTGGATTGAGCGTCGGCCTGCGAGCTAAGTGTCGCTGGTTCGATCTTCCAGTCAGGGCACATCAGAGAAGGAAAACTCTGATTCCAAAAAACCTCCGCTGCCTTGCGGCATACCTCTTCAGGGGAAAGGCTAAGGGAGTAAACCCCGACAGAAAATCCGGAGCCGGAGTCCCTAACGCGGTTTGATGTTGTAGTCAACACCGGCAACTCCTGCGGCGCACTTGAAGCCAAGCTGTATTGACTCTGTCTTTCCCTTGGACCCTTCAGCTGCGAAGAGAGGGGGGGTCTGCTGCATGGGCAACAGCAGACCCTCCATATCACCCTGCCCAGGCTCTGTAGCTTCAGCTTCACTGGAGAGGACACTCCAGCGTCATCGCAAGATGTCGATTCAACACGGGAGGAGACAGATACCGTGTCACCCCCGAGTCGGACTGCACAGCCATTCTCGGCGGTGCAGATAGACTCTTAAGAAGCTACACCATCGTCTCTCGAGACGGACGGCTGCCGACGACAACGACGATCTGTACAGGGAAAACGATGAGGGGGTTGAATGCCTTTTTCCTTCAATACCCTTGAAGTGTGAAGTCAAAACACTGAGCCTTCTTCGTCATTTCACCTTCTGTCCCCAGTGCAGTGCCCAGAACACAGTAGGAGTCCCACAGATACTTGTTAAATGAATGTATACAGGTGTGATATTTTCCTTCATAGTCCAACTATCTCATTGAGGTAAGCATCCTTATCTGTTCATAGGAGAGGAAGTTGTGGCTGGTATGCCTTAGCTAATTTGCTCAAGGTCACACAGCAGGTGACAGCTGGAGTTGGAATGAAACCCAGGTCTGAGTTCTGAGTCAATGCAAAAACTGAGGCGTGGAGGCAAGATACCAATCCCCTCCCCCAATCCAATCACTGAAAGATAACTCAGAGTTAACCACCATTCAATGTTTTAAATATTGGTGTTGATTTACAAAAATGCATTTTAAATATCATAATTTTTGTCGCATAAATTGCCTTTTCAGACTAATATGTCATTCCATATTCTTGTATAGCAATGGTTCCCAAAGTGTGGTCTGTGGACCAGCAGTATCACCTTGGAACTGGGTAGAAATGCGAATTTCCAGACCCCATCCCAGATTTACTTAATCAGAAACTCTGAGGGTAATGCACAGAAAATCGTGTTTTATTTAACAAGCCTTCAAAAGGATTCTCATATTCACTCAACTTTGAGATGTGTCTCATTTTATCATATGAGTATATTTTAAATTACAATTCCTCTTCCATTGGAGGCTGAGCAGTCTCTGAACAACTTCATTTCTGGTAAAAATTGCAGTCATAAACATCCTTAGGATAAAACCTTTGGGCATATCTACAATTATTTCTCTAGAACAGACATAAGAAGTGCAATTGCTAGGCCAAAGGGTATGAACAACTGCAAGGACCCACGTTCTTTTTTGCTACAAGATCACAAGATCAGCGCAAGGTGGACTGTGGTCTGGAACAAATGTTCTTGTGCAGGTGACTTCATCAAAGATAGGAACATTCCATGGCAGAATGTGGAGCAGGCTCTAAGTATCCAGACGCCAGTGCAGGAAACTATTAGATCATGAAAAAGGTTCCGAGACTTAAGGAAATGGAGGAGGAAGTTAAGATGCAAAGCACAGATAGCTCCCCATAAATAAGCAAACAGTGGAGGGGGTTATCAGAAATTCAGCTCACATGAGAATGGACTGTGATTAAATTCAAATGCAAGGAAAGTATAAAGCAAAATTTAAATTCCACAGTGGTGAGGAATTTCATATTGGCTATTACATTAAAATGCCTTTCTGCACACAGATCAGGAAATTATTAAAACAAAACATTCCAAGCATTGTAAATGTTTCCAGAGACATCTGAGTCATTTTATAAAAATAGACTATTTTTCTCTTATTACTAAAAGTTGGAATCAAAAATTACAAATAGAAACCCCACACCAGAACTGATGATACATGACAGGGAATGTAAATATTCCTTGAACAAGTCCTTCCTCAAATGGAGGTCCTCGTTTGAGGGTCACAGCTGGCAAGCACATGAGGGACATAGGACAAAAACAGACAGATGACAATGAGCTTGTGGTCAGCAAACATTAGGCATAAAGGATGAAATGGTGACTCGCTATAAGATCCCTCTTTTGACCTATAAAAGTGGTGGTGCCCCATGGAACAAGGTTCTAGTCTCAAATGCTGCTTTCATGTATATGACCTTGGGCCAGATCGCTCTCTTAACCTGCATGTCAAAGGCATGCAGATATCTGCCCTTGTATATCTCCCGGTTGGCCCTGGCTGGTTTGGCTCAGTGGATTGAGCGTCGGCCTGCGAGCTGTCGCTGGTTCGATCTTCCAGTCAGGGCACATCAGAGAAGGAAAACTCTGACTCCAAAAAACCTCCGCTGCCTTGCGGCATACCTCTTCAGGGGAAAGGCTAAGGGAGTAAACCCCGACAGAAAATCCGGAGCCGGAGTCCCTAAGGCGGTTTGACGTTGTAGTCAACACCGGCAACTCCTGCGGCGCACCTGAAGCCAAGCTGTATTGACTCCGTCTTTCCCTTGGACCCTTCAGCTGCGAAGAGAGGGGGGGTCTGCTGCATGGGCAACAGCAGACCCTCCATATCACCCTGCCCAGGCTCTGTAGCTTCAGCTTCACTGGAGAGGACACTCCAGCGTCATCGCAAGATGTCGATTCAACACGGGAGGAGACAGATACCGTGTCACTCCCGAGTTGGACTGCACAGCCATTCTCGGCGGTGCAGATAGACTCTTAAGAAGCTACACCATCGTCTCTTGAGACGGACGGCTGCCGACGATATCTCCCGGGATTATGGTGGTCATGAAAGGAGACAATTGCTTTGAAAAAGCTTTATAAAGGATGGCCTGGTGGTATGTATTGCCATTATAATAGGTGGCCTTGATGAGCTAGTGGCAAGGCTGAGAGATGAGTTTTAGTGTTGACTATGCCACTAACTGGTATGTGGCTTTGGGTGAGCAACTGGAGTGCACACTGGTGGTGCCCCACTCACACTCCTTTTATGGGGCTGATGCACCCTCCCTCAGCTGCTGGGTGCTCACAGCTTCCCCCTCTCTAGAGAACTGCCCCTGGTCAAAGGGAATCACCTTGTCCAGGAGGTTATGCACCTCCCTACCCACCCTGCAGGCCACAGCTAGGCGGAGTTCCAAAGGTGGACCCTGTTGTCTCAAGGTGCTGTTCTTTGGTGCTTTTCACGCTCCAGAGCTCCCAGCAGGGTCAGGCTGGAGCCAAGCTGACGTGAAACTTTTGCTTTGCTACTTCCTCTTCCCTACTCTGCCTCCTTTGCTCCTGCAAGCACAACCGCAATCATCCCCATACACCTGAATCCCAGTCTGCTTCCAGATAATCCACTTACTGCCTTCTTCTCTTCCTTCCACTTATTGCTCTAAATCTGTTCAAGATTGATACCTCAGCCCAAATCGTTACTTGAAACTTCTGGTCACCAACATGCGCTGTGGTCCCTGTATTAAAACCTATGTCATCAGTCTCCTGGTTGAACACTCAGTTTTATACATGTTGCTCTTTACAATGACTTTGGTATTCTTGTGTTATCCGAACCCTGATTACGTTCTGATTATCAGGCAAAGTGGCCCCCAAATGTGACTTGAGAATAAACTCTCTCTCTATAGAGGAAACACAATTATTCCTGAGCAAATTGGAGCTTAAGAGTTAGTCAGTTTTGCTGATCCAATTAAGTCATGGCCTTATTGGTTCTTTTTTCTAAAAGCATAAATGAACAAATTTCCTGTTCTTTTGGTTGTGTTTTATAAAATGCTCTTTCCCCACTACCAGGCTGTCCTTCTACAGCTTGGATGAAATCCCAGAGAACCTTGTCCCTGAGCATAATAGCATTGCTACTGGAACGTCCCAGGTACAGGTATGACCATTGTTTCAGTAGGGAGTGTTTCCCATAGTAACCCTCACATGGGACCTGTTGACAGGGGAAGGCAAAAAAATGGTCTACTCTGTGGCATTTAATAGGAGTCTTCCTGAAATTACCTTCCAGGGGCCTATGATAAACAGAACAATCATAACTGACATACTAGCATGTCGCATGTCACATCGTTCTTCTGAGGATTTGTTAATACCTAGAAAATATAATTCACCAGCAAGTGTTTCTTTCTGTATTCAAAGATGGCCAGTATAGGCCGCAGAGCTAGCAGCTTCCCTTGCTCGTTACGAGGCAAATGGATTTCCAAATATCTCTGAGCTTCTCTTGAGTTTCACCAGCTTGCACAAACATCACACTCCTTGCTGACATTCACAAACATTGTTACAATCCCTTGTCCTTAGGCCAA
Organism: Furipterus horrens; assembly: GCF_987537825.1. Lineage (NCBI taxonomy): Eukaryota > Metazoa > Chordata > Mammalia > Chiroptera > Furipteridae > Furipterus > Furipterus horrens. The sequence continues at coordinate 113,708,376 of NW_028327187.1, read as the reverse complement.
GAATACACAGAGTAGAAGAAAGTGGGGGGGGGATAATTAAGTTTTCCATTTTTCCTGAACCCTAGAGTCATTCCTTCCTTTGTCCCTTTCTTTCTCTCAATACTGTTTCTGCAAGTATTTCCTTAGCTTGTTGGGGTGCTCAGCAGGTAACATGGAGTGTAGACCAAAGGGATAGAAAACCCTGTGTTTGTTTTTATGTTGCTAACACTCAAGTTGGAGAGATAAGACATGGCTAAGTGATATATCATTATGCACACTTTTCAATAAAGAAGTGGAGGCTGGAGGAGTTTAATTGGTAATGTTTGGGGTCACACAGCTACCAACACTGAGCTGAGACTCAAACCACAGCTGATTCCTGGTCAGCCCTCCTACCGCCCCCAGTTGCCTATGTTCATGAGTGAAGCATAGGATGGCTATGTTCTATGGGTGTACAATAAAATGCATTGAAAAAGAGAATTAGAGTCACAAGGCATCCAGGGATGCCTTGGTGGAGACCTAGACAGACTATGGTTGCCTGGGAACCATTAAAGATGAGTACTCAAGGCAGCATTTGCTGGTTAGTGAGTAAACCAATTCTACCATCCACGGATTCTGCTGAGTGCTTCTTTGAGTTAAAAAGGAACATAAGAAAGTTACGAATGCACTGCGTTCATCATTGTGCTAAGTGCTCTGAGGGACTAAAGTATGTAACAGCAGGACCTGAAAGAATTTACGATCTTTTTGAAAAGATGATTCATAAAACAATGGTAGTTGTCAGAGAGAATTGCCCAAAATATCAGGCCATTACCTTCAACTATTCTTGAAAAGAAGATTTATAAAACGATGGCACTTTTCAGGGAGAATTGCCCAAATAGCCAGGCCACTCACACTGGTACAGGAGACAATTCAGTAGGTTTAGCCCTACTGAAAAGTTGGGGCAAGGAGGGAGGAGAATCTATAAATTACATATGATAGAAGCTTACCACATTATAACCCGTGTTATAATGTGCCTGATATGAGTTTCCGGAAGGACAGCACAAGCAAATTCATTAATAAGCACCAATTTATTCTTTAGAACAGAGAAGGAAAACTCTGACTCCAAAAAACCTCCGCTGCCTTGCGGCATACCTCTTCAGGGGAAAGGCTAAGGGAGTAAACCCCGACAGAAAATCCGGAGCCGGAGTCCCTAAGGCGGTTTGACATTGTAGTCAACACCGGCAACTCCTGCGGCGCACCTGAAGCCAAGCTGTATTGACTCCGTCTTTCCCTTGGACCCTTCAGCTGCGAAGAGAGGGGGGTCTGCTGCATGGGCAACAGCAGACCCTCCATATCACCCTGCCCAGGCTCTGTAGCTTCAGCGTCATCGCAAGATGTCGATTCAACACGGGAGGAGACAGATACCGTGTCACTCCCGAGTCGGACTGCACAGCCATTTTCGGCGGTGCAGATAGACTCTTAAGAAGCTACACCATCGTCTCTCGAGACGGACGGCTGCCGACGATAATGTGCCTGGGAATGCATCCTGATTTTTTTTCTGAAGCAAAAGGACTTTCTTACCTATCATTTTTGTTAGGTCCAGCAAGAGTGAGAGGAGAAATGACAGGAGAACAGGCCATGAGTCTAAAAGATTTACCTGGCCAGTTGCCACACGTGGGCTGAGACCCTGAGGTATCAGCAGTAGACAAACGAAAGGCAGGGGTTTTTAAAGGAGATAAGAGTGGAGGGACTTGAAGGGACTCTCTGTAGATGGCTTTGGGGGAGTTGGCTCTGAGAACAGAGAGGCTTACTAACACAGAAAAGTTACTAAATTCTTGCTGGCAGCCTAAGACATCTTCGAAGGACACAGGCCTTGCTAGCAGACTGAGATATCTTTGAAGGGCAAAGGCAGTTACTGAGGGGGCAGCAGATTTAATGGGGCTTGCTAAAACCATACCAGAATTCCCGGAACCCAGGTCTTATGCCTAAGAGTTTTGTTCTAGCAGATAATTGAAGATCAAACTGGCAACTCAAGGTCAAATGTCTGAATAGCTGGTAAGAGTTGCTCTAAGTAAGATAAGCTGTGGAGGTCGGTCTGTCCTGTAAGATACCTGGGCTGGGATGGACAAACTGAAGGAACAGGACAGCTTCTCTCCATTCCACCAACTGAATATTCAATGAGCAATCATTCTCCTAGGTACTCCATGAAACGGCATCCCAGAACAGCTTACACTAAGATATCAATGTCTTGGATTTCTTTCCTTAAGAATTGATGCTATAATATTTTTATTTGAAAAACCTATTCTTGGACTGAATTCTGGGAAAATATTGCCACGTGTCTCTATAGAAAAGCCACTTTTCTTTTTTCTAGTGTATCTCCCTCCCTCACTTCTTAGTTGCTAAATAAATGCAGTGAGAGGTCAGTACATCTTGTCTAAGATGGGCTGGCTCATGACTCCCATCATAGGCTGCCGACACCTAGCCCGGAGCTTGTTACTGCTGACCGTGGTACAAGTGAATCCTTGTCCTTCCCTCTCCCATTCTCAGACCTACTCCCTGAAAGAGCCCCACCCAGGCCACCTCTCAGAAGCATCACTGGATCTAGAGCTGGACAGAAGGGTCTATGCTCCAGATGATACACATGAATGAGGCTGTGGTATTTTTTATTAAAAGATTTTCTGGGTGATTTTGATGACCAACCAGGGTCGGTAACAACTAGTTTCATTTATTTCAGTGGTTCTCAAAATGTTCTAAGGCATCAGCAACACCAGAACTTGTTAGAGATGCAGATGTCTCTAGTCTCCACCCAGACCTACTGGATCAGAAACTCTGGGAGTGGGGAGCAACAGTCTGAGTGTTAACAAGCCCCAGGGGATTCAAGTCTGAGAACCGCTGTTTCATCTCTGAGGGGCCTTTTCTCCAGCCATAAAGGAGTCCTCATGTTTTAAATGTTCCACAAACATCTGTGATGTCAGTTTAGTCTGGGAAGCACTTAGCAAAGAAAACCCAAGACTCAGTGAGTTACGTGGCTTGACCAAGTTCACAGTCATTCAATGACCCAACTAGGGACTAGAAGCCTTGACTCCTGGTTCTCAGAGCTTATACTTCCTCTATGCCCTCTTTTATCCTGAGAGGAGTCCAGCCTAGGAGGCCTTCGCCCTCTCTAAACTCTGTAAACATTTACTATACTCTTTATCACTCCTTGGAGCTCCTAACTAAATTCTGCCTCACCTCACTCATTAATGCTCCAGTGAGATTCAGGCTGAGGCGCGGTGTGGCCGCCCGGTGCAAGGCATGCTGTCAATATTTGCCTCCTGCCAAGATGGCGACCCTTGGGGCAAAGCAGCTCTCCCAGCTCCCCCTCCTTCCGCCACCCCTACTCCTGTCTCCGTCAAAGCATGGTAGAGTTTCTTCATGTCTGCCTACTAGTCTACCTTTTCAGCAGTATCTTTTTCTTTCATATTTTATTGTTGAGTGCATTATTTGTATTGCGAATGTTTTAATGCGACATCACAACAATCTATTTTGACTTGGAAAGTTAAATTTGCAGTAAAATTTATATGACATAAAATTAACCACTCCAAAGTGTATAATCCAGTGGCATTTAGCACATTCTCAACGTTCTGCCACTAACATCTCTACCTAGTTCCAGAACTTTTTCATCACCGCAAAAGGAAACTATGAACCCAATAAGCAGGCACTCCCAATTTCCATTTATCTCCTGCCTCTGGCAGCCATAGGTGTCTTTTCTGTCTCTATGGATTTGCCTGTTCTGGACACTTCCTATAAAAATTAATCTTAGATAATCATTCGTGTCTCAGTTCTTTTACTTAGCATAATTTTTGAGGTTCATCCATGCCGTAGCATGTATGGGTACTATATTGCTTCTTATGGCTGACTAATGTTCCATTGTGTGGATAGACCACATTTTGTTTATCCTTTTCTTCATTGATGGATGTTTGGGTTTCTACCTTTTAGCTGTTGTGAATAGTGCTATGTGAACATTCGTGTACAAGTATTTGCATATCTGTTTTCAATTTTCTTGGTCGTCTGTCCATTTTTAAACTGTGGAGCAGAGAGGTGAGTCGCACTTGGGCCCCTTTATATCCTGTTCACCTTCTCAGGCATAGTGACCATTTTTCTTTTTCTTTTTGGTCCTCTCTTGGGTCCCACATCATTGTTCTTTTGTAAAAGCTCAAATGGCTGCAATGAAGAAGATGCATTACCCAACTCATCTTTTGTAACCCAAGGGTGGGAACCCTGGCTGGCTTTCGGCTTACATGAGGAACTCACCCCTGGCAAAGGACTTTCAGTTTGTAAACATGGTGTCAAGGGGAAGGGTTTTATTGGTTTCTCTACTTAATCACAACTTCCTGTTTTTTCAGAAAAATAAAAAGATTATTTAATATAAAAACATACCAGGCATTAGATAGCATCTAAGAAAACAAGTTCTGGAGATGATATATTTTTTAAAGACTGAGAAAAGCATTTTCTAACAAATATTTCTGCTAACTGAAGAATTCCAGTGTCAGGCCCACGCGCCCAGCTGTGCTAAATCAGAATTTCCCTAGTTCAATGGTGTGTAAAGAAAACACTGTATCTCCAGTAGCTACCAAAAGGAAACAAACACAAAAAGAAATGGAAGCTGTGAAGTGCTAATATCTCTTCAGAGACTCGGAGCCATTTGAAGAAGCCTGCGCTTCTCTTTGTAGGCCGGTTGCCATGGCTCTTGTCTTCATTATTGCAAAATATTGTCTGATAGACTCCGGTGATAGTTCAATGAAAAAGTTGATAACCACAGAGGTGCTTGCAGATTCCTTCTTTCAGGCTCTCCTCCCAGCCTGATGCTTTCTGACAAAGCCTTTACTTTCACCTTCTTCTGGCTTCTGTAGTTGCCAGTGATTAAAGCAGCTCAGGAAGAAATCCAAGGAAACGCCACTCAGAACACAGCCGGTTGACGGTTAAGGCTTTCAGGAGCTCTCTGGGACAGGAATGCCAAGCTGAAGCTGGGCTGAATTTCGAGACACGAGGAGAAGGTTAGCCCTTGCTAATATTTGACCTGGATAGCACGTGTTGTAGGTCAAGATGTGACAGTGGGAGCCTCCAGTCTTCAGATGTGACTTGACTTCATGGTCATCTGTGTGAAGGAGGATGTTCAAAGGAGACTCTGCTGGGGACAGCAATGCACGGAGTTTTTGAGAAGCATTCAGACAAATAATGGCTTCTCTCTGTCCTTCTGTCCTCATCTGTGAATGGGCCTGAAACCATCTCTGCCTTGGTCTCCTTCCACTCCTTCTCCATAGAAGAGGAGTTCTTCTTCTAGTCCAGGGGACCCCAAGGATTCTCTCTTTATGTCTCCTTATAAATCAGCTTTATTTATGTATAATTTATATACAATAAATTGACATCTATTTAAAATGTACAATTTGTTGCCCTGATCAGTGTAGCTCAGCTGGTTGGGCATTGTCCCGTAAAGTGAAGGGTCGCCAGTTCCATTCCTGGTCAGGGCACATGCCTCGATTGTGGATTCGGTCCCTGGGCCTGGCATGTGGAACTCTTGGCAAGTCATTAATCCTTCCAGAGCTTCAGTGTTGTCATGTGTAAAATGTGTATAACAATACTAAACTCCAGTGTTGTTTGAAACCGACATGAAATGATGGATATAGAGTATTCACTACTCATACGCAGACAATTCTAGGTGTTTTTTTTTTTTTTTCAAATTGATTTGAGAGAGAGAGAAAGGGAGGTGGGAGAGAGAGAGAGACAGAGAAAGAGACAGAAAGACATCAATGTGATAAACATCAATCAGTTATCTCCTGTATGTGCCCTGAATGTGATTGAACACGTGACCTAGGTACGTGCCCTGACTGGGAATCAAACCTACAACCTTTTGGTGTATAGTCTGACACTTCAACCAACTGAGACACCTGGGCAGGGCTATTATATGTGTTAAAGGCAGTGATGATGATGATGATGATGATGATGATGATGATGATGATGCTAATATGTCAATGAGGCCTAACCTTTGCTGCATTTCTGTGGTAGAATAAAGGCCCCCAAAGATGTCCATGTCTTAACACCTGAGACTTGTATGTTACCTTATGTGATGAAAGGGATTGTGTAGATTGGCTAAGAAAATTATCCTGGATTACTCTGGTGGTCACACTGTAATAACAGGGGTCCCTATACAAAGGAGGAAGAGAGATATTCGATATGAAGCTTTGAAGAAGAAAAAAGCGCCACAAACCAATGAATGCCAGTGGTTTCTAGATAGTGGAAAAAGCAAGGAAATACGTTTTTCTCTAGACACTCCAGAAAGAACCAGCCTTGCTTATACCTTCATTTTAGCCCACAAAAAGCCATTTCACATTTTTGATGTACAGACATATAAAATATCAAATTTGTGCTGCTTTAAGCCATTAATTTTGTGGCAATCTGTTATATCAGCCACAGGAAACTAATACAGTCTCTAAAGCAAAGCAAGTGGGATTAGCTAGGATTCCAATTCCTGAATCCTTGGTCACTACCATTATAAGGAAATACACACAGAATGTTCCAAGCAAGTACATGAAGCTTTTTACTAACTACAGCCAAGGCTCCATACCTCTAGGTGGGAACCCTGATTTTGAAAACACTGACCAGGCCCTGGGTGGCCCTCAAGGAGCTGAGTAATCATGAAAATGAGATGCTGGGCAGCCTGTGGAAAGTCGGCCTTTCAAGAACCCTACTTTGCCTACAGTTTTCACTTTGCATTTTCACTCTCTGAGAATTAAGTCATTCAAATTGAGATACTCGAGAGGCAAATAATTTCTGACCTTCCCTGAAAAGACACTTCCCTGACATCAAAACTTATAATAATTTAATATATCACTATATCTTTGTTCTGAATAGTATTCTAGGGTAGGAAGTTATTTTGGAAACCTAGAATACTATTAAGGTCCCTTAACCCTTGGATTGGGAGCATTTTCTTGGATATAATTTTTGGTCTAGATCATGGATGCTCTCCAGAGAATGCTATACACAAGTAGGATTCTATTTGTTTCCCTATACTTAATTATTTGCTCACCTGTTCCATATATATTGAATATAGACCTATGATATCCACCTTAACATTTTATTAATTGATATTTTCCGAGAAACTGAGTTCCAAGTATTAACTTTTAGGAAAAAAAAATTGTTAGCAAATGGAATTTAGGGTACCATGCGCTTCATATGTAGAAAGCCAATGACTGCACCAGTGCAGTCACTTATTACTTATAAATAGTCTTTGAGTCCAATGCTATGCATGTAATAAGTTCATAATGGTCATGAATTAATAAATTTAGAGAGTATATACTTCGACTTATGAGTGGGGCAAGCACATCATAACCATAACCAAATATGCTCATTTCCGGGCACTCTTTAGTAGATCAGAGAGATAGACCATGCCCAGTTTGCCAATATCCAAGGAGTGCACAATGGGAAAAGCAAGACATATCAATTTGCAAGTGAAACCAAAGATTGTTTTTTCCCCAACTTCATCATTTTATATCAATAATGGTAGCTTGTGAGTTATATTTGACACACCCACACTCTATAACCTATCATCACAGCTCTGGCTTGACTTAAATCACTTCATTTTAACTACCGGGAATCATCTGAATTAAATCAACAAATACAAGTCCTGACCAGTGTGGCTCAGTTGTTTGGGCGTCATCCTACAAAGCAAAAGGTTGAGGGTTCAATTCCCGGCCAGGGCACACAAAAGAGGCAACTGATCGATGTTTCTCTCTCACATCGATGTTTCTCACCCTCTCTTTCTCCTTCCCTTCCCCTCTTTCTAAAAGTAAATAAATAAAGTCTTCTAAATAAAATAAATAAATAAAGGCATCTATATGTGAAACTATGAGAGTTTAAAATATAGTTGGGAAATTAAAAATATAGGTAGAAAAAATTATAAGGTATTATATGATATTAACTGAGTGGAACAGATGATGTAGCTATAAAATAATCTTTTCTTTAACAATCAAATTGTAATGATGCCATTTGGCCAAGAGACTTTAGAAAGAACAGCTTTACTGAGATATAATTCATATGCCATACAATTTACCCATTTAAAAGTATACAGTTTATTGGTTTTTAGTGCACTCACAGGGTTGTGTAACAGTCACCACAAATTTGGAATATTTTCATCATTCTGAAAGAAACCTTGTACCTATTAGCAGTCACCCCTCATTTCCCCTCATTCCTTCAATCTCACCCCAGCTCTAGGCATTAATCTACTATCTAGCTCTACAGGCTTGTCTATTCTGAACATTTCATATCAGTGGAATCATACAATATGTGACCTTTTGAGTTTATCCATTGATGGGTTGATGAATATTTGGGTAGTTTCTACTCTTTGGCTATTATAAATAATGCTGCTATGAACATTTGTGTACAGGTTTTTGTGTGGACATATGTTTTTATTTCTCTTGGATATAAAACTATGCGTGGAATTGCTGGGTCATAGGGTAACTCTGTGTTTGACCTTTGGGGACCTGTCAGACTGCTTTCCAAAGTGTCTTCCCCATTTTCCATTCCTACTAGCACTCTATGAGGGTACTAATTTCTACACATTCTCACCAGCACTAGTTATTATCAGTCTTTCCCTGATAGTCACCCTGGTGTGTGTGAAGTGGGTATCTTATTGTGGTTGGCTATGAACCTTTTGATAAGTCCAAGGGTTTAGGGAAAGGAGTTCAGGATTGGGGAAGGGAAGGAGATCAAGAACAAAGGCATAGAGGCAGGAATCCCCCTCCCCTAGCATGTTGAGTTCAACTGTTGAAGGCCCACACAGAGGATCTGTGTAGGGAAATAGAGAAAACTGAAACTAGAAAACTCCATCAGAGGGGAAACTACATCTAGACTGGTGGAGGGTCCCACAGGCTGGGCCAGCGTGTGCAGGAAATGGTGAAGATATTAGTTCTATGATGATAGTCTTGCTCTATGAGAATTATTACTTTGGATATACAGAACTTCTGGCGCAGGAGAGAGGGAAGCTGCTGAAAGCATTGCATGTGGGCCAGCCATTAGATCGGGATGCTTGTTTTGCATAAGGGATGAAAAATGGGAACTAAGATGGTCCCCAGAATTACAGGTTGGGTCCTTGAGAAAATTCTATTCTGATATCTGAAGAGGAATAAGGAAGCTATTTTTTATTTTGGGGGGTGGATAAAGATCAGGGTGATTTCCATGTTATAAATGTCAAGTCAGAGTGTTTTGAGCAATGAAAGAACTGGAGCGTGAAGAGAGGTATTGCTTGGAATAGGGGTTGACAAACTCCAGCCCACAGGCCAAATCTGGATCGCAGTCTGCCTTTGCAAGGCCCAAGAAGAAGTTTTCACATTTTTTTAATGGTTATGGGGAAAATCTAAAGAATAAGATTTTGTGACAAGTGAATATTACATGAAATTAAAATTTCTGTGTTCATAAATAAAGTTTTATTGGCACATAGCCATGCTCATTCATTTACATATTGTCTACAGCTATTTTTATGCTGCGAAGACAAAGTTGAGTAGTTTCAACAGAGTCTATATATACCATAATACCTGAAATATTTACTCTCTGGCCCTTTGCAGAAAAAAATTGTTAGAAATTTGGGAGGTGCAGTGTCCTAACTGAAAAACTGAACAAGTGAGAATGACTGAAATTGAGAGGGTGTAGAGAAAAAAGCGAGCTGGACCAGTCTTTGGGCAGCTTCTGTTGAGAGAACAGAGGGAGGCAGAAGAATCAGTGAAGACAGTAGGTATATAAGTTTACAAAAACCTCAACTTAATTAAACTGGTTAACTCCCAGACTATTTTATTGCCTGGCATTTTAACACACTCCCAAGGGGAAAATTAATTAATAAAGTTGCAACCTGTGGCAGCAACTTGGCCAGAAGCAGGACCAGGCCATTACTAGAAGTCTGTCTTTGACAAGTCCCCACCTCAAGTCTTTGCCTTCCTTCTCCCAGACATGATGACGTGTCTCATTTCTGCTTTATTTCAGGGAGGCCTGGCTTCTAGCTCACTCTCTCAGAAAGAGAAACAAGGAAGAATATTCTGCAAAGGTAAATGTTTGATAGAAGTTCAAAGTGCTCTCTCTGCCTGAAGATTTAAATCTTACTAGGGGACCTTTTAAGACACTAGAAATGACTCTCAGCTCTGGAAATGTCATGCACTTGTGAAGGGCAGACAGAGTTGTGTAAGAATAGGGCAAGGGGGATCTTTGCACTGTCCCTCCAATGAGGCCAATTGTGTGTGCTAGGGATGCAGGGATTGAAGCCACTAGCTTGCCAAGTGGCCTTGGATAAATCACTTCAGCTTTTTGTTTCAGTAACTCATGTGGAAATAGGGAGCAAATTCTAAATCATTTTGAAACACAAACACAAAGCATAAAAGCATTTGAGTCTCCAGTATTTGCTTAATTAATCACTGCAGACTGGCTCTGTCAATAACAATGAAATTTAGAGGAAAACACCCCCATTAGAGTCATAGGTGAAATTGTTTTTTCCTTTTCTTAGACTCAGTGCAGGAGTGGGATCAGGAAGCCACCCCCAGGGGTGGCCTGGCTCTCCCGCTCCTGAGGACGTGGCAGGGCTGTGGCGGTGGCTCAGTGCCCAGGCCCAGAACCACAAGTACTAACCTGGGCCCTGGAAAGCAGGAAACACATTGTCTTCACAGACTCTGCTCTTTGGGAAAAACACTGCAGCTCTTGCAGAATGCCCTTGTGGGTCCCAATTCAGTAGAGCGTCTGCTCTCTCCAGTCTTCCTCCACCTTGTATTTGTTTCTGGAGCTATTCAGGAAGTACTGGCTGGTACCAGTTGCTCCATGAAGTTCGTGTGTAATCAATTAGCCTTCATATCTGTTTACACACACACCCCTACTCACTGGGCTTGCCTCACCCAAGGGATGAGGAGAGGTACAGAGGAACACTGACAGAGTTTACGATTTTGCTAGGGGAAATCACACCCTGGATTCTCCCACCCCACCCAAATTAGTACATACTCCTGTTCCTTCTGGGTCTGTGCCCGTGGCAAGTTCACTGTTGACTGGGAGTTGAGAAAATAGTGCCTCAATGTCCATCCAATATAAGGTCATCAAAACCTTCATAATACATGTACCTGATGATCTGGGAATGATCTTAGCAAGCACCTGGTCCACTGAGCATCAGCCCCCTCCTTTTCATAGATAGGGAAACAAGCCCAGAGAATTGACGTATTTATCAAAGCTAATTGTTGAGACAAAACTGGGAATAATACTCAAGGCACCTTGACTCACAATCCAAACCATGGATCTGCCAGTCCCAGCTGAGTTTATAAATGTGAAAAACTTTGTAAAAAAAAAAATTATAACAACTATCAGGATGTTAGCCACCATTATTTATTGTCACCAATTATATACTACCTGTCCTTCAGGACCCCACTATGGGGATCTTGACAGAGACATTTCTAACCCTTCCCTAAGAAACAATCTCTCAGAGGCCCACGGAGCTACCAGAGGCCCACGTCTGGAGGGATGTGAGGGAGACAGCGAAGGGGAGGCTGTGGAATATCATTTTGCTGGCTAAATTTTAAAAAAATCTTTAGTGTAAACCACTGTAGTTCTGTGTTTTGTGTTTTTGTTGTGGTTGAACTAAGAAAAATACCAAATTCCTGAGAGCAAGAAAATTTTCAACAGGGAATAGAATGGAGCCCCTTCTCCATGGGAGGTATGTTCCAAGAATCCCCGTGGATGCCTTAAAGCATAAGTGGTACTGAACCCTATATATACTGTGTTTTCCTATACATACCTATGGTAACGTTTAATTTATAAATTAGGCACAGCAGTAACTAATAATAAAATAGAACAACTGTAGCAACATACTGCAGTAAAAGTTACATGACTGTGGCATTATTAAGTAAAAGAAGGGGGACTTGAAGACAAGCACTGCTATACCTGGACAGTCTTTTCTATAATGACGATGGCTACTAAGTGACCAATGGGAGAGGGGTCTCTACAGCCTGTACGTGCTGGACAAAGGGACAGGACAGCATGAGAGTTTATCAGGCTACTCAGAACAACACACAATTTAAAACTGATGAATTGCTTATTTCTGGAATTTGCCATTTAATATTTTCAGACTGTGGCTGACCGTGGAGAACTAAGCTATTGGAAAACGAAACCACAGATGTGGGGGTGGGGACTACTTTTAAAGGCCATAAATTCTCACGAGCCACTCCGCCTAGCAAAGTCTGAAGAATCCCTGGACTAAATGTAATTTAGAGGATAGTCAGCGACAATGCAAACTATATAGCAAGCAGCAGAGGTATGTAACTATGTAGAGCTAGATGAGTAGCTACATGAGAAGAGCTACGTGGAGGATGAATAGATGGGAGAATAGATGGATAGATGGTGGGGTGAATGAGAAAGGAGGTGGGAAGAAGAAAATAGGCTACAATATTTGTTGTAGTTGATGTCTGGGTGGCAGGCCATTTTAATTCTCTAGCTTTTGCTTCTCTATGTTTGACAAATTATTCCTTTAGAATCAGTCAACAACAACAGCAGTGACTCTAAGAATGGATGCAATTTGTTAAAAGGGTTGATTGACAATGACAAACAGCAATGCCTAGAAATTTCCAGCTCTGCTTCCCAGCAGTTCTGCCTCCACTTGGGCTCTTCCCCATTCCTCAGTCTCACCGAGGGTTCAAGAAATCCCACTCTATGGCAGTCCAGACCATGTCTGGACAAGTCCCTTTGTTGACGTGTACTCACTGGAGCTAAGGTGAAGACCAGCCCACTGTTTAATTTTCCTTTGGGTTCTGCAAGCCAAGGCCTGGTTCTCTCATTTGGTTTTCATCAATGCTGGTTCAATTCACCCCTGTGAAAACATCTTTAAAATTACACCTTCCCACGGTGCCTCCAGGTTAACTTCAGGGCCCTGAGTGAAGACTGAAACCACTTGACAAACCTCATTTGAATCGCAAAAAGCTACTGGCCCAGATCCAAACCTTATCTCTAAGCCCTGAGAAAATAGCTGTTTCTATATGCTAATCGCAAGATCTCTCCCTTTGCTGTTTTATCTCATATCTACCAGCCGCTTAACAAAGTTCCCCTACAGTACTTTATTATTATTTTTAACTCTACAATACTTTTAAGGCTAAAATATACGCTATATATCCAGCTACTAAAAACCTTAGGAAAGTATAAGTTTTGTCTCTAAAGTATGTGAAAACAGGAAAATGAAGGTGTTAGTGACATTTGGTTCTTGTTCATTTTTAAATCCAGATCAAAGAAGGCTACTTCTACCAGGAAAAAAATATATGTTATCCAGCGTGTTCTGGAAAATTCATGTTAGGGCTTGGGAAACATTTAGGTGGGTTGTAGGAATCTCTGAGAAGCATGTACTGTAATTTAATTTTTTTTTTAACTTCTGCAAGTTTTGTGACATTGTGTTTAATTTTGTTTCAGAGACTGAAACAATAGATACTTAATTTTTTTCAACATCTTTTTATCTCTAATATGTGCTAGGAACTTTGTCATTATTATAAGGGAATTAAAGTCGAATAACACTCAGTGACTGGCACATTACTGAGAGAGAATGAGTAATTATTCAATGAATGAATGACTGAAATCTGCTCTTATTCACATAAAGATTGTGTGGACCAAAATAAGGAGTTCTGTGGAAAGTAACCTCACAGGGCAATCTGATTATAAATCCCTAACTGGGCAGGTCATGGTGGGCAGTTATACACCCCAGGCATATACTGTAACTTCTTCAGTGAAAGGTTTTAAGAAAGCCCTGTCCATTCTTCTTTGCTTGTAATTTAACTCAGAAATACCAGAAATAATACTCCTCATAGAGGGTGTTACCCGTCAGGGAGTGCACTATCTTGTTAACTATCCTGTAATCCAGCCCCGGCCTTGCTTTCTCCAACCTTCCCTACTCCCCTCCTTAAAGAAAAGAAGCTGCAAAACTATTCTTGTTGGGAGCATCTGAGATCTTGCTCCCCTGCACCTGTAGTCACTTTGGCTCGAATAAAGTCATAAAAATTCCTGACAGGCTTGGACGTTTCTGATGTCAATAATTGGAATTGTCGCCCAACCCTAATTAGAAGTAGGGCTCTAACATTTCTACGCCAGGTTCCTGGAAGTCTCGCAAGCCACATAATTCCTTATAGAAGATATTCTAACTATAGACTGCTCAACTAAGGCTTAATGAATATGAGTGTCCGTGATAAGCGATCCTAATAGAATAATAATGATGATATTAATAGTAACATCTAGCACGGGCAAATGCTTACTTCCTGGGAAGTCCAGGTCTAGCTGTTTTCTTTTGTGTCTCATTGGATCCTCACAGTCGGTATTGTTGCTGTTACTGGTACCCGGGAGGAAAGTACAGCACAGACGTGTGAAGTGATTTCCCAGCATCCCCAGGCAGAAAGTGTTGAGGGCAGGAGTCAAATCAGAATTTGGATTGCAGGCCTCAAAGCTGCTTTGCCTCCATTGTGCTACCTGTAAAAAGGCGAGGGACTTTGATTTGTAAGGCAACCTGTTAGCCTTAGTTTAGACTTTCTGTGTCTACCATTTCAATAACAAATCCCACCGCTGAGGCCCTGTTCCAGACAGCTAACTCCGTCAGGCGTGTGGAAAGCGCACTGGAGTGACAGGAGCCGGGTAGGTAACCAGCACGGGATGACTGTAGTGACGCAAGGGACCGAGGCTGGGGACCCGAAGGGAGAGCTTGGAGAGAACGGGGCTAAAGGAAGCACTAAGGCCACTGGAGAGGGCAGGAGGATAGCGTCTAACACGACTTTGAGGTTCTGAGAGTGGACACCTGCGTAGTGGTGGTGCCGTGGCCATGAGAAGGTCGGAACCCCGACGGGAGGAGCGAGTTAGGGGATGGCCGGTGCTGGGCAGCGGGGCAGCAGATAGGGAGTTCGGTTGGGAGCAAGTCCGCGGTTTTGCTGGAATCCAGGGCTGGGGGTTAAGGGCCACGTTGTCTGTAGGGTGAACGTTCTCTGCTCCCCAATGGCAAATATGTCAGGATGTAGAAGGGCATGTCTATGAAACTTAGGGTCGTTTGAAGTTTTAAACTTCAATGACTCTAGGTAGGAAACCAAACTAAATGCCGGAATTCAGTGCACTTCTACCAGTTTTTGTTCCGAAACAATAGGAGGCTTTCCATCAGCTCATGGTGTCACACAAAAGCCCTTGCTGGTTTTGCCTGGATCATTCATGCGATTCGTCCTCAGAGACAGCCACTCTACCACATTGAAATAAAATTTCTCTCCCACCGGAAGGTGGAGTTTGAACACCCCAAGGGTTGCCTGCCGGCTACTCTGTTGCTGTATTAAATAAAGTATAGTACAATTTGGACTTAAATTTACAATCACGGTGTAGTTTGCAACCACAGCCTGGGGCTTTGTGCAAAGCCTGCGCGCGGGCCCCTTTCTCCATGATGTCATCGCCTTTCTAATCACAGACGGCTTCACTTTTACTTAAGACAAGTGACAAAATAGAACAATGGGTCACGGTGTGGGGAAAGCAGCAACCAGCCTCAGGTGGGCAGATGGCCTTATCCCGCCGGGGACAGAAACATCCCGGAAGCCCTGAAAGGGCAGCTGTTTCTCATTACGGAGAGTCCATCCCCGATGAAGGTGATAATGTTTCCAGCAAAGCCTGCTCTGAATGGCCCTGTGTGGTGAACTTGTGAACCTCCTGACTTCCTGCTTGGAGAGGAAGTCTGCCCTCTGTATGCTCCGCTGACTCTCCTCTCTTCGCCCAACGTTTCAGTTGATTGTGGAGACCTTCCAGAGTTTCCCATCACCCTACACCTATCCTGCTTTCTCAGCAACCTAGTACGAGAGGGCCAAATCCGCTGAGACTTTTACAATCCTTTGGAAGATATACGGAGCCAGCTGTTCGCAGCTGAATTTTCATATAACTCCGGGGTTGGGGGAAAGAACAAATGTCAGATTTTGGCCCAGAGTTTTGGCTTAGGCCCAAAATAGCATTAAAAAGTTAAAATAAGTTCATCTGTGTCTTGAGTGGGTATAAGAAATCCTTGTCTCTGAAAATTCCTTGCTATGTACTTGTGATTTACTGCCCTCGGAGATTCTCCCATTGCATCTCCTGCAAGGATCTTCTGAGAAATGGCCCGTGAACAAACAATGCCACAGAAATCTAGGTATACTTGCTTTTCTCTGGGTTAGGAAATGAGGCCCTCGTCTAGCAAAGAATAAGTGACTCAAGATGGGAGCTGGGGGGAGCAACAAATTGAGAAAAACTAAGGCGTTTTCCGTTGACAGACACAAGATTTATCAGTGGAGAGACTAGTTCCTTTTAACCCCTATATAAATTCCTATCTGACTTGAGTTATATGGATGGTTTTTATTTGTTTGTTTGTTGCAAAGTAATATAGATATGATTGAGTTTTTAATGAGCCTGAAGGACTTGGATAAGTGCACAATGTGACGGGTTGAGGATGCTATAAATCACTCCCAATGACGGAAAGGAGACAAGGACAGGTGAGGCTGAGTTCAAGGGAACAGCCTGTGATATCCTTTACAACATACAACTTTAAGAACCAGCCCTCTGATGAAAGATCTCTTGTGACAAAGGAGATATTCCCAAATGAGGTGAAATAGTCTGTGACTGTGCACTATATGGTATAGGGGGATAGAGAAAGAAACGATTGTTTCCATGGCTCTGCAGGGGAGTCAGTGGAAGCATTTGGGCAACATAGTAGATGAATAGGATTTGCCAGAGGGGAATGAGTAAGAGGGAGTTCCCTGCAGAGGGAACAGCATGTGCAAAGGTACAGAACTGTGAAGACTAGAATGTGTCAGAGGAAAGCCTAGGATTTGAAATCGCCTCAGTATAATGTACATGGAAAGTTGGCTGTTAAGAACCATGTCGAATTTTATCTATTAAACAACTGATGATGGTTGTTTTTTCCTGTGTACTGTATGTTGGTCAGATATAGCTATATGTTTTTACTTAAATGGAATAGCTCAGAATTAGCCTAATAAAAATCAAGTGAACATATTTTAAAATCAAATAATACCGTAAAACTTTTGACAACTTATGTTATTCTCGTAATTTCCACATCCTGCGTCCCAGACCCCGGAATCACCCAAATTCAACTCTTTTGGCAATTTCTTCCCTTGTGTCTACCTTTCACCAAATGCTTCATCCTTATCTGGCATATTAGAAAGTCAGTACAGTATTCCCTCAATTATCGCGGCTATTACTTTCTAGCCCCCCCCCCACCAGGTAGGAACCTTACATTTAGTCTACACTCTTAAACCTACGAAACTTTAACAATACACGTATGCAGTACTGCAAAATCCTGCGATATAGTAAAAAATCTGCACTACATAATTAAATATAATATTTTTAAAAATCCTGTGATACAGTGAGGCTGCGATAAGAGAACCGTGATATAGAGAGGGACTGCTGTATAACATGTCTCAAAATTAGATTGTATCTCTCATTATATCTGTCCCAATTCTCTCAAAAGTCACATCACAATTTTTTGTTATTACTTATATATTACATGTATTATTCACTGCTGAATCAAGTAGTATATAATAATTATGCATTTCCCCCTTAGAGTCAAAGTCCTAGTATTTTTAAGTTTCTTAGTTTTTATGTAGCTATTGCTAATGCTTCTCATACATTTTAACATATGTGTGGCCAAAATATAATACAATATGTCAGATTTATATATTTGTTTGCCATTCATTTTTGCCCCTTGGGGACATCCTTTATAGAATCTTTTGTCTTCTGCTTTAATCTGAACTGGTTGCTTTCTAGACTTGCCTTCTAGAATTTCTTCCTCCTACTCTTCTGTGTTGGATTGCCTGATTCCCTGATCCCGTATGTAGTGGTTTTAAACATGGCTGCCAGTTCTTTGACACTCTTCCTATCAATGGTGCTGTCTGTGTCCCCTCCCTTTGAATCTGGACGGGTTACGACAGTTTTATACAGTAGAGGATAGCAGAAGTGATGCTGTGTGAATTCTTTGGCTAGATCATAAAAAGCCTTAAAGCTCTGCCCTGTTTGCTGGGGATACTTGCCGAAGAGTCCTGAGCTACCGTGTAATAAGTCTAACTGCCCGGAGACCACTGCAGGCAGAATCCACATAGATGCTGCAGTGGACGATCCCAACTGAGCCTCTCCATTAATTCCAATCCAGACGCCAGACATGTGAATGAAGGGACTTGCTTGGAAGTAGGTCCGCTAGTTCCCATGATTTCAGTCTTCAGTCATTTGAGTTACTCCCAGTCATCCCAGCTGAGACCTCAGATGTCGTGGAGGAGAAGAGAGCCATCCTTGTTGTGTCCCTTTTGAATTGCAGATCACATAATGACTTTTTAAAAAATTATTTTTTTTAATTACAGTTATCCCATCCCCCCCCCCCATTGCCACATAATAACTTTTGTACCACTACATATTTGGGTGGTTTATTGCACAGCAAAATATAACTACCATGCCATATTTTTCTTCCTTTCTTCCTTCCATCCATCACTTTTCTTTGCTTATTTCTTCTCTTGTTTTGGTGGAGCATGTCCACTATTGTTTTTCTGAGAAAGACTATATGGGAGGTAAATTTTCGGGTATTTTTCTGTCTGAAATGTTATTTGAACCACTCATTTGATTGATACGCTGGCTCAGTGTAGAATTTTTCTTTAACATTTTAGGACATTGCTCCTTCAACTTCAAGCATTCTATGTCCCTATTCTTTATAAAAGATTTTATTTATTTATGTATTTTTTAGAGAGAGGGGAAAGGAGGGAGAGAAACATTGATGGTTTGCCTCTTGCACACCCCCAATTGGGGACCTGGCCTGCAACCCAGTCATGTGCCCTGACTGGGAATCGAACTGGTGACCTTTCTGTTCACAGGCTCCCACTCAATCTGCTGAGCCACACCAGCCAGGGCTCTATGTCCCTGTAAAGAAGACCAAGGTCAAAGCAATTTCTAAACCTTTGTATGTTATCTGTCCACATGCACACCTCCCACCAGGAAGTTTTTATACTTAAAAAAAAAAATTCCTGGTGATATGAAATTTCACAAAGCCTAGATATCACTCAGGTTTCTTATTCATTTTTGCTGTATTTATTTTGCGCTCAGTGGGTTTTCATTGGAGACTGTTCTGTTTTAGTATATCTTCATATATTATTTTATGATTTTCCTCCTTTGCTTTCCCCATGGTCTATTTCTGGAACTTCTATTTATTAGATAGCAGACCTGCTAGACATATTTTTCTTATCCTTTCTCTCACATTTTCCTTTTGTTTGTATTTTATTCTCTTTTGGTCCACTTAGTTGTACAGCTTAATGGAGCACTAGATAATGACAGTGGTTTTCCATGAGGTTGTTCGGCAGGACAGTATGACAGGAAATAACCTTGACTTTATTGTCTAAACCCTGTACCGAATTTGTTCATTTGGGCTATAAGAACATTGTTTCCGTTCCTTAACATGCCATCCTAATTTGTTTTATGTATAATCTTATTTCATGTTTACTGTCTCTTAGGTTCTGAAAAATTAATTTTAATTAAAAATATTTTTTCTTCTTCTTGATGTAACTTTGTCTCCTAGTAGTTCCTTTATTTCTGTGTGTTTTGGTTTCCGTCTTTCATGTTGCAGGCTTTCCTTGGTTGCATGTTCAGATTTAGGGCTAAACAATGAAAAATAAAATTAGGAGTTTTGCAAGCAGAGGTAGGGCTTCATGATAGTTGTGGGGTGCGGAGCGATTTTCTGTTGGGTTAAATTTCACGTTGGTGGATCTCTAGATATTAGTTATTTTCACTTAGTGTTCATAGGTAAGTATCCCTAGGTATTTGCATTTATGGATCTATAAGACATTTACTTTCTCCTGTTACCACTCCACAATTCGTTATGCAACTTCCAAAAAATGTTGGCATTTGCATCAGTGAGCTATCACTATGGCCACAAACACTCCCCGAGTTTCAAATACTCACAGCAGCACTTGTTTTGGTCTAAAGTTACCTGAAGGCTGTTGTTCTGCTAGGTTCTGCTGAGCTTGGCCCCGTGTGTTTTTGAAACCTGGGACTCAGGCTTAAAAGCAGACACCATCGGGGGAATTTTGTTCTCCTGGGTGAAGGACAGAAGTACAGCGAAAAGAACTGAACCACAGAAGCTCACGAAAGCTTTTGCTCCGGCATGCCTTATGTATTACTTGCTCGCTGGCATTGGCCAAAGCAAGTCAAACGGCTGTGCCCAAAGTACATGGGGTAGAGGAGTAGTTCTACCTAAAGGAGAAATAAGGATCAACATTCATATTTGTTTGGTTAAAGTTCTGAAAAAGACAAAAGCCGCATACAAAACAAAGAACAGTATTTACTTGGGGGTGGCAATGTGAGGTAGGACCTGGGTGGGACATGGCTGACAGGAATGCCAGGGAATTTCTGTTACATACGGACTATATATTCTTGTGGGGGGTGGGGTGGGGGGATGGGGGTATAAGGGTACTCAATGGTAATGGGAGAAAAACACAGTGAAAAGAAAAAGAATATTGCAGAAAAAGAATAATAAATAAAATGGTGGAAAAAGAAGTGCACATTCTTGGGTTTATTTTAGTATATTTTATTGATTATGACATTACAGTTGTCCCATTTTTTCTCCCTTTGCCTCCCTCCACCCAGTACCCCTTTTCCCTCCAGCAACCCCTCCCCCTTAGTTCATGTCCATGGGTCGTGCATATAAGTTCTTTGGCTTCTCCATTTGCTATATTATTCTTAACTTCCCCCTGTCTATTTTGTACCTACCGTTATGCTTCTTAATATCTGTACCTTTTTCCCCATTCTCCCCCCTCCTGCTCCCAGCTGATAACCCTCCATATGAGCTCCATATTTATGATTCTGTTCCTGTTCTGGTTGTTGGCTTGGTTTGTTTTTATTTTTTATATTCTGTTGTTGATAGTTGTCAACTTTGTTGTCATTTTAATGTTAATAGTTTTGATCATCTTCTTTTTATTAAACGTGTCCCTTTAACATTTCATATAATAAGGGCTTGGTGATGATGAACTCCTTTAGCTTTTCCTTGTCTGGGAAGCACTTTATCTGACCTTCCCTTCTAAATGATAGTTTTGCTGGATAGAATCGTCGGCAGCCGTCCGTCTCGAGACACGATGGTGTAGCTTCTTAAGAGTCTATCTGCACCACCGAGAATGGCTGTGCAGTCCGACTCGGGAGTGACACGGTATCTGTCTCCTCCCGTGTTGAATCGACATCTTGCGATGACGCTGGAGTGTCCTCTCCAGTGAAGCTGAAGCTACAGAGCCTGGGCAGGGTGATATGGAGGGTCTGCTGTTGCCCATGCAGCAGACCCCCCCTCTCTTCGCAGCTGAAGGATCCAAGGGAAAGACGGAGTCAATACAGCTTGGCTTCAGGTACGCCGCAGGAGTTGCCGGTGTTGACTACAACGTCAAACCGCCTTAGGGACTCCGGCTCCGGATTTTCTGTCGGGGTTTACTCCCCTAGCCTTTCCCCTGAAGAGGTATGCTGCAAGGCAGCGGAGGTTTTTTGGAATCAGAGTTTTCCTTCTCTGAGCTGGATAGAATAATACTGGTTATATATAGGTCCTTGCTTTTCATCACTTTGAATACTTCTTGCCAGTCCCTTCTTGCCTGCAAAGTTTCTTTTGAGAAATCAGCTGACAGTCTTATGGGAACCCCTTTGTAGGTAACTCTGTTCTTTTCTCTTGCTGCTTTTAAGATTCTCTCTTTATCTTTCACCTTTGGCATTTTAATGATGATGTCTCTTGGTGTGGTCCTCTTTGGGTCTAGCTTGTTTGGGACTCTGTATGCTTCCTGGACTTGTATGTCTATTTCCTTTGCCAAATTAGGGAACTTTTCCTTTATTATTTTATTCAACTAAGTTTTTAATTTCTTGCTCTTCACTGCTTTGTGGCTGTGTGGGGGGGAGGGCTCAGAGAGGGGACTATGCTGCTGCCTGTCTTCTGGTGATTTGCCTGGCTCTTGCCCCATTTCTGGTCACTTCAACCACTCCCTGCATGCAACTGACACCCTTCCAGCTGTTGCCCTGGTCTTGAATCCCTGGTGTTGAGGACCTTGTGGGTCCTTTAAGGGAATTTTTCTGAAATCTCCAGCTCTTTCTTCAATTGCCCCAATCCCCACTAGTTTTTACAGCCAGAAGTTATAGGGATATAACTTTCCATCACTGGAACCCTGAGCTGGGTGGTCTGGCTTGGGGCTGGGATCGCTCACTCCCAAGGTGACCCTCCCGATTTTTATCCACCTCATGTGAGTGTGGGACTGCCCATGACCGTTCAGCTGCCACTGCCACACTGTGTCTCCTCACCTCTCCATCCCGTAGCTGTATCTCTGCCCCTCCTACCTGTCTGGATGAATGTGGCTTCTTTAAATCCTTGGTTGTCGCACTTCCATACAGTTCCATTTTCCGACAGTTCTGGGTATTATTTGTTTTGAGATTTAATTGTAATTCCTTTCTGTGGTTGTGCAAGGAGGAGAAGTGTGTCTACCTACGCCTCCATCTTAACCAGAAGAACATTCTTGTTTTTGTGCCAGGCAAATGTATTTCTTCCTCAGAAAGTTAAATTTACCAGTAAATTCCAGCAATGCTAAACTTTAGAGGAATTAACATAACTTTCAATATTGTTATGGCTAAATTGGCAAATCAAATTGGCTCTCTTCCCAAAATTGTAATTGCTTTCCTTTTGTCACTCAAGTCCACTTGCCTGGTAGGTAAAATGATAATCTTTCATTTATTGTCAAAAGTCTCTCTTCTTTGCTGTTGATATAATTTGAATTCCCTGTGGGTAAATAGCAGATTTTCAACTCAGAGTGGAGAAGGAAATCTATCTCTAAACTCTCATTACTCTGTCTGGAAGTATGCTTTAAAAATTCATATATTTCCATTTTTTTGTAGATGAAATATAAGAGAAAAAGAAACCCAGAAAAAAGAAAAACAAACAATTTTTTTTTTAAGTTTTAAATTTTCAGTGCATTCACAGGGAGCATTAGATGGCAAGAGGATCTTGGTAAAAAGATTCACTTCCAATGTCATTTTCTGAAGACTTTCTTAATCTATCACCCACCCACTTCTGCCCCAGAAAAACTAATATTTTGTGTCTCTGTGTCAGCAAAGCTTTGTTTGTGTCTGCACAGTGGCATCATAAATCTTTAATGCGATCATTGATCTATATGTCTCTCATCTAGTGGACTGGGTTTCCATGGCTTTGTAATGCTAGGACATAGCTTGGTGCCCAACACTTAATCAAATGTCAATGAATCATTAACGAATTAATATACACTATATTTTTCAGAATCTAGTTTAATAAAATGAAGAAATTACTAACAAAAGAAACCATTATCTTTTGTTTCGTGACACTTTAAATTCCAATGCTGACATTTATAAAAATTCCACTTTATTGTTCTTCCTGTATTCTTTTCCTTTTCAACTGTTTTTGTTTTTGCTGAATAGCCAGAGGGAATAAATGTCACTGATGTATTAATTTTTTCAAAATAAAAATATTTTACCTTTTGGTTTTATCAAAGTTTCATATGGACAAAGCTACACATGAATAGTTAATTAAAAAATCACTCCTCTCTCCTCACTCATCCTACATAGTCTGCCCAGAGATGGCCATTTTCAAATCTTTCAGCTGTTTCTTCTGATATTTAATTATATATTGCCACCAAAACAAGAATAACAAAACAGAAGCAAAACCCTGATTATTTTGCTAGTTCTTAATTATTTAGTTTTACTTATTATCTGTTCATTTCTTTTTTGAACTTCATTTTTCAATTACAGTTTACATTTAATATGGAAATATTTAGAGGAAATACAACCTTTTGGATTTGTTTAAAATACTTCAGCAAAGAGAAAAAAGGATATATAAAGCAAGTGTGGCAAAATTTGATAATTGTTGAGTCTGGGAGACGGGTACATGAAAGTTCAATTCTCTCTACTTTTGTGTATCTTTGAAATATTCCCTAATTAAAGTTGCATCTCTTGCTAGGGTTTCAGTAGAACCACATTTAACAAAAGCTCACCAGTAAAGTTTAGATTTTCAAGGAATGACTATAACGTGGAAAATATAATGTTAATTAGACATGCTTATTCCCTAAAACCACACACACATATGGACTAGAAATGCTGAAATGTAAGCTCTTATTCTTAGCATTTCCACCGCTGCAATATATCCCAGGGCATCACGGGTAAAACTGGACCTGGTATCCTCAACGTAAAATGAGGAGTGTGAACAAAAAGGTCTTTGGGGCCTCTTCTGCTTGAAGCTTCTTAACTGTGGAGAGAGCTCCATCTAATATATTTGCCTCAGTAGAGAAATTCTCCTTTGGGGATAGAAACAGATGCCAGATGGCTGACAGAAGATGTCAGAGAATTGGAGACACATGGACTCCAACCCTGCAAGTCATGTACTTCATGTTCCTCCCACGAGGACTCTTCCCTACAGTAGATGTGCATCCAGACCTGAATCCTTCCAAGAATGGTTATCTCACTGTTTGGTAAAGCTGCCCATTCCTTTAGTGATCACTTTGATCCTCATATTCAAATTATAAGCTACATTTTTCTTTAATTGCCTAAACATGGGCACTTTCTCATTTTGAATAACGAACACCACATTTCATTATGCTAAAGAATTTTCAAGGCTTTCTGAAGCACCGAGTTTAAAATAATGACAGATTAAAAAATCTTTTCAATGCCGAGAAACAAATTCTATCAGTACAAACAAAGTTGGTCATGGTCTGCTTCCTTCTTGTGGCTTCCTCTCTCTTCTACCACTTTCTTTACCCCCCTGGTCTCCCCTATCCTTGTCAGTTTTTGAATTATCTATAAGCTAGTTGTGGATTTAGAATTACTTTCACTTAAATTCCATCAAGAGTGCTGTATCCAGTCTGTGTTCTTGGTATATTGCCATCCTGTTGGGCCAAGACCATAGTCCATGCTGTTTTTAGAAGTGGAATTCTCTTTTCTCCCCAAATGAATGGATGCACCGTCCTTCATTGGACAACCCTTCTTCATTCTTTGCCTATTTCCTCCTTTGGATTGGAAGCCTAGGTACTCGGTTCACTATTCTCCATGAGGAACAGGCAGGCTTTAGAAGTTTGTGTCTACAATTGATGGTTGTTATAACCCTAACACCTTTAGAGAAACGTGTGAAGAAAAATATTGGGTCATTTGTAGCTTCTTTTGGTCATTTCTCAGCCTTTGCCTCTATGAATAGAAATAGGTTAAGAACTAAGTTATACTGACTGCTCATGCAAAACCTATGTGTTTTATTTTTTTTAACTTTAAACGTCAAGCTCAGTATAAACTGTCCTCAAACAGAGCAGATAACATTGATTTTGTGGGGTTCCTCTGAGCACTAAGTGGTCCATAATTGAGGGCTTGGCCATCCATTGATCTGTAGGATAGAACAATTCAGAACCATTTGCTGAGGGAGACACTGATCCTTTCTACAGACATCCTCTTCATTTGTATTCCCAACATAATGACTGTGTGGACATTCATCCAAACATCTGTCTTGAGTTCGCATTTTAAATGTTCAAAAATGACCTAAACTCTATCATCTTTTGTTATGGTTGAAACATATAGATAGTCCCCTAATTAGCATCAGAAAATGTCTGGCACTGTGTTCACATCAGAGATATTAACCTTGAACAATCTGCTCTGCAAACCTTATCAAAAGCACATTGACAAGAAATAGTATCATTGGAGGATTGCTTAAAATAAATGAAGTCCATCCTCAAATATTCTAAAATTTCCCTAGGACCAAGGCAACCTGTTAGCAAGCTTCGTACTTGACCTTCATTGCTTAGACCCCGAGTAGATCACTTACCGAATTTCCTTCTGCCTTAGGTACTTATTCTCTAACAAAAGACCCAGCTAAGAAACAGCCTTATGAATTCATTTTTATGTGTTGCAGAAGGTTGTCAAAGGTGTATTACATGCTTACTTTTCAAAGTGTAGTCACATGAACAGCAGTTTTGATATTGTCTGGGAGTTTGTTAAAAATAGAAAACCAGGCCCTGGCCAGCATGGCTCAGTGGTTGAGCATCATCCTGCAAAGCCAAAGACCACTGGTTCGATTCCTGGTCAGGGCACATGCCTGGGTTGCAGGCCTGGTCCCTGGTTGGAGCCCATGTGAGAGGCAACCAATTAATTTTCTCTCACACATCGATGTTTCTCTTCCTCTCTTTCTCCCTCCCTTCCCCTCTCTCCAAAATAAACAAATAAATAAAAAATAGAATCAGAGTGTTGAATCAGAATCTGCATTTTAAAAAGATTCCCAGGTGATTTGTATGCACTTGAAAGTTTGAGAAATACTGACTTAAACTACATTCCTTTTGGCCTGAAAGCTTAGGGAAAACGCTCGTATTTCAGCATCTAATAAAGCTTGGTTTCCTCCAACTCTTCTTACTCTTTGGCGTATTATTTTTCTAAGCTCATTTTCGTTTTACCTAGTTGTTGCAAGTGTGGTATGAGTTCATAGTAGTGTTTCAGTTATGTAATGCTGCACACCAAACCATCGCCAAACTTAGTGGCAAGGACCCACATCCACATTATTTTTGCTCACGGATGTGTACCTTGGGCGGGACTTGATAGGACAGCTGGTCTCTGTTCCACTTGGCATCAGCTGGGGCTGCACAAAGGCTGGCAGCTGGAAACATCTGAAGGGTTGCTCACTCCTACGCATGGAAGTCATTGCCAGCTGTTAGATGGGAAGACAAAGACAGCTGGGACTATGGCCAGAGCACCTCCGAGTCGCCCCTCCATATGGCCAACATGGTGGCTGAGTACCAAGGGTGCATATCCCAAGAGAAGAATGATTCCTAAAAGCTATTACTGCCTTTTACGACCTTGCCTTGGAAGTCAGGCAGCATCACCTCTGCCGCAGCTTTTCTAGGGGTGATCACGTGGTCCTTCTCAAAGGAGAGAGGTAGGCTCCATCTGTGAATGAGGGAGTGGCGAGATTATACTATAATCAACTTAACACCTATTATTCTACACTGTGCTTACCTCCTTATATTATCAGCCTGGTTCCTGGACACATCGCAGTTTGCAACCCTATGATCTCATCCAACCTGTTTATTTTATAAATGAGGGAGGGGAAAGGAGATTGGCCAAAGGTTCATTGGGGGAACTGGGTCTGGAATCCAGGCCTGTAACAGTGATCACAATGTTGATGTGAATTAACATACACGTGCCGATACCCTCTAAGGACATTCAGTTAAAACCATATTATTCATTCATTGATTTATTTCTTCAGTATCCATACCCCACACACAGTGTTCTTACATGCACACAAATGATCAAATACTTAAATACATAAAACAAAGGTTCTCATGTATCACTTAATAACAGCATTGGACCCATGACATACTTGGCCCATGATATTTATTTAGCATCCCCTCCAAATATTTATAGATCGTGACATTCCAGCAGCAAGTTCTATTTTTGAAACACCAGGTTGAAGCTAGGAACTTGTGTGACTGGATGGCTCTTCCATCGATCAATGTGGAGTGAAAACAGCTGGCCTCTTAGAATGTGTGTGCTATGGCCAAACTGTTTCTCTCTTCTTTGAAGAAGTTTTACAGCATCTAGAATTTTTTTGCCCTTTTTTTTTTTTCTTTTGGTCATCCTTATTTTAGCATTAAAAGAATTGTAAAAGACAAAAATAGAAGCCAGGAACAACAACAAAACCACAAAACAGAAAATTCAAAATATTAAAGAGCAAAAGGAAGATACTAAA
Organism: Furipterus horrens; assembly: GCF_987537825.1. Taxonomy (NCBI): domain Eukaryota; kingdom Metazoa; phylum Chordata; class Mammalia; order Chiroptera; family Furipteridae; genus Furipterus; species Furipterus horrens. The sequence goes on along the minus strand of NW_028327187.1, from coordinate 113,680,649 downwards.
TTACACTTGAATTCTGCCTCTTGATCAAGGGTTGGCAAACTATGGCCTGTGTGTAAAATCCAGCCCACCATCCATTGTTATAAATAAAGATTATTAGAACACAGCCACAGTCATTCATATACATGTTTTCTGTGGTTGTTTTCATGCTACAATGGCAGACTTGAGAGTAGGATGGAGACCTTATGGCTGACAAAGCCTAAAATATTTACTGTCTGGTCCTTTGCAGGAAAAGTTTGCCAAAGCTGCTCTTCGTCATGTATTAGGTTGTACCATATGAAATTGCCAACACTGGGCAGTTTTGACACACACATTCATATGGTTCATTATAAAAAGCAAGAGATAGGGAGATGGTGCAGGAATTAAGAAGCATAGTAGGAGGGATGGAGTAGACAGAAAGATGTTGAGAAGAACTATATGCACAACCCATGGGCATGGACTAAGTGTGGGGGGGAGGACAACTGGAGGGACGGGGGTCACTGGGTAGAGGGGAACAAAGGGAAAAGAAATTGGGACAACTGTAACAGCATAATCAATAAAGCATATAAAATAAAATAAAATAAAAAGCAAGCGATAAGGATTACTCTGAAAATGGCAGATTTTTCCTTGCAGGCTAGAACTTGTAGTGACTTTCAGTGCACAAAACAGTTTCTCAGTGGTCATGTTTATCAGTAAAATCACTTTTTTGTCCCTACAAAAAATAACATAAAAATCACCCTTCTTTTCCCCAGAAAATGGACAAAGGCTAGCCTGCCTCATTGGCCTTGAAACAGAACTTTCTAGTGCAAGACTTTGCAGCTCTCTGTAGACATAGATCCACCTTGCCCCACAGATAAGATCTCTCTGGACAGCAGTTAGTCATTGGTGAGGACGTTTTATTAGCTCCCTCTTCCCATGCCATATTCTGCAAACACGTCAAGGTCTGTGCTTCACTTAAGAAATGCCACTAAGAGGTTTGCATAATGTGGGTCATTACAGGCCATTGCTAATATAATAGAGCGAACCTCTGCCCAAATGGCCTCAAGTTACACCACACCCATAGCTGTCAATGTGTATCTTCCTGTGTAAACACCCAGCACAGGGAGAGGAAAGGAGCTGAGGTGTGGGACTTAGGCCGAACTACGCTGCAATTCTGGCGTTACCACTTACCACTTGTATGAAGTAGGGGTAGTTTTGTAGATTTGAGAAACCTCACTTTCCTTAGCTATAAAATGGGAATGATGCCTATTTTGCAGAGGCTGTTATAAGATTAATAAGTATGTGAGCAAAGTGCCTGACAAGAGCAATGATATTAAGTCGAACCACAGGAAAATCCTGGGGTGGGGGGATGGCAGTGGCATGTCATTTAACCTAAAGTTGTCATCGTTGGAATTGTTACCATAATTGCATGTATGGGGGCCAGGCCTAGGTTCCATGGACACAGCACTGTGTGTCACCCAGAGCTTCCATCCAGAGGCATGACCAGCAAGTTAAGGCACCATTTAAGGAGGCACTCACTCTCAGGTGCAGACCCTGTACTAGCATGACTCTGAGAGCATGTGCTTCCTTAAGTTTTCCTTCTGAGGCACCTCTCTTGACTCTCCCCAGTCCCTGCTCTGTTGCTAGGTCCCCCTTATCTACCAGAGAAATTCCTCCTCTCCTTATCAGCACAGGTGCCTGGTGCCTCTTGCTAACCTGAAAACCACTCTTGGATGACCCTTTAATAACTTTAATAACTAAGGAACCAATGACTCATGGCAAATGGTAACATTACACCCTCCCCAAAATGCTCGCTTCAAGAGAGAATTAAAATTTTAATTTAAAAAGGCAGGATCTTAGGCATGACTGTGTCAGTTGCCAGGCAGTGTCTCATGTCTCCCTGCAGGTCCAAGCATGTAAACATGTAGCCAGAGAGACCGATCCACTGGGGACTTCAACTGCATCTTAAAGAATGGCTAAGTAGTCAGATGAGAAGGGAAGGCATGTTAGTGTGACCAAAGGTACATCCCGAAGGATCTATTCCTCTTTTATTTATTTATTTTTTTGTTTATTCTACAAAAATGACTTGATATGACAAAGTACTCAAGTGGTAGCCAGCCTCCAAGATTACCCCCAGAGATTCTCCTCTTCTGGTATTTCATGCTCATTGAATAAAGGCTTGTCTGGGTGACGATAGAATAGGATGGAGGTGGAAGTGTGTGACTTTCCAGGCTAGCACATAAAGGGCATTACACCTGTCACTGTGCTCTCTTAGATTGCTCATTCTTAGGGAAGCCAACTACCTTATCATGAGGATGCTCAAGGAGCCCTGTGAAGAGGACCACATGGGCAAAATATCGAGGCCTCCTTCCAACAGCCAGCACCAACTTACAAACCATGTGAGTGCATCATGTTGGAAGTGGATTCTCAACCCCAATCAAGCCTTTAAATCAGCGCTTTTCAATCCATGTACTGCAAGAATTTTAAAAATGCAATATTTGACTAGTCAGGGACACTGACCTCTTTTCCCTTAGATTGTCAAATAAAAAAGTGACAACAGTCAACACAACAATAGCCGTCCAGTGTGAATGAGTCATAATTATGCCTATTTTTTTTTGTGAGATCAGCAAAAAATAGAATATATGTTTTGGTGTGCTGCAGAATTTCAGTAACTAGTTTATGTGTGCCATGGATGAAAAAGGTTGAAAATCGCTGCTCTAGATGATTGTAGCTACAGCTGACATCAAACTGTAGCCTCCTGAGAGTTCTTGAAACAGCAAATAAATGTTTATCATTGCTTTAAGCTAATAAGTTTTAAGTAACATGATACACAACAATAGAACTAGAATTCCCGGAGGGGGGACCCTCCTTAAATCAATAAGAAAAGGACAAACAAAATGCAGAAAAATGGACAAAAAAACTTGAAGGGACATTTCACAAAAAAGAATCTCCAAATGGCCAATAATCATATTGCTATAAGCTGAAGGTTTGTGTCCCTCCCCAACCCAAATTCACATGTTGAAACCTCATTCCCAATATGATAGTATTTGGAGGTGGGGCCCTTGGGGAGTGATCAAGGCATGAGGATAAGGCCCTGATGAATGAGATCAGTGTTCTTATAAAAGAGACCTCAAAGAGCTCCGAGGCCCCTTCTGCCATATGAGGACACAGGAAGAAGACAGCTATCTATGAACCAGTAAGGGAGCCCTCTTTACCAAACACCAGATCTGCTGGTGCCTGATCTTAGCCTTTCCAGCCTCTAAGACCATGAGAAGTTAATGTCTACTGTTTATAAGCCACCTAATCTATGGTATACAATTATAATAGCATGAACTAACACAGAAATTGGTGCCAAGAAGTGGGGGGTACTGCTGTAATACATTGTTAAAAATGTGAAAGCAGCTTTGGAACTGGTTAATGGATAGAGGCTAGAGGAGTTTTCAAAGGATAGGTTGCCTGGCAGAGACTGGGGCTCAGGACTCCAACCCAGGAGAGCTGTGGGGGCCCAGGCAGGGAACCGTTGTGTGAGGGGGTTCTCTCTGAGCCGTGGGGTGATGCTGTCACACAATGGAGCCCTCTACAACAATAGAACTGAGTGAGTTACAACTATACCCGCAACAAAGATACGTCTCAGACAATGTTGAGCTTCAGGGGGGTGGAGGTGGGGGGCTGATGGTGGTCTTTTATTTTGTAAACTGGGTGCTTGTTACATGGATGTATCCCATTTGAGAAAATCTGCTTGACTGTGAAAAAGGTTTTGAAAGCACCCACTTTCTGTCATGTACTGAGAAAGGAAGACACTCCTGGTTCAGATCATGACATCTGCCGTTCTAACGTCCTGGGTAGTCATGTTGGGATGTCCATTCCTCTGATTTGGGGGTAGGCCAATGATAGCCTGCAGGCCAAACACAGCCAGCACGTCGTTGTAAATAAAGTGTTCCTGGGGTACAGCCACACCCGTTTGCTCATATGTTCCCTATGGCTGCTTTCCCCAGACACCAGCAGATTTGAGGGGTGGCGGCAAGACAGCGCATGGCCCACAAAGCCAACCACTCCAATCGCTCGAGAAGGCATCAAGGCCTTTTCCAAATGCAGACAGGCCCTGTGAGTCTCCGCATAAAGGAAAAGTGGGACTAGCCAAATGCTCCTCATTGCCCTACCTCTGTCATAACTCTGAGCTGTCTATTGGGACATACCCCAGGAGTTGCAGTGATGTGAGCCAGGACGTGGAATGCTCAGGTTGTCCCTTTGGCTCGTTACTGCAGTGCTCCTGAAGATAAGATTGAATTTGACAACAGTGGCCATTCGGGTCACCCAGAACACCTGCACACACTCAAGCTATTTGAGCAGAACGAGATTGGGAAAGGACATCCAGACAGAATCGTTTTGATTACTAAGTACACATCTTTAGCACATGAATGTAGGACTCTGGATTTCCATGGCTTTGTTTGTAGCTAAGAATGTACGACACTTGTCAGGTGTTTGGCAATTGTGTCTTGCGGAATGTGGTCACTCACGTAAAAATACAAAAATCATTCACTGTTTAAATCAAGAAAATTGTCACTGCCAGACATGTTCTTTTATTTTCCTGAAGTATTTTCTCTCCCCCATTTAAAATCATCTGTCTTTTTGGTATCGTTTTTCCTTAAGAAATGAGACATTGAAATGGAAGAAAACAACTTTGGGAGGGATTGTCCAGCAGTTAGGACTCTTTAAGTTTCAAGTGAAAAAGCTGGCTCTCTTCTCTGCATTCTTCTAAGGATTTGCTCTGTGGCCTTGCATTTGCTTAGGCTATCTGGTCTTCCATCTGTAAAAAAATGAGTTTTCAAGTTCATGCTCACTCAACTTCCTCAATTGATCTGGGGAGCGATAGCTGTCCATGCAGTTCTTTTAGTTGACATAGATGATGGAATTCAAAAATTAATCCCCGTGACAAGGTCCAGTATGTTTCCACTGCCAGTACTTTGTGATAAAGAGTGATGATTTATATCTGTACTGGGTCCCAATATGCACAGCATCATTCTGTGACGCTCTCATTGTGTGACTTTGTGTGCCTTTACCGAAGGGAGGAGAGGAGTCTTGGTAAAGAGAAGAAACTGTACAGAAACACAAAAGATAAGATCTTCCAAAATTATTTATTACTTCCTTTTTAAAAATTTGCTTGTATTGGTTGAATTTTCAATTAATTCACCAGAAACACATGTCTGTAATATTCGAGGCACTATTGTGGGCACAAAGACATTTTAAAAACCCTCTCTATGAGATACAGAGAGTTTCCAAGTAAGAAATCACAAGTTCAAATCCTGCTAATACTTTTTACTGGATGCGTGACCTTGGGGAAGCTACTTATTCTATGTGAGACTTAATTTTCTCACCTCAAGTGCAGGCCATCATTACCCAGCCATCCCTTAGCACTGCAGGGAGGAGGAAAGGAAACAAGGACCCGAGTGCTCTGTAGAGCACCTGGAGAGCAGCCAGCACTCAATATTAGTCATGTGATTGTTGTTGTTATTTTAAAAAGTATTTCGCAATTGAATCCACTTTTGTTAAGACAACACTTCCAAAATGTGGGGCACAGACAGATTACAGCGTGCCCTTTCAATGCCATACTAGAACATTCTCTACAGGCCCACCTGAAGGACTGAGGCTGAGTCTCCAGCTCTGAATAAAGAGTCTCCGTCTGTTCTCTTTGCGTGGTCTTCAATTATTTCCATGCAATAATGACGCTAAGAGTTAGCCTGCTTGTTATTATCACCATGCACCAGTAATTGTACATAATCTCAGCGCTATAACACTCCTCCTGGCCAGGGTGGACTGCTCCTACCCTCCACCCCTTGGGCTCTAGAAAGTTACCTATGTTTGACTTGCTATTCATATTTATATGATTCCAGGCTATGTGCTTTGTCTGGAAGATATGCAAATCACTTCTGATGGGTGGAAAAGATAACCCCAAAGATTGCAGTTTTGTTGCTCTGTATGACATTGAGTAATTTTGTATCTAAAACCTAGAAATCTCATTCAAACATTCTTCTTCTTTAATGCCTATATGTACCCAGTTCCTCCAATGCTCCTTGAAATACCTTGATGGCCTCATTGATCCTATCATTAATGAACTGGATAAAATCTTTGATACGAGCCATGTTTGTTTGTTTTTTAAATTTTTTAAAAAATATTTTATTTATTTTTAGAGAGAAGGAGAGAGGGAGAGAAAAATCAATGGGTGGTTTCTTCTTGCGCGCCCCCTACTGGGGATCTGGTCTGCAACCCAGGCATGTGCCCTGACTGGGAATTGAACCCGTGACCATTTGGTTTGCAGGCCAGTGCTCAATCCACTGAGCCACACTAGCCAAGTCACAAGCCATGTTTTTAACTTTTTGGAAACTGTGCTTTGAAACGAGCCGAAAGAGTGAGCATAGGAGCCCATCGTGGCAGATGTGGCGAGTGAAGAGCTTGGGTCCTTCAGTGCAGCCCGCGCTCTATCCTTTCTTAGATCCCCCTTGAGGAGTTGTTTTCAATGTATGTTATTAACTTCCCTTCAGGAACCAGAGCCCCGGAAGAGCTTTTCCACAACGTTAATTAAAAGAGGAATCTGAAAATATAAATAGCATTTGTGGACTCCAACCTACCTGCAAGAAAGTACTGGTGGGAGGAAGGCCTTGGGGATCAGGATAGTAAGCGGCACCCAGTGAAAGCAGCCCCAGAACTTACTGGGTGTCTGTGTGATGGGCCACCATTGGCCAGAGCTCACAGTAGGAAAGGTAACTGGCTTTTCCAAACTCCTAAGGGAGTAATAAAGCCAGTCAACTGGAGTTTACATGCCCAGACATCCAGCGAGTTCTAACAGCAAACTCAGGAGAAACCTTAGCCTCCATGGAGGAGAGAATCCTTGCTTATGAAATATGTTGGCAATAAAATATTGCAACAGCTGGGGCCTGGGGGTATAGTTCTGACATGGGTTATTTTATACAAAGGAATCTTTTTGTTTTTCCCCACTCAAAAAGAGCAAAGATCTCATGTTTTTAGTTAAAAAGTTGTTGTTAGTCCTACTAGGTCAGTAGGTCTGCTTGTTTCTGGCTTCTTAATTAACAAAATTCCTTGTCATTCGCTGTTTCCAATCACATAGCATGTATTGAAGTGGCCTTTTCTCATTTCAAAGGCATTTCATTCTTTGAGGTGATTATAAGACATGTTTGTCTCTTCATTGCAGTCCTGGCATTGGGGCTGTTGTTGGTACCATGCGTGGTCCACTATTTTATGTGCTGTTTTATGTCTAGCTGGCTAGGAACTGTTGTCTACCAAGAAAATGGCTACCGGGCAGGTAAAGACTGATAAGGCTGATTCAAATCATGCAGACTTGAGACCTTATGGAGGTTTTTTGCCTCTTGTTTTGGTTTTAAAGACATGAATGAAATGAAAATCTTATTTTCTTTCAAAAAGTCTCCTTTGCTCAAAAGACCCAGAGTCGTTCTATATTTCTACGACTCATTAAGAAAGCGGTTTTGCAGTTATTCGCAGAATAACAAAAGGATTATCCAGGGCCTAGAGCAGTGTCCTTGTAATTGTTGGATGGATTTTCTTAAATAATCAGAACAACTTAAATGGTCGATTTATATATGTTTTCTTTTGCTTTAGTCTAAGAATTGAACTAGTGACAGGCTAAACAGTCTGCTTTCTCTGGCCTCCTCTCCTCCCACATAACTTGCTATTTGTCGGGAAAGAAACAGAGAGAAACATGAAGAATCTAAATGTACAGTGATTTCCTTAAATGGCTTTAATGCTTGTCATTTTGCAATGAAATGGATTGAGAAAATCTCCCTGAAAAATTGCTGCTTTCTTTTGGAGGTATTAGCTCAGGCTTTTCTCTTGCATTTTCCAGAAATTTCCATCTTCAAGGAGCTGAACACTCTTCTCTACATAAAAGCTTTGGGGCTTGCCTTTCTTCCTCTGGCTTTCATGCTGCTTCTGCCACTCAAAGTACTTGTTCTACGGCAGGAAGACCTCCATTTACTGCTTCTAATTGGATTTGTAAAGGGTGTATTTATTGAAGAGGAGGAATTTGTCTGTTTTCCCCTTCAGCCCTGCCATGGGGCTAAGATTAATGTCTTCTCATAAATTGCTGGTCTATTCATTTCTCTGTGATACCTGGAAGTTCTGACCCCATAACACAGGTAATGGAAGTGAGTAGTATGAAATAACATCTAATTACATTAGAAGAGCTCTGTGTTGCACGTGTCTTGAAACTGTGGAATTGCTGAGGCCCCCCTGCCTGGGCCCGCAGCTGCCCCCACTCCCCAGGTTTCTTATAAGTGGCAGTTTTTCTAGATGTTCATTAAAAGTGAAAACTCATTCTGCAGTCAATGCTTTACCTATCAGGACCTTCTCTCCACCTTCCATGACAGGAAAGTCACAGTCATCAGCAGTTACAGAGCACATGTGTTTTCTTTGCTCTTGACATCCAAAGACAAATGTTGGATGACTCGGTCCACTAAGGGGTGTTACAGATCTTTGCCTGGTACACCCTGGCAGCTCCATGTCAGTGTGCCCAAAACTGACACACAGCCCTTGTTGGCTTTCATTGTCCCATGTGGAGAGGGCACACACACATGGTTTCAAGTGGAGGATGCTCAGGGAGGAGAAATGTCTTACTCCAAAAACATCATTGGGGCTAAGCTTATTTCATAAAGAAAACTAGGGTAGAGTCTTTTCACCAAGCCGAGGTCAGGGTGTTGATTCTCTACCAGATTTTTGGTGGATGGGATTGCATGGGAAACTTAAAAAAACAGATAAACATACAAACAAAAAAATGACAAAGAGCAACAGCCCAGAAAACGCTACTAGGATTTGCTGCTTCTTAATGAGAGGCCAAACAGGAGTCAGGCTAACTTGAAAAGAGAAAAGTAATTCTTTATCTACTTTATGTTCCTTATTCATTATATGTCATTTTTCATAGCTTTCAAGATTCCTGGGTCTCTTTGTGGCCCTTACTGACTGGAAAGATTCCCAACGCAGTTCTTCCTCTCAGAATTTGTGGGGACAATTTTTACCTCCTGTGAATCTTTAACTGCCAAAACCAACCACTTTCCACTGCACAGCTTTGCCCACATACCAGAAACCCAGGGAGAGCTGTAGGCCATGAATTAAGAAATGCTCTTTCCTTGGTTGTCAACATAAAATAAACTTTCTAGTATTTCCAACAATTCATCAGTAAGTTGTGGCGCTCATTTCCCAAAGTCCCCTTTGCTGGTGAGTTCTTGGTATTTTTTTTGAATCATTCACTTTCATCCTCCCTTCAAGCTAATTTTATCATCCAGAGAGAAATCAAACCCATCTTCCAAATACCTGGAGTTGTGAGCCTTTTGAATTTTATCCTCAGACTGAAATATTAGCTGACTGTCCTATAGGTTGTCCCTGGTCCGCTGGCGTTGGATTGGATCTGCTGGAGTCTCACATGTAGGGCTTTTAGACTGGATAATTGTGATCCTGATTCCCAGTTTCACATTGTGGTCTGCACATAAATTGCCTGACATACAGATCCACGTTTAATTCTAGAACTCTCTTAGAATGGCTAAGTTATCCTCACCAGTCACTAACCCAGGCCCAAATTGGATGTCCTGAGCTGCCAATGAACTTCAGTTGACTTTTGGATCTACTCTTGTCTTAACCCCAGTACTGAGGCTTAGCCATTACCGAGCCGGTACGTAAGGTCAGAGTGCAGTGAAACTAGCCTGGGTCGAAAGTATTTGGAAAAAATTCCTCCCACATTTTCCTGGCAGTTGTCTTGCCTCTTTGGTTGAAGGAGATGACCTTTGTGAATGGAAACCATCCAGTGCACATGTGCTTTCACCAGAGATAAGCATGACTTATGATTTCTTTCACTTGCACATTCCCATGGATTTTCTAAAAGTTCTTAAATATCACCAGAACTAAAGCCTTGTGTCCCGGGAGAATAAATATACCTACGTACACACACAGAAGCACGCACACACAGAAATTCGGAGACATGCTCATACAGACACAAACACAGACACACACAGGCACACTCACAAAATAAGTCACAAAAGAGTATCACTGCATGGGAAAGGGATGACGTCAGTGAAATACTAAACCAAGTATCGATGTCCATTTGCTCATTCTTGTTGGGATTAAAGTGCAAGCTGTTTATCTGCTCCTAGTCACACAGGGATATATCTTGGCTTTACTTTTGAAATGCATTCTTGGCACAGTTTCATTGTCAGGAATATAGGATCCAAGACAAAAGAAATTCTCCTTAAGGAGTGTCCAAGAGTTATGGTCCTCAGATCTTTATCTATCTTGATGTTTTGAAAACTTGCTTTAGGAGAAATGACATACGCCTGAAGTAGATGGGCAGGAAGGAAGGGGAAGCTGAGAGAGGAGCCAGGAAGCTGGGACTAGAAGCAGTTCTAGTTTTCTGAGCAGGGGGGATAAAATTAAACAAGTTACAAATGCCTGAGTGTACAATAACAGCGCATCGGAGTGGGAGGGGTGATGGTGAGTCCATGGTGCTCTGTGTAAAGGACAATTAGAGTTAGTTCATGAAAAGTTCATAAAGATAAATAAAGTTAATATACTATGCATGGCTTTGATCTCTAATGCAGGCTTTTCCAGCAACGATGTGTGAAGAGCATGCTGAATTTTAACCAACTCTCCAGTTCTCCATCTCCATTGACTCCCACTAAACTGACAGACCACAGACCAATTTCTTTTTATTTCTGTTTTTCAACACTGAACCAAGGCATGGTTAATGATGACGGCTTCGAATTGAGGCCTGCAAGCCCAAGGGGTACACTCACCTGGATTCATCCTTATGTGGGTGTTCAGTTATGCCTTCTTTCTTGGCCCTTTCCCCATACCCAATCACTGTAAACTGCACAACATGGCTCTCTCTCTATACTTAAACTTTAAAAATCTAAGTGGAAGAAACAGTCCTCTTAGACATTTATTTTTTTTAATATAGACTTCATGAATATGCATACTCTTTTGTGTTTTCTTGCTTTCCCCCCAGGCCTGTTGCTGTCTGAATTGTGTGTGAACAGCCTGCCTTATGGAGAAAAGTATTACTAATAAGAGTCCTTTGGACTTCTGGCCAAGATGGAGGCCTAGACCGACACACTCTGTCTCCCTCCACAACTAAGAAGGAATACAACTACCACAAAACCAGAAATGGCCAGAAGTTCCAGAAAATAAATGGAAGTCAAACATATGAAGTTATAAAGAAGTGGTGCTCATCCGGACGAGTAGGAGGGGTGAAGCCGGGGCAGAGGTCAAGCTGTGCTGCTGGCAGCAGCTGCGCCGGCAGCGGGATGGTGGTAAGCACAAACACCCATATTAAAGGAGAGGCGAGAAGCACCTGGGGAGCACCCCTGGCTGCAGACCAGACCCATCAGCTTGCGATTCCAACACCAGGGAAAGCAGACCCCCATTGCCTTGGACAGTGAGGCCGGAGTGGGTGGGGACGGAGCAGGAGGCTCCCGGTCTCTCAGCAGAGAGTGTACGGCAGGAATCCATCTTGGACCCCTGCCCCTACACAAAGTGCCACAGTGTGGTGAGAAGGGTCGCCCGGTAGTGACAAGTGCATGGGGCTCTGCCCCCTATAGCACAGGAGGTCTGACAGCCCCACCCAGGAAGCAAAGGTAAACACAGAACTGTCAGGATGGCAGGGATCATGATAGAGATCCCAATCACACAGCTGACCAGACAGCAAATATCTAATCTAACGAAGCAGCAGATAGGAAATCTTTCTGAGGCACAGTTCAGAGCTTTGGTTATAAGAATGCTTACAGACCTGGCTGCAGATCTTAAACAAGACGGGGAAGGAATGAAGGCTAGTCCTCCTGAAATGAACAAAAACACATATGAAACAAGTGGTGAAGGAAAGATAACCAGGGATCAAATCAACAAATCAGAACACAGGGAAGGAACAAACAGTCAACCAGTGCAGAAAGAGGAAATGAGAAGTGAGGAAAATGAGGAGAGGCTCAGAAACCTCTGGGACAGCTATAAGCGGGCCAACATCCAAATCATAGGGTTACCAGAAGGTGAAGAAGAAGAACTAGAAATGGAAAAATTATGTAAAAAAATAATAAAGCAGAACTTCCCTAACTTGGGGAAGGAAATAGGCTTAAAGATCCAGGAAGCACAGAGAGTTCCACAAGAACTGGACCCAGGGAGAATCACACCAAGACACATTATAATCAAAATATCAAAAATTAAAGATAAAGAGAGAATCTTAAAAGCAGCAAGAGAGAAGAAGAGAATTATGTACAAAAGGGTCCCAATAAGACTCTCAGCTGATTTCTCAAAAGAAACTCTGCAGGCAAGAAGGGACTGGCAAGAAATATTCCAAGTAATGAAAAGCAAAAACCTACAACTACAATTACTCTATCCAGCGAAACTGTCATTCAGAATAGAAGGGCAGAGAAAGTGCTTCCAGGACAAAGTGAAACTGAAGGAGTTCATCAGATCCAAACTATTGTTATATGAAATGTTAAAGGGACTTGTTTAGAAGGAGGATGATCAAGACTATGAACATTAAAATGAAAACTGTACCACAACAACCAACAACAGAAGCTGGGGAACGGACACAAAGGCAGACTAAGTAGGCAACGAGAGTGGGAAAAGAATTATAGGTATGGGGAACATTATGGGGGGAGGTCAGTGGGGAGGGGGAAGGGGGAAAGGGAGGGAGATGATGCAGGAATTAAGAAGCATCATAGGAGGAAGTGGAGTAGACAGGAAGATGTTGAGAAGAACTATATGCACAACCAATGAGCATGGACTAAGGGGGGACAGACAACTGGAGGGAGGGGGGTCACTGGGTGGAAGGGAACAAAGGGAAAAGATATTGGGACAACTGTAACAGCATAATCAATAAAGCATATTAGAAAAACAAAACAAAGCAACAAAAAGAGTCCTTTGGTAAATTCTTTTTCAATTCTCAGTGGATAAAATGCTGAGACTGCACTTAACAAAATTATTGAGTCCATACCATTCCCCCTGGCTGGTTTGGCTCAGTGGATTGAGCGTCGGCCTGCGAGCTAAGTGTCGCTGGTTCGATCTTCCAGTCAGGGCACATCAGAGAAGGAAAACTCTGACTCCAAAAAACCTCCGCTGCCTTGCGGCATACCTCTTCAGGGGAAAGGCTAAGGGAGTAAACCCCGACAGAAAATCCGGAGCCGGAGTCCCTAAGGCGGTTTGACGTTGTAGTCAACACTGGCAACTCCTGCGGCGCACCTGAAGCCAAGCTGTATCGACTCCGTCTTTCCCTTGGATCCTTCAGCTGCGAAGAGAGGGGGGGTCTGCTGCATGGGCAACAGCAGACCCTCCATATCACCCTGCCCAGGCTCTGTAGCTTCAGCTTCACTGGAGAGGACACTCCAGCGTCATCGCAAGATGTCGATTCAACACGGGAGGAGACAGATACCGTGTCACTCCCGAGTCGGACTGCACAGCCATTCTCGGCGGTGCAGATAGACTCTTAAGAAGCTACACCATCGTCTCTTGAGACGGACGGCTGCCGCCGCCGACGACTATATCCTACACAGCATTCCAGGCACTGGGCACAAATAAAATACACAGAAATACCTGCCGTCATGAAACACGCTGCTGGTGATAGGAAAAAATAAAGAAAGGGAAACAGGGAACACCAGGGGTCATAGTGGTAGTGCAGTTTTATTGAGGTAGGTCCACAGAAGTTGAGTTCGCAGAGACATTTTGAACAAAGAACGGACGGAGAAGCAGGGAGCCAAGCGGATGTTGAGGGGAGAGCGTTCCTGGAAGATGAGTGAATGCCTGTCTGGTGCAATGGCAGAGCTGCACAGAAACTGGGGTTGCTGCAGGGGGTGAGGGCGGAGACAAAGCGTAGCTTGAATAAGAATTCAAATGTCAAAAAACTATGTTCTTCCCCAACCTGGTTCGTACCCAGATTACCTTTCTGATTTTTCATTCTCTGTCTAGACAAGATACGTGATCTGAGGTGCCAGGTGTGTTATCACTAGAAATATCAGAAATAAGAAGGCTATTCTATCTGATCCACTTTCAATTATTACAATGATTACAGGATTCCCTCACTTCTTGCAGGTGTTACATTCTAGACGCGCCCCCCCCCCGCGAAGTAGGAACCTTACATTTATTCTACACCCTTAAACCTACGTAACTCTAACAACATACGTATACAGGACCGCAAAATCCCGCGATATAGCGAGAAATCCGTGATAAATAATTAAATATAATATAAAATCCTGCAATACAGTGAGGCCGCAGTAAGTGAACTGCAATATAGAGAGGGACTACTGTATTATCATAAGCATGATAATCACCACCATGGCCAGTAATCACAAAGAGGTCCCTAGTTTACATCATCTCATTTGACCCTGTGGTAATGTCTGGATAAGTCTTATTTTCCCATTTTGCAGAGAGGGGAATTTTTCAGATGCATTATGTGACTTGCCTAAGATTGCTCAGCTAGTAAGTAAATGCTGGTGGGGAATGGCCTAGCATATCAGTATTATTCTTGCTAAATCACACTACTTCAATGCCAGCAGCATCCAGTATACCTACCCAGATTATCTCTACTCTATAATTTATCCTGTAACAGAAAAGATTTGTAGCTAGTGAAGACTGATTTACCTAATAAGGAAAATGTAAATTGAATAATGACATTACAATGTTCTATATCACAGTGAAAAATGAGAAATGACCAGAAAGCCTAATAATAAGAAATGGGTGAGAATGGTGGGAAGAATATTGGCCTCCCAGAGATGTATCCATCCTAATTCCAGGAATCTGTGAATGTTACCTTACGTGGCAAAGAGAGAGGTTAAGGATGCAGATAGAATTAAGATTGCTAATCAGCAGATTATTGAGTGGGCCCACTGTAATCACAAGGGCCCTTATAAGTATAAAGGGAAGGCACCGAGAGATGCAATGTTGCTGAATTTGAAAATGGAGGAAGGGGCCACAAGTCAGGAAATGTAGGTGGCTTCTCGAAGCTGCCAAGGGCAAGGAGACATTCTTCCCTAGAGGCTCCAGAAAGAATGCGGCCCTGCCAACCATGACACCTGGGTTTCAGCCCAGTGAGACCCATGTTGGACTTCTGACCCCCAGAACTGTCAGATAAGTCTGTGTTGTTTTAAGCTGCTAAGTTTGTAGTAATTTGTTACAGCTGCAAAAGGAAACTAATGTAGTAAGTCAACATGGGCTGTGTCTGTCTTGCAAACATCTAAGTGATACGTGTGAAGTCTACGTAATAACTTAGAAAGTACTTAGGACCTACATTTTAAGAGCAGTATATAGACGTGTATATATAGGGTGGTTAAAAGTATGTTTGAAAAACCAAGAAACAAAAACCTTCATTCAGTGGATGTGAAATTGGGAGAAAATTCACAGAAATGTGAATAATGAGTAACGTGAGTGGTGGAATGATGCCGATTCGTTTTCTTTTTCTTTCAACTTTTATGACTTTTCCAAATTTCCTTAAATGGGACCCATGTGGAGAAAATACGGAAATTAAGTTTCCGTATTTGTAAAACTAAGGGGATTTATAAAACTAAGGATCCCATTCAAAGGATTATAATGATATATGTTGCTCAGGCAGGATACCATCAATTATTACATCTGTAGTAAAATAGCAGTATTATTTCCTATTTTATCTAGGTAGTCATGTGGAGAAATAGTTATCGTTTTGGCAGCTGTGCCAGAAGTCCTTTGTAGAGAGAGACCTGCCTTGACCGAGAGGTTGGAAAGGAGCTTTATCAGGTTCACTGGAGAGAAGGAAGTCCTCAGGCCTGAGTGTTGAGCCAGTGCTCAGATTTCTTATTAAGAAACCAATAGGGAGGAGCAAGGGGCCTGAGGCTGCTTGCTCATGAGTTTGGAAGAAGACATTTGAAGGAAAACACATAGCTATAACTTGTTTTCAAAGGAATTCGGTGTGCTGTAGATTAAATGGTTCCTTGTATGCATTGGTGGTGTGCCTACCACATGCCTTCAAATGTGCTCAGTCCCCAGCACCACTGAGCAGGGTATTTCCGACCCTGCTCACCAGCTCTCCTTCCCAGGGCACCTCCTGGCCCTCATGTGCCGCATGGTGCATTACAAAATAGCAAGTGTTTACAAAGTTAATACTTTGCCCCCGGCTGGTTTGGCTCAGTGGATTGAGCGTCGGCCTGCGAGCTAAGTGTCGCTGGTTCGATCTTCCAGTCAGGGCACATCAGAGAAGGAAAACTCTGACTCCAAAAAACCTCCGCTGCCTTGCGGCATACCTCTTCAGGGGAAAGGCTAAGGGAGTAAACCCCGACAGAAAATCCGGAGCCGGAGTCCCTAAGGCGGCTTGACGTTGTAGTCAACACCGGCAACTCCTGCGGCGCACCTGAAGCCAAGCTGTATTGACTCCGTCTTTCCCTTGGACCCTTCAGCTGCGAAGAGAGGGGGGGTCTGCTGCATGGGCAACAGCAGACCCTCCATATCACCCTGCCCAGGCTCTGTAGCTTCAGCTTCACTGGAGAGGACACTCCAGCGTCATCGCAAGATGTCGATTCAACACGGGAGGAGACAGATATGATGTCACTCCCGAGTCGGACTGCACAGCCATTCTCGGCGGTGCAGATAGACTCTTAAGAAGCTACACCATCGTCTCTCGAGACGGACGGCTGCCAACGACGACGACAAAGTTATTTCGCTACAGAGCTATTTCACTACCTTGAGTTACATTCCAAATACAAGACGACCTGAGAAGCCAGCCCTTGGATCACTGAGATATCTGCCAGCCTGTTGCAAGGCAACCACTAAACTCATCCCCAGAGAACCCGAGGAAGGCTCCTCCCCGCTGATGTTCCTCAGCGACAGAGCAGCTACTTATTCTCCAGTGTGAGATGGTTTCAGAGCCAGGGACCTGCAGTCATTCAAAGGAGCTGGGGCACTTGGGTTGTCCTCAGAAGCTCAGAAGATGCTGGGAGGGAAGTTTGTTAGAGGAGCCACTGGGGATTCTGAATCCTCCAGGGTGCCCTTTAGAGCTGAACAAACTTAACCCCAGACACTACAGAAACGGCTCAGAACTCCTGAGATGCCTATGATTGAAAACAGAGTTTTCCCTAGAGATTCCCTGGGCCAAATCCAACTTTGTTCACAGTGGGCTCTCCTGGGTGAGAACATAAAAAGCTATTGCGGTCCTGTTTTGAGGGCTCAAAGAACCAGAACTCCCTTGGGGTCAGGTAACATCCCAGAGGTCTAATATCTGCAGTGGGTGGCAAAACTTGTCACCAAAAATATGGGGGAGTAGCAATGGTGATGTCAACATGTATGTGTTCATGTGAACACGTGTGTATAATTGTGCCTACTTGTGCCTAGTGGGCAGGCAGAAGTGAGTACAGATTTTCTGGGCCTGAAATTTATATAATTTTGAGGGCTCTTTTAAAGAAAAAAACACTATATTATAAATTCAAAATTAGGTACAAAAATTGAAGTATGTATTTAGAATGAGAAAAAAGGTTATGACAAATTACAGATATAAAAAAGCTAGCAAATAGCAAAAATATCACAAAATCTAGAAAAATAACATATCTTAATTAATTAACTCCCTGATACACCTCAATAAGATTTTTCCTACATTTTTTTGCTGCATTTTCTTTGATCAACTCTTTAAATGATAATGATTTTTTAATTTTTTTTGTGTCAGGAATTGAAAGTCTTTCCTCTATCTAGCATGATTGATCAGATTTTTAAAAAATTATTGATAAATTACAAATTTTTCTCAGCTTCTCAATTCATTTTCAAGTTGAAATGACATTCATTGCCAAAAATGTCATGTAAATTTTTAGAATCTGTTGTCAAATTTCTTTGGTGTATGAGTTTTCAGATTTCAGGGCATTTCAATTTTCCTTATACAGTAACTAATCATTAACATTCTTTGAACTGATGACCCTCATTAAACAATTTGTCTTTGATGTCCTTGTTTAGTGGTATATTATGATGTTTTGTTAATAATTGTTAATCTTAGTATTTCTTGTCAAATTGGCAAGAAATTTAATTTTCTTCAAATGTGTTTATATAATTCACTTCTTTTAATTAACTGAGCTAGCAAACAATCCAAGAGCTTATTTGTTACTTGTATTCAAAATTTATTTCTTCCTCTTCGGTCTTATTGATTTGTTATGATCTAAAAGAATCTTTCATTATAATTCATTTGCCCATATAGTGTAATTTCTATTCATTTCAAATATATATCATAGGTATGCTACATATTTTTATTGATTTCATATATATCATATATATTGCATATGTGTTTCATTCTTATAGTAAAATGATATATGAAATATATGCAGCGAAATAGTGAGTTTATGATTGTCTATACTGAGATATATCATAGTCTATTCCTGATGAAAGAGAAATTCCATTTTGACTTGGGATTATTGAAAATGAAATCCTCTACTCATAATTCCACTTATCTATTGATTGGAAGGTTTTCCACGGATGAGATTCTGGCTTTCTGTATTTCAAATGTTCTTTCTCCTCCACGACCTCACACTTCTGGTTCTTCTAAGTATGACAGCACACATTAATATTTTTCACCTTTGGCCCTAAATGTCGTGATTGAGGTGACATCCCAGTAAATGGTAGAAGTATTCCTGCAAGCCATTTCTACATCAAGATGTCTAGTAATAACTTAAATATAAAATAGAAATATATCCCACTAAACCCAATATTCCCTAATTCAACTTCACTGGAGTCAGAGTTTTAAAAATGCTGTAGCTCTCTCCCATGCCACCCAATACGAGAAAGGGAAGTCATAGTGGGAAAAGACAGTAGCTAACTATGGGTGAGGTATATCACTTTTGCAAATTTACAGAAATATATGGTCATGTGAAAACATTACCTTGGAAGGGGCCCATAAGCTTCATTAGCTTCCTGATCAATCTACCTCAGGGGGCAAGAGTACGTAACTGGCTGATGCGCTCCACTGGAACCTCCTCTTTTCTCTACTGCCAGGTCTGCCTATGATTTTGTGTAGGCCCTTTTTTAAATACACACTTGTGCATGCCATGTCTCTTCCGCTGCTGCAACATTTGCGACTGAAACAGCTGTGCTAGAACCGTAACAGAAAGCTAGTTATTATAAACAGAAACAACCTGTAAGCAGAATTATTTTTCCCAAATGAAGCAAGAATTGTACTTTTCAAGTTGACAAAGAGATTTTTATTTGATCACTTCAATAAAGCTAATAGCCTAGAATATCGAAGAATTTAAAGAAAATAAAATTATGTCTGTACTACCACAACGATAAAAGTTTCCGCCTATTATGAAAATAAGAATTCAAATAAAGTATAAAAAAAAGCCACCAGAAAGTTATTTAAAAGGCTTTATTCTTCTGAATAACAATGCTAGCCAGTTTGAATA
This sequence comes from Furipterus horrens, assembly GCF_987537825.1. Lineage (NCBI taxonomy): Eukaryota > Metazoa > Chordata > Mammalia > Chiroptera > Furipteridae > Furipterus > Furipterus horrens. The sequence goes on along the minus strand of NW_028327187.1, from coordinate 113,661,288 downwards.
AGATTAGCTTTTCTTTTTAAGTCTCATCTAGAGAGCTTCATAAAATGACCCGAGATTTATTAATTATTTATGTATCTTTCATCAGTGGCCCGAAAAATCTTAATAAAGACTCTACCGACATTAGTAGATCTATCGCAAGAATAAAGGACTCTGTGTGGGTTCATAATAGGAAAAAAAGCAAACCTGTGTCCTGGTTCTTGATGAATTCCTTCTGGTCCGTGTGTGTGTGTGTGTGTGTGTGTGTGTGTGTGTGTGTGTGTGTGTGTGTTTGTGTGTGAGACCCATGACCCAAACAAACGCCTCGTTTTCAAAATATTATGATCATCTGTATGTCTCTTGCATCAGGGGAATTTTCACTGTTCTAAAAATAATTGCAGTTCTATGGGGTCTGAGTGCTTTTAGTTGCTGCTACACAGTGAGGTTGCATGTCAGATCCATTTTGAAATAATGTAAAAGCCTCCAAAAATGATGGTAACATGGAAAATGGTCTGGAAATTAGGATAACTGTACCTAATTAAAATCAACGTCCATGATAACCAAAGGATGAAATACCAGTGTTAATGGTGATCTTAGAGGCTTGATAGACAGGGACCTGTTTTCTTCTCGCCCTCATCTTCCATTTGCCTGGTTTCATGCTGTCTTGTTTTCTGTACTACTTTAACATCAACTCAGACCGGTTTTACCCGGTGCTTAACCCCTTCTCTACCAGCCTTCCTCAAAACTCCTCAACTGAAGAATAAGAAGCTAGGCAGGTTCTCGGCAAAAGGGACACCTGAGGCAAGTTATTTTCTTCTTGGTTTCTTTCCAAGTCACCTGCTTTTGATTTGAATTTTTTGCATAACTAGATTAAAATTGCCTCTCATACTTGTACATATATTGTGATAGATACAAATAATTTGTTTAATTAATGCAAAATTAACTTTTCAATTTTATTCATGTTGCTTAATAAATAGTTACTGAGTTCTAACAATTGCACAAGTCTTGTGAGAAGCTTGATAGTAAAAATTTATATTCATGGAGACTGCCTATGGAAAGTAAAACCTACTGCTTACTATAGGTATTCATAGACTCCAAGTTAAGAGCCTGTGTTGTAACTGACAGTGTTAATTAGGTATTGCTGCATAACAAATACCCCCTACCCCCAATTCTCAGGAGGTTACAGCAACAAACATCTATTTTTTTCCTGAGCAGTTCTGTGGGTCAGCTATAGCTTGGTTGACTTCATCTGGGCTTAGGAAGGCTTGCCTCCAGAAAGCACGTTGTTTTTAGGTTTGTTTCATATGTTTCTCCATTCTCCTTGGACCAGCAGCTATGTTCTGGTTAAGTCTGCAAGATTTTCACTGGCTGAGCTCAAAGTCAAGGGGCAGAGATGCAGACTCTCTGCACTATGGTAAGGCTAGGTCACATGGCAGGGGGAGAGAGGGAAGAATTAAAGACAACAATCCAGTCTTCCACACTGACTGTTTTTAATCTGTCTGTGACTTGATTTCTCCATTTGTAAAATAAAACAAAACACACACGAAGAAAACTCTACCTCCTAGAGTTGTAAGGACTAAAGCACTTAGAACAGTTCCTGGCAAACACACATTAAAAAAAAAAAAAAAAAGCTCAGTAAATAAAGGTTAGCTATTATTATTGTTGTCATACTCCAATTAACCAATAAGAGGGAGAAATTAAGGCTTATGACTAGCCATACCTTGGACCATTGCTCAGCCATCAAACACAGCAGTGAAGAACTGCAATAATCTGGGGCAATGTTTCTGCTTTAACAGTCACTGAAAAAAGAAGGCTATGTAAAAATATGCAAATAATATGATACCAACAATGTAAAAGAGTCTATATGAATCAAAGATGTAAGGGAAATAACAGCAATCGCTAGAGTGGCTGATTCTGAGTGGTAATTGTTTCCTTCTTTTTCTATTTTTCTCTACCTATTCCCCAATTTCCTATAATAACATGTATGTTTCTCTAATAACAGTAAGTTTAAAAAACACTGTTGAAAAACAAAAGAGAGCTCTATGGTTTGAGCCCAGAATATGAGTATCTGATCCAAGCCATTAATTCTTTGTTTTCTGTTTTGAGCTAATTTGTAAACTCTCTGCTTATTTTTTCATCTTCTCATTAGGGAATGATACAATTAGCTTGATTGTTCAGTTTTTCAAATATCCGGTCCCTTTTTCTCTCGTAGCTGGCTTTGGATTATCAGAAAGATTAAGTTGTAGTGTTTTCTATGATTGGGAAACTACGCAGCAGGAGTTTCAGGTCCTGTCAGCTCGAGAATGCAAGAAGACGACACTTCAGGGAAGAACCCAACTCTTCCCCAAGCCCTGGTAAGTACAAGGGAGATAGCTCCAGATATAAATAGATTGCCTTTATGCTGGTTTTCTGTTTTAGGTATTTGTCTTATTCTTGAGTCCCTATGAATAACGGTACTGACCTTTTTAGAAAAATGCTACACTGCCATCATTATATTTTAGAGACAGTATTGTTTGAACAGGCGCCTCCATATTATTTAGACATATTGTAACATTGCCTGGACATGAAGCCTCTGAATGATGCAAACTTTTCTAACATTACTCATCACACTTAGTGTAGGCAGGTTGATTGTGGGCATTTTTTTTTGTTTTAGCTCATTTGATAAGTTAAATTGAATTGTGTTTTTGTATCTTCTTGGATTTCCAGAGCTTCAGTATTTTCTGAAATCCAAAGTCTACTTATGTGGTAGCTTTAAAATATGTCCACAAATTCTTCAGTGTTGCTTCCTTTAAAGAATCAGATAGCGAGAAGGTTGGCAGCTATTTGGGGGTGGGGGGTGGTTAGGGGATGGAGGGACTGAGCAAAAAATAAAAAGGACTCATGGACAACAGCGTGGGGATTGTTGCATGAAGAAGGGTACAAGGGGGATAAATGATAGTGGAAAAAATATAATAAAAAAACAAAAACAGAAAAAATTAAAAGGTGGAGTCTAATTCCTCTCCCTTTGAGTGTGGACTGTACTTAGTGACTTATTTCTAATAACTAAAATACTACTAAAGTGATGGTGTGTGACTTCCAAGACTAGGTCATAAAAAGGCGTTGTGGCCTTGACCGGTGTGGCTGAGTTGGCTGGGCATCATTCTATAAAGTGTATAAAGTGGAAGGTCATTGGTTTGGTTCCCAGTCAGGGCACATGCCGGGGTTGTGGGCCAGGTCCCCAGTGGGGGGCATGTGAGAGGCAACCAATCGATGTATCTCTCGCACATCGATGTTTTTCTTCCCCTCTCCTTTTCCCTCAATCTAAGAATAAATAAATAAAATCTTTTTTTTTTTAAAGGCATTGTGGCATCCTCCTTGCTCTCTTTCTTTGGTCACTCTTTTTCAGGAAAGCAGCTGCCCTGTTGTGAGGATCCTCAAGCAGCCCCATAGAGAGGCTTCTGCGCAAGGCACAGAGGCCCGCTGCCAACAGCCATGTGAGCGCGCCATCTTGGAAGCATACCCTCCAGCCCCAGGCAAGCCTTCAGCTGACTGCAATCCTGCTGATGTCCCAACCACAACCTCACAACAGACTCGGAAACAGAATCACCCAGTGAAGCTGCTCCCAAATTCCCAACCCACGGAAACTATGAGCCACTGAGCTGTGAAGTAGGTTGTTACATGGCAGTAGATAAATCATACCACTTCTCACAGAACTTTATTGCTGGAAAACTGTCATGAGAGGTTTTCCATGCTGACCATGTAGTGCCTACTATAAGATAGGGTTTGAACTACATGGCAGGCATATAATGGTGAGGAAAACAAACCCAGAATCTGCCATCAGAAGCTTACAGTCACATTCCACAAACATATTATGGGAGAAAAGGAGACAAACATTCTTGACGTTGAGGAAGTTCCTTAATATCACTTACTCTCAATTTGTGAAATAGAAAATAATACCTACTTTAAGGTCTGATGTGAGGCTGAGAAATAATATTAAATGAAGTACCTGGCACAGAGTTGACTCTCATAAATGCTTCCTATTATCATAGAGGTGGGTTTTTACCGCCAGCTTGGTGTCTTCAGACATTAAGGAAGAGTTCCTGCATAATGCCAAAAATGTGTCATCATCGCACATGTCTGGAAGACACAATTTTCACTTAAGTTTTGAAAAGTCAGAGACTTTTCCAGAAAAAGCTCCCCACTGTCTGTCTCTAAGCCCTTGTTTTGAAAACCTCTTAAGGAAATGCTGGTGCCATGGTTTTAGATTTGACTCAGGGCCTATCACAAACTGGTTGTGAATGTATATTTTCATTACTGATCATTTAGAATAATAAATAAGCTAAGTTCCCACACAGATGTGCCAACATAATAAATGCCATCAGCCATTTTGTTGAAAGATTTAATAGTTCTTACATTGGACCACGTATATGACATTTTATTCCAAAGCAATCCTCTTATCGCTTAGAAAACTATTTATCATCATATTATTCAATTCAAAATTACATGGGTTCCCCTTTTTCCAATTATATGGTTTACTTCAGCTCCATATCATCATTATGTTGATTCCTTAAGCCAGTCAGACTAGAGATACTTGACAGGTGTGCTATTTGCTGATCTTCTGTTTGAATATTCTGGGAATTACCAAGAAAAAAAGCTCAGAACCTATAGTTTACATAGCTGATGAGCAATTTGAAGAGCCCAAACCTAAATAATAGATGTACAAGGTGAAATAACAAGGTGGTGATGAACAAGACAGTTATTTCTGACCAGAGTAGCTCTCTCTTGCTGCCAGTTTCCTGCGAGGCGAAGCCACTGCCCCTGGATCGCCCTGTTGCTATAGCAACCAGCATTGTATATCACACTAGAATCTGGTATTGAAATGCACTGGGAGCAAAAAGCATACATTTTTAATATTTTTTTTCAAGTTCATGCACCGATTCAACATGAAACATTTATTTGAGCTTAAAAAATCGTAAATACATTCTCCTACTTTGAGATTTTGATCTGGCTTCTGTGGCTGAAATAGCAATTCACCATCCAATAGATTTCAGGCATTTCAAGCAAACAGACTTTCTTTCAAAGAAGGAAGGGGGAGGGATTGCCCTTGGTAGTGTTCTATGGAGCTAATCTATATACTACTCTGTGCTATAAGCAGAATTAGCCTTCAGATGTCAAACTGCCATGAGACAATGTGGGCGGATTTCAAATGAGGTGTGACATTTTGCTTCTATTCCACAAGGAATAGATACATGTAGAAATGCATGCGCTGCTCTGTTTAATTCATACAATAAAGTGGGGGAGGGGGCCTTCTTGACTTGAAGTCTGGATGCTCCTCCTCAATCTTATAACAGCTCCTAGGGTTTGACACCTGAATGAGACAAACTTCTCATCAGAATTGCTGGCATTCAGAAAATGGAGATAAGGCTGAGGTTATAGTTAAATACCGAGCACTAAAAGTGATTAAAAAAAGAAACCTTGGAATAACCTAATTCGGAACTACCAAGGATGCCTCCTGGAAAACATTTTACATTAAGTGTTCACATCAAGAGAAATCCCCACATCCATTTATTTATCTGACACATTTAATTCACAACATTATTCCTTTCTCTCTAGGGAAAGATTATATAGCTGAAAATATCACAAATGGACGTAGAACATAGGAAAACTGTGTTGTTGAGTAAATTGTTGACCTCCTGTGAATTTCTGCAATCATTTCTTAGATGCAATCTTAATAGGGTTTTTTTTTTTTCAATATTAATATTATTGGGCTGGCAAAAAAGTCCATTTGGTTTTTTTCTGTATGACGGCTCTAGTAGCGCTTAGTTGTCTTTAACTTCATTCAAAACAGTTTTGTTGGATTGTATTATGGCAGCTGTCATATCGGCGTGCATTTTTTTTGAAAATTTATGAAAATTGGTGAATTTTTGTGTCGCCATTTTAGTACTGAAGATGGACTTGCGCAATCACAATCTGCATTTTACCAGGATCCCCAGGGGATTCATGGGCCCAATAAATGCTGAGAGGCAATGATCTAATTCAGTGACTCTCATCCTTGAACCTGCAGCAGAATCACCCAACAGGCTGACGTGTTGGACTAGATTGCAGGTCTCAGCCCAAGTTTCTGACTGAGTAGTTCTGAGATGGGGCCCAAGAATATGCGTTTCTAACATTTTTCCCAGGTGATGCTGATGCTACTGGGCTGGGAACCATGCTCTGAGAAGCATTCTTTAATTCCTTGTCCTCACTTAGCAAGGAACCAGATGCTCCTGTGCTCAGATTTCAACCAACGCTCACCTGCTGTGTGACATAGGACACACCCTCCGTGTCTCTGAGCCCAAGTTTAATACTAACTTCATTGAACTTTGTGAGAATTTAAAGAGATTGTTTTTAAAGATTTTATTTATCTATTTTTAAAGAAAGGGGAAGCAATGGAAAAGGAGAGGGAGAGAAACATCCATGTGTTGCTTCTCCAACGCACCCCAACTGGAGCTGAACCCACAACCCAGGTGACCTTTCGCTTTGCAAGACGATGCCCAACCAACTGAGCCACACTGGTCAGGGCAAAATTTTAAAAGATTTTAAAAAGCCAAACACGTCACCCCTGCCTGGCCTGAGAATGTGTTCTTCAAATTATGGTTCACAGGTCAGCAGCATCAGGAGCCCCTAGGAGCTGTGAGAAATGCCTCCTCCTCAGTGCCCGCCCCCCGCCCACATCTGTGGGATCAGAACCTGCATTTTCACAGGTAAGACTTACGCATGCTAAAGTGTAAGAGATATTCTATAAGTACACGAGGTCTTCATTTCCCAGGTCCAGCCAAGGATACCGAGGCTCCGGGAATGGGGGTTTTCTAGCCCTAGATCAGGCATTGGAGACTGGAACTCCTAAACCTGTCATCCTTGTTCTCACGCTCTCAAATTCCAGCCACACACGCAGGGTGTGGTTCTTCATTTCAGGCCCAGACAGTCACCACGACCCACCCTCAGGTTTGCAGAGTATTCAGAGGAACCAAAAGCATAAAACCTGCGTTCTCTGGCCTCCTAACCCAGATTCCCCAAGAAACAGAGACAGCCTGAGAGGAGAGGAAGGTTTCTAAACCTTAGGATTTGCTTATTTGACTTTCTGATTGCTTTTTTTAGATAGTCACATTGAGACTCTACTGGAATCCTCATGAGCAACCAAGGGGTAGGAAAGAGAAAGGCTGGAAGAAAGACCACACAGGGGATAGAGATTCCAGCAGGGAAAAAAGGACTTGCTCCCTGGGAAAACTGGTTTCTGTTAGAACAAATGGCTCTGCTGAGTTCCCACTGCAGAAGTCAGCCCCCTCAACGTTCTGGTGTGCGATTCTCTGGGAACAAAGTACTGTTTGGGAGTCATTACCATTCGTAGCTATTTTATTATACAAACCAAATGCAAATGAATCCTCCCTGAACATTCTAATGAACAAAACAATACAGAAGTGACTTCAGCACAGTTGGGGAGGCAACATTGCTTTTTTGCATATTTATGAATAATGACATCTGAAAAATAATATAACAGGAAATGGAAAATAACCAGATTTATTTGATAATGAACAAAATTCTGGAAACTCTTTCATTCCCCCATGAAGTGGCCCATAAATTTAAGGCTAATTGTGTCATTGAACTTGCTCTTTGAAGCCTCTTACACTGTCATTTCATTAGACATCATGGACCAGGACCACTTTATTTCCTTCAAGCTGAAGAAGGCTGGACACACATAAATAAGTCATCCTCCCCCAAACCGTGGCTCTGAGATTTACACTACCCATTACAGTAGCAATCAATACAGGGATATGTCCTTTATAGCTGGAAGAAGTTGAGGGGTGGGAAGTAATTATTCAAGGTCATAGACAGTCCACATTGGCAGTAGGCTTAACATTTAGATCCACAGTCTGAAGCTTTTTGATATAAAGCATAGACATAAAAATGATAAGTTCCAACTAAGAGCTAGATATTAAACTTGGAGCCTTGATTTCCTTACTTAACTAGATGTTTTTCCTCCCTGGCCCTTAAACACGGACATCTCTTCAATGTAGCACCAACCTTACATCCATGAAAACAGAGTCAACTTGTGAGGGAATGGATTTCGGTTAGGCCTTCCTCATAAGCCCACTTGTGAGGTTTTGGCCTCCAGTTCAAGACTAGGCAGAGCCCCTTTGGATAAATCCACAACTCAACTTATTTAATGAACAAGGACTCTCAGAAATGTGCCTCCTTCCTCCCTAATTTCCAGATTCACTTCAATATTTGACAAGATGGGAAAATCAAATGATGATCACCCCTAAAGAAGAGAGGGTATTTGGGGTGGGGAGGAAGGGGCAAGGGGGAACTTTCTGGAATGAAAGTAACAGTTCCTTCTCCATAGGCATTTGGGGTTGGCAGTGTGATAAGCATTTGTCAGAACTCATGGAATGGTGCATGGAAATTTGTGTGTTTTATTATATGTTAATCTTACCTAAAATAAAACCCTGTGTAATAAAACACTCTCTATAAAAAGATTTGGAACAGTAATCGGGTTAAGGGCTAAAAGTATGAAAGTCTCATTTTATCAGCTCTGTCAGCATCTCCAACCAACCGCGAAATACAAATATCTTTGACCACTTCTGTGAAAAGGGGAGAGGAGAAGTTCTCAGAAGCCAAACCATGTACCTAAAATAGAGGGTGTATGTTCTGGGGTAATTGTCTTTTTGCCAGGAAACCAGATCTTTGCCCCTGAATGGAGCAGGCTTCCTTTAGAAGCCATTCCTTATGTAAAAATAGTCACGAGGGTTGTGAGTCTGTTCAGTGTGGTGTAGCCGAAGACTTGAAGGAACGCTCGGGAATTCCCTAGAGACCCCAGGCAGGGAAGGGGGAATTGGGTGTCTCAGATTCTCTGATGTCTTCCCCTAAATAAATGTAGAGATGGGTCCAAAAACACAGGAAGGAGGAGAGGCCCTGCTTCAAGATAAAATCCATTACATTATGGGTTTGGGGAAAATAATAAAAGCATGTGGGTCAAGACTAAATTTTACTAAAATTGTATAGTTTGGGAGTCTTGACCCTTCTGTTCTCACTTTGACTGTTACTCTGGTTCCCCAATTTACAACACGGTTTGCTCCCTTTATTTTATCATAGAATATTTCACACATGGAAAATATAGAGAATAATATGATAAAGAGCAGTGCATTCATGATTCAGTCTTGTCAGATTACCTCTTTTTCAAGATTGAAAATGTTTTAATTTGTGATCAGTAGTTAGATTGTTAGCACTTAAATGGTTCAAATGAATCAGGGTGGTCCTTCTATTAGCATTTACCTGTTTGACATTTTCCTCACCTTATGTTATGCATATTTGGAAATAAGCATTTGGACATGACATTGATAATTGGATTCTACTCCTATTTTCCTAAACAGGTGCATGTATGTGTATGAGTGACTGCTCTCAGCTTTCATGATTTATAATTTATATAGTCATTTTTTATTTAAATAGAGTTATTAAGTGTGGCTTCTTTATAATTGCATTTTTTCAACTTATCGAGATATAGTTGACATGAAGTATTAGGTAAGTTTAAGATATACAACAAGAAGATTTGATATGTGAATATATTGCAAAGTCATTACAACAATAAGGTTAGTTAACACTTTCATCAACTTACATAATTGACTTTCATCATTGTTGTGGTGAGAACATTTAAGATCTACCCTCTTAGCCACTTTCAAGTATACACTACAGCGTGGTTATCCATAGTCACTATGCTGTACATTAAATTCTCAGAACTTATTCAGCTTACAACTGGAAGTTTGTACCCTGTGACCAACAACTCCCTATTTCCCCCACCATTTACAAATCCGATTGTATTTTTGCTCTTGAGTTGTGTGAATTGCTTATATATTTTGGATATTAACCTCATATTCTTTATAACACTACCAGCAATTTCAAATTTTAAAACAGAAATATTTATTTATAAGCAAGCAAGTAGTTCTCAAACATTTTGGTCTTGGAAGACATTTAGGACCGTAGGGGTCACTGAGACCTTCAACGAGTTTGTGTTTATGCAGGTTTTACCAATCAATGCTTACTGTATTAGAAATAAAAACTGAGAAACAAATTAAATATTTAATTTATTCATTAAAAATAACAACAAACACTTAACATGTGAACACATTGTTATGAAAAAAACTTTTCTAAAATAAAAAATCAATTCATTAAGAATGGCATTGGCACACATTTTTACAATCTCTAATGTCTGCCTTAATAGAAACAGCTGGATTTTCATATTTGCTTCTGTATTCAATGTATCGTGAAACATGGTTTCGGTTGAAAAATATTGAGGAAACCCAGCCTGACGCAGATATGTAGCTGGAAATGGAAGGAGCCATTAATAGCATTTTCAGATAGTTGTGGTTTTTTCTTGTTTGGGACTATGCCTAATTGAGACAAGGTTCTTAATGAAAAGGTACATTATGAAATTTGAAACCATAATAAGGAACTTTTCATAGTCTCTCCATTAATATTTATTGATTTATTTTACATTTTGAACGAATATTTTATGCATGCATGATTTTGTAACATCATGTGTTGGTCATTTGGGAAATGTTTGTTCATTGAGATGTGCAGCTCTTTCTTATACAATACTTAAGAATACCACAGTCATTAATAATGCCACTGAACTCATCAGAGATGCCTTTAAGTGTGGTGAAGCTGTCAAGCCCACAGGGGCAGATGCAAGTTTTCTAAAAATGTAACTGTCACTTCAAATTTTGTTATTGGCAGCAAATACTGCCAATTGTTTTCCTTGAAGTGACAGGCTCACTTTGTTCATTTTGAGAAAATGTCTGATTTCCAAGTCTGAAAAGAAATCAGTGGTCTTCAGTTTCCCTTCAATTTCAACCTTTCGAGTTGAAATGGTATTACATGAAGACAGCAGCTAGTTTAGCTGGTGACTCAAATACTGGTACCTCAACAGTCACGGAGCGCTTTTTCTTGAGACACTATATGAAATGACTTACCGACTTTCTTCTCATTTTGTCACACAGAACTTAAGAAGATGTGTGCTCAAGGGGTGAAATGTAGTAAGAGTAACAATTTTTCTGACATTTGTTCTTCCTGCAAATGCAGAGTGGTGATGCACGCACACACGCGCCATGAGCAGTTTGGTGCCACTGCCTCAATTCAGGCTTAGTGTGTGGCCAATTCTTTGTAAGGGTCCCATGGGCTTGCCCTTCTGCCTGGGTTTGCAGCAGCTTGTTCGTATCAGAAACCAGTAACATCGGGTCTTCTAAAGCCTTTAAACCTGAAGCACTTATTTGCATTTCATCTTTTTAGCATCTTCCCTGGCTGCTCTGGGCCAACTTTTTCTGCCTTGTTGGCTAGAGCAGTGGTGCTCAAAGGTGGGGGAGGAGAAGTGGGGGATGTTGCTGTGACTCCCAGAGGGCATTCTGCAATGTCTGGAGACAGTTTGGTTGTCATGACTTGGGGGAGTGTTAATGGCACCTAGCAGGTAGAAGGCAGGGATGCTGTTAAACATCCTATAATACACAGGACAGCTCCTATAACAAACACTTATCTGGCCCCAAATGTCAATAGTGCTAAGGTTGAGAAGCGCAGGATTACACAGTACCATTGATAGCATATAATTGAAAATGCCAATAACTACTTCTGATGAGCGTTCTCATGGAGATAGCTCCCATTCTCTTGATCTCTGTAGCTTGTGATTCAAATGCTGCAACAACCCAAAGGAAAGGGTTCTGGGACTCTAAAGGGAAATCAAGGAGCTCAGCCTTGTAACTTATTGATCCCACCAAGACTATATTCCATAAGGCCCTGGGGCATGTACACATCATGAAGCTATAACATGGAAGTTAGCCCTCCCATGTCTGGCATCATGGCACATGCACACTGCTCTGCCTGGCAGAGACAAGCAGGTAAAGAATAACAATGCTATGAACAACATAAAAACAACATGATGAATAAAGGAAGGAATGAAACACCTTATTCTTATCATTTTTATTTATCACTCCAAATTATTCTGACTAATAATTGTATCATCAGGGACTTTATTCTGAATCTAGGTTTAGTTATTGATTTTTATTGACCTGTTTATAGAAGGTTGGTGCTTTTATTTTGCAAGAGAGACACTGGATTTCATTTTTTAAAATAATATTTTAATATTGGTCAAACAAATGCTTTTAAAACAGGCATGCTCTTGAATAAAAATGAGATCCTCCATTTTAAAAACCTGTCACAGTCTTTCTTGAAGACAGCATATGCATGCTGCATAAAACAGCAGTAGATTCTTAAATATTCTCCTTATTATCCTGCAGACGGATGACACATTCAGAACACCCTTAACTGTACATACTCACATTACCCTAGAAAACACCCTAGGGAAAATCTTCAGTAATTATTTACTGGCTGGAAGGTTTACTCCCTGAGAAATTATGTTTGACGTCTCCTGAGGTGAAAATACTATGAAATGAAATTCAAATCTTTCTTCCTACAGGGGTCTAGCCAACCCTTATGATAACAGTGCACATTTCTGTGAGGCCACTGATGCTGGGATTTCATTTGAAGACTGTTGTTACAATAGAAAGTGATATACCCCTGACTGGTATGGCTCAGGGGACTGAGCACTGGCCTGTGAACCAAAGGGTCACAGGTTCAATTCCAGGTCAGGACACAGGACTGGGTTGCAGGCCAGGTCCCCAGTTGGGGATGCGCAAGAGGCAACCACACATTGATGTTTCTCTCCTTCTCTTTCTCCCTCCCATCCCCTCACTCTAAAAAATAAAATGAAATAAAGTCTAAAAAAAAAAAGGGGAAATTGATATATATATATATATTTGGACCAAATTAACGAATACACACGAATGTGGGTGTGAGTTTCTCAGCCTGAAAAAGGATTCTGTCCCAAGCCACGGAAACATCTGTTTCAAACCATTTTGAGCTAGGAAGAATGTGGGGACCAACCATATGGTTCTCTTGGAAAATGCTTGCCTCACAGTCTTGATCTAGGAGATAGCATCCGCACAGGAGAGGAAACAGAAGCGGTCTTGGAATCACATCCTCTTAAAAACAAAACAAGAAAACCATGTCCTAATCATTTTTAAAGGGTTTCTTCACAGCATAAAAAATCCCTAAGTTCCCCCTTTGTGTTTCCTTTTTTAACCCCTTACACAGTTTCCCCACAGTTAACATCTTTCATTACTGTAGCATATTTATCAAAATGAAGAAACTAATATTAGTGTAATATAATTAATCAAACCGCAAACTCTATTTGGATTTCATTAGTTTTTCCATTAATGTCCTTTTTCTCTTCGAGGATCTCATCCAGGACACCACATTGCCTCTAGTCACCATTTTTCCTAGTCTTCCTTCTTGGCATTTATTTATTTTTTTACTTATAAGTATAGTTTATTGATTATGCTGTTACAGTTGTCCCAATTTCTTTTCCCTTTACTCCCTTCCGCCCAGTACCCCCCCTTCCCTCCAACAATCCCACCCTCCTTAGTTCATGTCCATGGGTCCTGCATATAAGTTCTTTGGCTTCACCCTTTCCTATATTATACTTAACTTCCTCCTATTTTGTACCAACTGATTATGCTTCTTAATCCCTGCACCATTTCCCCATGTCTCCTCCTCCCCACTCCCAGCTGATAACCCTCCAATGATCCCCATACCTATGATTCTGTTCCTGTTCTGGTTGTTTGCTTAGCTTGTTTTTGTTTTTATTTTTTAGATTCAGTTATTGATAGTTGTGAGTTTGTTGTCATTTTACTGTTCATAGTGTTGATCCTCTTTTTCTTAAGTAAACCCCATTAACATTTCATGTAATAATGGCTTGGTGATGATGAACTCCTTTAGCTTTGTCTTGTCTGGGAAGCACTTGATCTGCCCTTCCATTCTAAATGATAGCTTTGCTGGATAGAGTAATCTTGGTTGTAGGTCCTTGCTTTTCATCACCTTGAATACTTCTTGCCAGTCGCTTCTTGCCTGCAAAGTTTCTTTTGAGAAATCAGCTGACAATCTTACAGGCACCCCTTTGTAGGTAACTCTCTTATTTTCTCTTGCTGCTTTTGAGATTCTCTCTTTATCTTTCACCTTTGGCATTTTAATGATGATGTCTCTTGGTGTGGTCCTCTTTGAGTCCAGCTTGTTTGGGACTCTCTGTGCTTCCTGGGCTTAATGACCCTCCTCTCTTCTTTTTGACTGAGACAGCAAGCTTCAAAATGAGATCTTAAGAAGCCATCCTAAACATACTAGTGCCAAATTTTCTGTAGTGTCTATTGTAGGGGTAGGAAAAAAACCCTTTCTTCTGCCCTCCTATGTTTTGAAGTTGGGACCCTGGAAGTTAAACTGACCAAAGATTAACTAACAAGAGCAAAACAGAGTTTATTAGCACAAGCAGGGCACATATATGCAGGAGAGACTCAGTGATGACTAACTCAAAGGGGTGGTTAGAAGTCAGGGCTTATAGCACATCTTAACAACGAACAGTAAATCTGTAGTTAAGTAACATGACACAGGTAAATGGCTTAAAGCTTTAAGCGGTGGCAAACTGTGGGAAAGTAAATATATGGGGGGAAACTAATGGGAGATAATGGTTATTTAGAAAAGTTCGTTACCTAGTTTCCTCTTAGTGCTGTCTCTGGGCTGAGAAGAGTTTAGAGTTGTTCCCAGTGATTAAGAGTTTAATAATTATCCTCTTCTTCCTGGTATGAAAGAAGGAGACACCTGTACAAATGAAATTTTATGTTCTGCTTTTCAGAAAATGGGTGAAAGGAGAGTAGAAAGTTGTTTTTAGCTTCTGCTGTTTCTCAGTTTTCTTCAGTTCAAAATCATCCACATGCCAAAGTGGCATATTTTGAGGTGGCATATTCTCTTCCCTGACACTACAGCTCAAACAAACAAACAAACAAACAAACAAACAAAAACCTAATGAAAAAGATATTTGGAAAACTGAAAAATTCAGCCAAAAGGCACTCCTGCTTGCCGTTTTTACCTACGTAAAACCAGTCATCATCCTTTCCATGAATTTATTTTCTATAATTTTATTGGCTTCTGATATAACTTAGTATATAGCCAGATCTATCTCATGAGCTGGAACAGGAAGTCATTCGGTGATAGCAATGATCAGACTAGGAGAAGCAAGTTCTTAGGAACTAGACTTCCGGACTGGGAAAGAAGAGAAGTTTGACCCAGACCACATTTAACTATATGAGGGGAAGTTCAGAGAACCGGACCATGTGCAGAGCTAGGCTATAGAACTTCTGGAGACACCGTACATGTAGCATCAGAAAGTGGAGCAAATAGCATGGGGATGGGTTGGGAATGGTGGGCCAGCAGATGGACTGACAGTGAGCGCCAGCACAGGTTGGGTAATATGCAGGAGCAGGTGATGCGGAAGAGGTTTTCTAGGAAAAGAGATCAGCTTGGGCTCACGCTGCTTGTGAATCAGAGGCAGTATCCTTGTCTGGGCTCTCAGAGCTCAGGTTCTGAGTTGGTAGCTCTGGCAGTGTTTGAGCAAGCAAGAACTACCCAGGAGCCAGATACCTGGGTTCCAAGTGTGAGATACTTGGGGTACCAAGGTAGAGACTTGAGTACAGAAACTCCAGCAATTAGAATTGGGGCAAGGTAAGAGCAAGGTCAGAACTGACGTTTATTTGAGATTTAATTTACTTCCCTGCCAAACAAAAGATGCTAACTTCCCTCTGAATAGGAGAAGAAGTAATTGCTACCTAATTACTGACCCTAACTCAGAGCTTTTCAAACTTGGCACCAATAAGATTTGGGATTGAATTGCTCTTTGATGTGGAGGGCTGTCTTGTGACTTTGTAGACTATTTAGCAGCATCTCTAGCCTTGACCTACTAGATGCCAGTAGCACCTTTCACCTCACCCCCCACCAAATTGTGACAATCAAAAATGTCTACAAATATTGCCAAAGATCCCATGGGACAAGATCATCTCCATTCAGAATCACTGTTCTAAAATGAGAGAGACCCAGTAGAAGGCATTTAAATGGCTCCAGTTTAAATAGGGAAAAATGTCTAGGGGAAAAGAAACCAAGCCAGTTTATTACACCCCAGAAAGGAAATCAAGGAAAATGGGGTTCCTAGTAAGGCAACGGGGACTCAGTGCTTCCTTTGTAAAGAGCCAATGAATGGGCAGGTATGAGACAATTTTTGTCTTTGGTGGAGGGATCCGGGACATAAGTTGCTTTGCTCCATATAAACAATATATATGGCAGAAGTGGGTGTGTATTCACTGATTTAATAGGTCATGAAATTGAGTTATGCTTAAAACAATGTTTGATGCATAAAGTGAAAAGAATTTTGTGTTCTCACACTATGAAATCCTTTCTAGCCTTAAAATGCCTTTGTTCAATGTAGAACATGAGACTACTTTGCATAATGCCCTTTTCACTCTGAGTTTTTATTTTTCAATGGAGTCTTATAAAGATATTGCATAAAGCTTTTTATTCCAGAAAATAGTGATCATTTTAAGCATTTTGAACTTGTTACCTACGGTTCTACCCTAGATTTCTCTGATTTTCTGTGTGATGTTACTGTTTGGGAATAACGTGGCAGAGAACAGTAATCTCCAAACACTTTGATGCTAAATCCATGTGACTTTTTAAATTTCATGTCATGTTGCGCCATTATGCTGTGATTGGCAGTTTCCAAAATGGTCCCTATGATCCCTGCTTCCTAAAGTGAGTCCCTTCCCATGAAGTGAGGGCTGGGCCTCTTGACTTACTGTTGGCTAATAGAATGTGGTAGAAGTGATGGGATATCATTCTACACTTAGATCAGTGGCATAATATTGTGTCATCAAATGTGGCAAGACACAGCCGTGAAGACCAAACAGTTAAACCTGAACTCCAGCTCCTAATGGGCAGAGAGGACCCTGAGGTAGGGAGACAGTCACTGACCATGCCACATGTCACTTAAGGCTACTGAGAAATGAAAGAGAATCTACTTGTGGCATAGACCCAGAAAGTTCATCATTTGGTGGGGCCTGAGATTCTGTGTTTTCAGCATCCCAGATGATTCCGCTACTTATTCTATAAAGAAGGTATCAAGCATTGTTCCATGTGCTCTGTCTCAAGGGAAACATCATGGCCACCCAACATCACCATCTTTCTCTGCTGACTTGGTGTCCATTTAGGGTTGCCAGATGGAATATGCATGTGCCAAACACACTTAGGTGAAAATTATTCCTTGTTTACCTGAAATTCGAATATAACCGAGCTTCTAGCTAAATAAATCTGGACACACTAAGGCCCCGCTAACTTTTTTCCACTTCTGATTTGCTGCCTCTGATCTGTTGGGGGACCGGGGAATGAAAACAGAACTTGAGATTACAAAGCTGCCAAGAATGAGAAGTCCTGTAATCTTCTCCATCTATACCTGCTTCTCCAGAGCTTTAAACACTCCGTCTGTTCTGACCAAATCTATTTCCCCAATTTCCCTCAGCCGGAGCGGGCACGGTCACAGCAGCAGCGGGCCTGCCTTCCTGCTCGCCCAGGCCGCACGGCCGGATCCTGACTACAAACTGCATAGCTGCTTGTCGCTTCCCACAGGGCTGCTACAACATGCTTCTGCATCACGGCACCCCTCCATCATGCTTCCCTTACTTGCTCCTTCATCATGGCACCTCTCCCTCATGCTTCTCCAACAACCTCCTACATCATGGCAACCCTCCATCATGCTTCCCCAACTTGCTCCTATCATCATGGCATTCACTTCCATCATGCTTCTCCCAACTTGCTTCTCCAGCATACCCCTTCTTCTCAAGGCTTCCCGCTCTTCCTTTTAAATCCTGAAAGTCACCTCCACCTTTTGCCCTGGGGCGGTAGCACAGCTATTATCTAGCTATCAGCCTGCCATAGATATGCAAAGTACCTCAAACGCTGTATTATCTCCTCTCCCCATCCCTTAAACCATAGGCTGTGGGGACTATGGGGACCCCTCCCCAACTCTGTTCCATTCCTGGCATGAATGAAATCTTCCAATGCATGGACAGCCCACCGAAAGCAAAGAACATCCAGCGCCAAATGTCAGCCACACACAGGCTGAGAGACCCTGGGCTACAGTCAGTAGTAGTATTAGTGTTGCCGATGAGTCAGGAATGGGGCCCCAGCTCTAGCTGGAAAGTTCTTGTGCTGACCAGCCGCCCCTCCACATGGATGAATGCCCTCATTCAGCTGCCCCACCGGAGGATCAGCTGCTGCCTTGGACAGACAGATGCAGCAAAGAGAAGCTGTGCCGAGAGCCTTCTGTGCTGCTACCAAGCCAGCAAGCATAACCGGGGTGCTTAGTGTTTACATAACCTCCAGTATATCCCATCCCTAGTGAAGAATAAAACAACTAAACACCAAAGCTCTGCACGCCGAAGGCTTGTCTTTCCAAAGATCCCAGGGGGCCACTGATGAAAGCCCTGACCCGCTCACTGGACTACACGCAGCTACCCTGAGAATTTGCAGAGAACAAAAGTCTCTGATTTTTTTTTTCCCCAAGCTGTTAGCTTTCAGTGAAACCAGGGCAAGAAAGTTCCCTTTAGTGTCTCTTTGCAATTAAAGGATGCTGTAGGCAATGTGTTTTGATCCCTTACAAAAACTATGAATTTTTTTTCCTGCTGTTGAAACATCTTTTCCAATGACATTTCAACAAATTAACAAGGGCAGCTTCAGAATATGTGTTTTCTCCTCAAAAAAAAATGCAAAAACAACTGTTCTTTTCTGCTTCATTGAGCTCAGCAGACTTGGTATAAGGCTGGCCTTTCCTTCTACTGAGTAATGCTACATAATATGAGCACAGCTGCCAAATAACTAATAGTTGCTAATTATCTCCCTCAGCTAGCTTTCCTGTTAACCATTTTTAACTCCGGTTTCCCATGGTGGGTAGGAAACACTGTAGGGTGGTTTACCAGAGAAGCCCTCTGTAATCCCCGGAAACTTGATGGGCAAAGCCCAAACCTATCTTTGGCCAACAGGTTTCAGGAGCCTCCCCACCCATCCCGCAGTGGGAAATCAACTAAGTCAAAAGGCGGATGCAGGGAGAAGATGGGGATGCGGTTTTGGCGGAAGACTTCGTGAGAGATACTAAACACGTGCTTATAGGAGTCAGATATTTGTGGACCGTAGGAGGATGAAGACAGCATCCTCTCCCTATGCTGGGACTTAGTTCTCAACTCTGGCTGCACGTTAGTCACTTTGAGAGCTTTTAGAAAGCACAAATGCCGGGCTTGGGCCCCGCCTTCAAGAGTTTCTGATTTAGTTGGTCTGGGGAAGACCCAGGGCTCTGAGACTTTTTAAAAGTTTCCCAAGTGATTCTAGTGGACGTTAAACCTTGAGAACCACTGCCCTAGAGCGGGATTTCTTCAGGCTAAATTGGCCTTATAGTCTTTGAGGTTTATATTTGAATGCACGAATCCATGGTCAAGATCTAGCTCTGAAAGAGAAAGCAGGTGAATTATTCCCTCTCAAATCTTTTTTTTTTTTTTCCTGGTAGGCAGCCTCCTCCCCTCCTGTTCATGCTACTCCCAGGATAACTTTCTAGCTTTAGGTATGCCAGTGTGAGTGGCCATTAGTGTCTGGGACCACCATAAATCTTTGTTAAGTAAATAAAACTTGGGCAGCAGGCAGTCCAAGTTTTAATGGAGAACACCCAGTATTTCTTTGCAATGGTTAACAGTATCAATAGAAACTTTTCAAATATGAAATGAAAAGTGGGGAAAATTTATGAGTAGGAATTTAATTGAATGAAAAAAAAATAGGATTGGTGTTCTTGGCCTCAATAAAGATTCAATAATCATTAGATAATTCTGGAAAGTAGAGACAATTCCAGAAAAAGAATATTTGCAGGATTCCTTTTAAACCTATTGATTTATATCCAATGAATAAATATTGAAGACTTAATATAAGCAAATAACTGTGCCAAAAGAGAAAACAAAAATAAATTTGCTGGTTAATGTTTCACAATTCTCTGACCTTATGATTCTGAACACCTATATAAGGTATTTTTAAACCTTGGCAGTCACATTGAGTAGATTTACATGAAGAACCAGGCAGTATGGCATCAGAACTGGCATGGATTTCTTCCATCAAAGTTTCACTCCAAACCAGTGCCATTGGGTCATTTTCAGATTCAGGCCGTAGGTTTATGGCTTCTCCCCAGAGCGCACTGGGCAATTGTGTGCCACTTGGTACAGGTTCGTTCTGTATTAGACTCTGTCCATTTGTCTAGCAGCCAGATGGTTAATTGCCTTTTCTTAAGCACGCGCACAGTCACAGAGAGCATGTGAGGAAGGACCCTGGAAAGAGGAGCCTCTCACAGCAGGCCAAGTGGCCCTACAGAAGTTGGGATTGTTGCAAGCCTTTTCAGCCAAACAAAACCCTGGGGTTCCTTATTAGCATATCAGAGGTGGTGCAGTGGTGGGAAATGCTGCAGCTGACAATGGACACCGCTCACAGAAGCAGAAAAAAATGATAATCTGGCCAGGGCTGCAGTGATGGACAGAGGTTGACTTATTTTCTTGGGTAATCAACGTCTTCCTCCCCACTGTTTCCCCACTTGATAAGCACTCAAGACTGCCCACCCCCCTCCAGAGGCACAGTTCCTGGATGAGCCATGTCCCAATAGAAAACATCTGTCCAGCTAAAATGAAGACATAGTTTCAGCTTTCACCTTGATCATGACTGGAAGGGAGTTGCTATTTTTTATACTTGAAACCCTCATTGGAAACAGAATCTGATCACAAATAGAAGGGTCAGTTACTCACTGTTTATGTCAACAATGCCTTTCCTCAGGAATCAGCCATCTTATTATTTTATGCTGAAAGGGAGAAAAGAGTTTAGTAATGGAACTTCACTTTCTCATCATCCTAAATGATTTCTGTTCCCTGAAATTTGAGGTCATTGTTCTATACTTTATAGCAGTGATTCTCAACTGCAGGTGATTTCAGCCCCAGGGGACATTGGATATACTAGAGACATTTTTGGTTGTCACAATGAAGCTGTGTGTGTGCTGCTGGCATCTACTGGGTCCAGGCCAGGGATGCTGCTCAACATCCTACAATGCACATGACTCTGCCCATCACAAAGACTTATTTGGCTCAAAATATCAATAGCTCCAAGGCTGAGAAACTGTTCTATAGCCCTCATTGTGATTATAATTTACAAATTCTTATCAGGACAAATTGCTCTTATAAATGGACACATTGGGGGACTTCTGTCCCCAAGCTTCCTATATTAATTTTGAGTATTGAACAGTTTGATAAAGAAACAAGACCTAAATGATAATTTTTCGTCTTTGGCTGCATCATTGAAAGATTCAATCTAAGCAGTGGGTGTAAAATTTTAGAAAGTTTTATCTTGAGTGCAGAGTAGTGAAAATTTTCCTGCATGCAGTAATTTGACTTTCTTATGGCCAACAATGTGTCTTTTACTTCACACTCAGCTGATTCTTAAATATACTCCAAATGGCATAAAATTTGATTGAAGAATTCTTCCTTCTTACTTGGAAATATGTATATAACCCCTTAGAAAATTTAAATTACACATTGGGTTACAACATACATTATTCAAAATATATATATACATATATAATCAAATTTGCATTTAAAATTACATGTTATAGTAGGTTTGTGTTATTTAATATGTTTTTCTGTGTCAAAATTTTTCAATTTAATATTACAAATCAGAATATTTATAATAATATAAATATACATATGCATATATAAATATAGATATATAGAAAAATATATATTGTTTTCCTTAAATATAAATTCTAGCCCAGTAGGTAAATGTTGAGCAAACCACTCCAAATCCCAAACACTAAAGACTATTAATCACTGATTATTATAGCTATTGGTATCCAATTTAGATATCTGCCTTCTTCACAGGACAAGGTACATTTTAGATGCCAGAAAAAAAAATGCAAATGATTATAATGAACTTACTAAAGAGGAACATAAAATGGAGACCCAATTGAATATACAGTTTTTTTCTTTTAAAGTTCCTAATTAAAAATTTCCTATTGTTTAATAATCAAGCAGGTCCCAGACACTTCCAGTGTTTTCTGGTGAAGCTGTTTCCCCGTCTGTAAAAAGCTTTACTTTTTGTAAAACGCAGTGTCATGTATTCTAACACAGTAGTTTATTTTACAATCAATTGAGCCTCAAACACATACTCATTTCTTAGGCTCCAACCGGACTGGACGAATCAGAATGTCTGAGGATGGTATTAAAACAAACACACAAATGCACGTCAGGTGATTCCAAAGTGCCTCCATGGTTGGGGGGCTGGCCGATGTGGGGGCTACAAAAACAGAATATTTTTCCTCTTGCCTTCTAAGGTCTTCAAGCTGAGAAAGAGTAACGGGAGAAAAATCAAAACTTGAATACATCTGCACAGAGAATTCGCGTGAGGATAATTCCAAAGACAGAGGCAACAATGGGTACAGAAGACATTTTTTGGACAAAGGAGAAAGGGGGTGTTAGATTTCAGAAGTGAGAATGGGTGATTTACAGGTAGTTGAGGGAAAGTGAGCACACAAGACAGGCAAGTGCTCGCTCAGTGACTCAGAAACAATGGGACACAGTGGGTCTCCAGGTGACAGGCCCTGCCTGAAGCCCTCTTGTTTACCATACTTTGCTGCCACACTCTTAGATCTCCCTCCTGAAGCAGGTTTCCCTGAATGTCTTAGGCAGGAAGTGGGGTGGGGAGTGGCGGTCAGAATTTCTTTCTGAGTCTTGTTTCTTAATAAACAGCTTGTAAAGCTCTGCATGGCAAAATAATATAGAATTTAGAAAGGAACTTTTGGCAATTTGTGAAGAAGACTTACATTTCATCATATCAGAAAAATGGGCCTAGTGTTTTGGCTGTAAGATATTTCTCTAGCTTAATATATCTCAGACTGGAGATCAGCAAATTTTTCTGAAAAGGAACAGCCAGTACATATTTCAGGCTTTCAGGGATGGGCTACAGGAAATCTTGGTTGCATAATCTTTTTTAAACAGCCATTTAAAAATGTGAAAAGCTGGTGATGGTCAGGATTTGTTGATCCCTGTCTTAAACAATTAAAATGTGTATTTGCACAAAAATAAAACGGCTTGCTTTTATATAACAACAATAACAAAAGGTCTGCTAAAAGCCGTTGTTACATGGGGAGATTGACTCTGGGCAGCAAAGAAGCCTGCTGAAGAACTTTTTACCCTGGGCCTACCAGGCAACCATCAGGACGCAGGGTGACCAAGTTGTCCTAGTGTGCCTGGAACTTGTTTGGCTGTAGCACTGAAGTCGCGGGTCCCAGGACCCCGGCGTGGCTGGTCACCATCCATTTAAGAGTCTTGGACAGGTTTGTCACAGGAGAAATCTAGGATCACATTAAAAAGTCAAAAGCTTGAAATGGGAATGCTTTCAGGAACTTGAACATATAAACAATAGGCCAAGGCCCCAGCTGGAAAAGTGGCAAGAAAATATGTTGTCGTCTTTTTTGTTTTTGGATTTAGTTCGAATGAGCTTAGTTCTGTCTTCCCGTTCACAGCCCCGCTGTGAACAGGTTGTGGAGGAATACACTTATTCACAGGTGTGACAGCTGTATTGTACTCCACGATTATACATCCGCTGCATATGAGAAATGCTGGATTTTACGGTGAAACCCAGCCCTGCCTTATTACTCAGAAGTGACAGAGTTTATAATTACTTCCTGGGTTTGTCTGAAGAGGACGCATGGCATGAAACTAGCTGTGAGCCTAAGTATGAATAAAAAGGATACCTGTGGGGCTTGCTTTGGAAAGCTAGGAATTAAAGAGGGAACAGTGTTCTCAACGCGGTTTTGTTATGTGTGTTATTATCATGAATTTGGAACTTTCCACCTGCAAGCTCAAAGCTTGAAGGCTGTTTTCTCTTAGAGGAACTTGCCTTGGCATCGAGTTCACCCCCGGCAGGAGAGCTTTGTTATGGCCACATGGTTTTCCATTAATACTTTATAAAAACGGAAACAGTTGTTAAACATAAATATTAAACAGGTCAGCTAGCTCGAATGAAGACACCACTGAGTAAAACAAAACCGAGGCTGTAATTTAGAAGCTTTTTAAATATTATTTCATTGTTATGAATGATTCCAGTTCTGATCCTACGTTTGGAACTGTGGTTGTGTCTTTATGACTCATCCTATGTGGGTTGTAACAGCTTCTTCTTTTCTGACCTTCAGGTCAGCTTGACATCAGAAGTTCTTGCTTCCTCTGACGCCGTGATTCTAGGTAGTTTTCTCTCTCTCTCTCTCTCTCTCTCTCTCTCTCTCTCTCTCTCTCTCTCTCTCTCTCTTAAATATTTTACTTATTTATTTTTAGAGAGAGGGGAAGGGAAGGAGAAAGAGAGGGAAAGAAACAATGTGAGAGAAACATGAATCGGTTGCTTCTTATACGCGCCTGACTGGAGACAAACCTGCAGGCAAGCATGCACCCTGACCGGGAACTGAATGGGCGGCCTTTTGCTTTGTGATGACTGATCAACTGAATGACACTGGTCAGGGCTCTGGGGTCCTTCTCTTTAGAATCCATTTCAGCAGAGTCAGTGATACTGAAAAATAATCATACATTTCTCTGAACGAACCTTGCCTCCCCTTCCATGGTATAAAATCAAGGGGAAAGAGGGAAGACCCATTTAGGTAGTGGCTTGATGTCTTGGTTCTCCTGGAAACCCAGTGATGAATGTCTTTCCTCAAGTGGAAACAAACTTTCCGTTTCTGTAGGGGTAGGGTGGGGTGAGGCATTAGGACCTCAAACTAGGTAAGTTCAGAATGCTTCAAGTGATCAGGGACAAGGAAGAAGGACTAGGGGACACTTGGGTGTACTGGACGTGGCCAGAGCGTCCAAGCAGTGGGATTTTAAGGAAGTATTCAAGTATGACTTCACCAACTCCCTTCCAGTGTATGTAAGCAAATATTACAATATAAATACAAGTGCAATATCTGTGTCCAAAGTGCTGTGAGTTCCTACTCACCCACCCCCACTTGCTCATACCCAGAAGACAAGTGGCCATCAACTTCCTGTTTCACCTAGTGACACGTCAGGAGACTCTTCATCATTTTTTGTTCCATTTTGTTACCTAAATCCCAACACCATTGGATGTCGGCAAGTTACATTCTTCTAAGTTATTTTCTGAGCTAAACATAAATGCAGGAAGTTCGTCTTCTTTTTTTGTTTGTTTATTTATTTTTAGAGGGAGGGGAAAGGAGAAAGAGAGGGAGAGAAACATCACTGTGTGGTTGCCTCTCACTCACGCCCCCAACTGGGGACCTGACGTGCAACCTAGTTATGAGCTCTGACTGGGAATCGAGCCAGCGACACTTGGTTCGCAGGCCGACGCTCAGTCCACTGAGCCACACCAGCCAGGGTCAGGAACTTTGTTTTCTTAAGGGCCTGTGTAAATAGATGAGGACTGCCTTGCTCCCTTACAACATTTTCCACTGAACAATGACTAAAACTGAGCCCCACCCAAACCCAGCCTTGAGGTCTGAGCTAACTGGCCCTATTGTCCACAGCCCCTGTGTCTTCCACTGCCGACGTGGGTCTAACGCCTGTCCTAAATATCTTTCACATGAGGTTCTATTCCATGGTTTCCTGCTGCCCTTTGCTCCTAGGTTCACTGAGGACCCACAGCCCCCTCTTTTTTGTCTTGCCTCGTAAGACTGGTATTAAACCATAGTCTCTCCGTTCTCTGTCCTCTGCCCTCTGATGCTGAGCTGGAACTCTGCAGACCTCATGGCCCTTTGCCATCTGTCTCCCTGTCTCGCTCTGCCAGTAACGGGTACTAGATGCAGGTTGAAGCATGGAAGATGGAGGACAGGTCTTCTTCCCTTTTGCTTCTCATTGCTTCCAGTAGCACTTGCTTCCAATTTCCAGTATTATTCTACATCCCCTTACAAGTACCAGCTCCAGACAACTAATACTACCTCCTCAGAGGTCTGGGCCCCAGCTCTGCAGGCTTCTTGCTCATAGATGTTAGATTCTGACAGTGCTAGCTTCTTCCATTTGTTCTTCAGGCCTAGGACTGGCCATTACACGTAGTAGCAGTGACTCCTGGTTACCTCAATCACCCTCTTTGTCTTCCAGCCCTCTGATACCTATTCATCTGAGGATATGAAATCTCTGTTGTAATAACTGATGTGTTTTCTTCTTTTTTAACTGCATCTTGACAGAGACTACTTTCTGTAAGCTTCTAAGGTTCTGCTTCCTCATACATGCCACATATCAACAGAAGGGAGCCTGAAAATGCCCCTTCTGCCTTACCTTGAGTTTACTGTCCCCTCAGTGGGATCTTTGTGCTTATTAAAAGTGGTCCCCAAAGGGGATTCCTCCTTTTGGTATCCCATCCCTGCCCCCCCGTTCCTATTGCACCTTTGTGACCCCTGCATGAATTGACTGCACACCAAGGCTCCTAACCCAGGGTTCCCTTTGATCTTTGCTCAGAAAACTCAACCTACCTGATTCCATCCTGTCAGGATGACCTATATCTTATTCAGGGTCAGTCTGCTTTCCATTCTGATTATTTAGGAGAGAGTTGGCCCCTTCCCAGAAGGCCACACACTGGTGATCAGAGGACTTCTAGACAAGCCCTAAGATTCCCCAGTTTAGCCCCATGAGTCACTTCTTAGATACACTTATATCCTTAAAGACAAAATGGATCTTCAACATTTTCTGTCATCTATTCCAACCTTTCATTTTAGGAAGGATCTATACATTCTATATTTTTTTAAATGACAATTTTGGGCAAATAAAAAAAAAAAAAGGGTTGACCGAAGAGTTCACAAAATACAAATATTCCAAGAAAACCCTATAAAATACATCAATTTTGATCTTTAACATAGATCTATCTATACATCTTTAAGCCATGGGTTTGCAGTCTCCACAAAGGCCAGGTTTGAGGACATGTGCATTTTATGGAAGAGCACTGAAGCAGTCTTCTATAATTATCCAGCAGCTGTCATTCCTGAAAACTGTAATTGTAGTAAAAAACAATGTTCCTAAGTCATGATGAAGGAAGGCAATATTCTGTGATCTGGAGCATACAGTGCCAGTGAGGAATGCAGTGTGTAACCTGAATATCTCAAATATAAAATAAAAATACTGCCAGGGCATGTGAGGCCAACCATTTCCAATTATTCAAAATAGCTTACAATATTTTGGTCCCTCAAGCATCAATGGTCACATTCTGATGTGATTTCATTTAATCCTCTGCATGTTCTCATTTTGAACTTTGATTATTGATATTGATATTTGATTATTATATGGTGGTGACATTCTCACCACTATAAAACAACCATGCTTATGTACATTTACAAAGCACTTTCAACAATGAACTTTTTCTTTTCCCCGTTAATGTAAGAGCAGCCAGAGTTGAAAAACAGGGATGGTTCTCTGTAGCTGTGTTTAGATGTCCTCATTCCATTCACAATGTTAGTGCTATGGTTATCTGTTAGTTTTCTATTGCTGTCAAACAAACTCCCCAAAATCTTAGTAGTTTACACCAGGAAACATTTGTTAGCTCACCATTCCAGTGGCTCAGGAGTGTCAGAGCACCTTAGCTGGGTGGTGGCTCATGGACTCTCATGAGGCAGTCATTTGTAGATTTGACTGCAGTTGGAGGTTCAGCTTTCATGCTCACCCGTATGGTTATTGACATGTTTCACTTCCTAGTGGGCTGTTTGCCAGAGCCTTCCGGTCCTCTGCAGGCCTACTCCCTTAGAATAGCAATCACTGAGACTCTGCTTTCAATTCTTTTGGCTCCATACCCAGAAGTGGGATTACTGGAACATATAGTGATTCTATATTTAATTTTTTGACAACCGGTCATATTATTTTTCATAGCAGTTGTACCATTTTACATGCCCATCAACAGTGTACATGGGTTACAATTACTCCATATCCTTACCAATACTTGTTTCTGTTTTTGTTTTTATATTAGCCATCATGATGAGTATGAGATGGTGTCTCATTGTGGTTTTGCATTTCCCTGATGATTAGTGATGTGGAGCACCTTTTCATATGCTAGTTGACCATTTGTATGTCTTCTTTGAAGAAATGTCTATTCAAGTCCTTTGTCTATTTTTCAGTTGTGCCATTTGTTTTTTTTGTCCTCAGTATTGAGTTGCAGGAGTTCTTCAAATACTCTCATTATTAACCCCCTATCAGATATGTGATTTGCAAATATTTCTCCCATTCCATAGGTTTCCTTTTTACCCTATTGATTGTGTCCTTTGAAGCACAAATGTTTCTAAGTTTTATGTAGTCCCATTTGTCTTTTACTGCCTTTGTTTCCTGTACTTTTGGTATCATGTCCAAGAAATCCAAAGTCATGAACCTCTTTCCTTGTGTTTTCTTCTGGGAGTTTTATAGTTTTGGGTCTTAAGTTTAGGTATTCAATCTATTTTCAGTTAATTCTTGTATATGATGTAAGATAATCATTCATCTTCATTCTTTTGCATGTGACAATCTGGTTTTTCCAACCATTAGTTGAAAAGACTGTTCTTTGCCCATCAGCTGGTCTTGGCAACTGTATCAAAGATCGTTTGACCATACATGTGAGGATTTATTTCTGGGCTCTCTAGTCTATTCCATTGGTCTACAGGAGTGATTTTCAATTGGTGTGCCACAAGAATTTTTAAAATATATAATACCTGACTATTTAGTCAGGGGCACTGACCTCTTTTCTCTTAGATTCTCAAATTAAAAAATGACAACAGCCAACATGACAATAGCTGTACAGTACGAATGAATCAAAATTATACCTATTTTTGGTCAGATTGGTTAAAAATATATAATATTTTTGGTGTGCTTCACAATTTTAGTAATTAGTTTATGTGTGCCATGAGATGAAAAGGGTTGAAAGTTGCTGATCTCTAGGTCTGTCTTTATTCCAGTACCACACTGTCTTAATTACTGTAGCTTTAAAGTATGTTTTGAAATTGTAAAGTGTGAGATCTCCAGCTTTATTCTTCTTTTCAAGGTTGCTTTGACTGTTCAGGGTCCCTTGAGATTCCACATAAATATCTTAAGAGGGATTTTTCTATTTATGCAGAAAGTACCATTGAGATTTTGATAGGGCTTGTGTTGAATTTGTAGAACACTTTGGATAATACTGATATCTTAATCATATTAATTGTTCTAATCCATGAACATAGAATGTCTTTCCATTTATTTGTCTTTAATTTATTTCAGCAGTGTTTTGAAGTTTTCATGCATAAGTCTTTCCCCTCCTTTGTTAAATTTATTCCTACATACTTTATTATTTTTGATCCTACATAAATGCAATTTTTCTCTTAATTTCCTTTTCAGGTTGATGACTGTCAGTACATAGAAACACAGTTGATTTTAGTGTGTTGGTTGGATATCTTGCAACTTTGTTAGATCATTTAAATAGTTATACATTTTTGTGTGAGGACTCTAATTTAGAGTTTTTTTTTCATAGAAGATCATGTCATCTGCAAATAGAGATAATGTAACTTACTCCTTTATAATTTAGATGCCTTTTATTTCTTTTTGTTACCTAATTGCTCTGGCTAGGACTTCTAATACTATGTTTAATAAAAGTGGTGGGAGCAGGTACACTTATGTTGTTCATGATCTTAGAGAAAAAGCTTTAAGTCTTTCACTATTGAGTATGATGTTCTCTGTGGCATCTTTGAAATAGGACTTTTATTATGTGGAGATAGCTTCCTTCTATTCCTAGTGTGTTGACTGTTTTTACCATGGAAGGGTGTTGAATCTTGTCAAATGCTTTTCTGAATCAGTGGAGATGATCATGTGATTTTTGTCCTTCATTCTGTTAATGTGTTATATAATATTGATTAAATTCCATGTTGAACACTCTTACATTCCAGAAATAAATCCCTGTTGGTCACGGTATATAATCCTTTTAATGTGCTGTTGAATTAGGTTTGCTAGTATTTGTTAAAGATTTTTGAGTGTGACCTCATCTTAAACTAATTACATCTGCAGTGATCCCATTTCTAAATAAGGTCACATTCTCAACTACTCTGAGTTAGGGACTTCAACATCTCCAACGCCTGTGATTTCCACCAAAAGTGCCCACATACTTTATTTACTTTGAGTTCTACAGTTCCAGAGAATTGCTTTTTATTGTTTATAGAGGTCCTTTGAATGCAACCCATTTGTATCATTCCTTGAGCCCCACTTTTGTACACTGAGTTCATTTTTAATTCAAGAAAATAAAGGAAATAAATGATGGCATGCAGGTCAGTTCCCAGTTCTGTCTGGGTTCGAAAACAAGGGATCAGGGCTCTGCTAGAACTTGCATAGTTCAATGATCCCTAATATGACCTCCGTACAGATGCTTATGTGCGAGTCACCTCACTTTTCCCTTGTGACCTAGAGATAACCGATCGACAAAGATCTGGCTTGAGGCGAGGTAAAAAGTTTAAATTTATTCTTTAAAGTTCAAATGTATTGCTTACATCTTATTTGAGGCTTCTGAGGATCTTATTCTGACTTCACTAAACCAGCTTGCTTTCTCTACACAGACATGGATTGTTTAAAAATGAACTTCATGTGGTTATTTCAAAGAATGTATTTTTCTGCCAGCCAGATGATTACTGCAAGATTTTAAGCATATTGTTGAGACTTTAGTACATAATTTCTCAAAAATGTTCAAGGAATATAGAGGATCTTTGGTTGCTTTGTGGTACCTTTCTCTTTAGGAAGTCCCTGTGGTACCCTGACCTCTCTCATGACACCTTAGGGTTCTGACCAGTTTGCTGCAGAGTCAAGAGCATTCTCACATGCCTCAACAGGTTGGAAATACATTTTTCACTGTGGGGCCATTTTTTATATTTAAAATTATAACTGCAGCATGGCTCTGTGGTTAGAAAAGTAGCATTTTAAACTAAGGTGACATTAAGTCACACACAATGCAGATGAATTGCCTCATGGTGTTTGCTCTACTTAACAGACAGATAAGATGCTTCTGAGAAATTAGGCATTCACTCTTAGCATCTGTCCATATAAACCTATTTCTTGAAAAATATTCATATCCAATCTTCATTTGGGGGATTAGGAAGTAACAGGATGACTTTTAC
This sequence comes from Furipterus horrens, assembly GCF_987537825.1. NCBI lineage: Eukaryota > Metazoa > Chordata > Mammalia > Chiroptera > Furipteridae > Furipterus > Furipterus horrens. The sequence goes on along the minus strand of NW_028327187.1, from coordinate 113,630,234 downwards.
CCAATCAAATATCAGATTTTCTTATGACTCAGGAAGAAGGTTATGATGTTTATTTAAAAGGGACTTCTTGGGCCTGACTGGTGTGGCTCACTGGATTGTGAACTGAAAGGTCACTGGTTTAATTCCTGGTCAGGGCAAATGCCTGGGTTGTGGGATGGGTCGCCAGTTGAGGGTGTGCAAGAGGCAACCAATCAATGTTTGTCTCACAAATGATGCTTCTCTCCCTGTCTTCCTCCCTTTCCCTCTCTCTAAAATTAAATAAATAAAATCTCCAGTGGGTTTGAGAACCTTAAGCTAGTGATGGAAGAAAGCAAGAATAATTATAACAGAAATAAAAGGAACTTCTTATCTACAGCATTTTGTCTAGTGGGGTATGGCGCCAGCACACACTGGCCCATAATAACTGATGATTAAAAAGTCAGGAATTGTATGAGCTGACTGCCATCATGTTGGTCTCTTGGCACTGGCCATGGTGGAAGTATTTACAGCATAAGAATCAGCAAATGCTACAAGTCAAGGCTCTTACCAACACACCATTGATTTTGCTCATTCTTTAAAAAAACTCACAGGCAATCAACTTTGAAATGCCTACTCTGTCCTTCTTAAGATGGAGCCCCACCCCCAGCTGCCTGCCCCACCAATGCACTTTTCCTCCCCATGGAATTTGTCAGCTCTTGGAGAAAAGGAAAAAAAAATGGCACATGAAATGAAGGGGTGTAACCTTAACCATGAGGACAGCAGGAGTCCAAAGAAGGGAGGGAGAGGAATAGCACACATTCGACAGGGACTTCCGGAAAATGTTGCACTTTGGGTGAGGCCTTGAAGGACGGGCAGGAGAGGAAAATGGGCAATTGAGCAGACAGAGTCACAGAAAAGAAGCAGTAGTTGGACAGAAGGAACTAAACCCGTGAATAAGAAGAGCAAGCACGAGAGAGAGAGTGCACTGATGTGGGGATGGCTTGCAACTCGGGGACACTACAGGGAGTGACGCCTTTCTCACAGGTCACCTCTCCCTGATCTTCAACCCCAGCCTGAGGGATGAAGGCAGCTGAGGCTCAGAGGATTTGTACCATGCAGCTGTATGAGCCTGTGTTCAGGGCAAAACCAATCTTTTATCCCTCATTCAGCCTCTTCCCACTGTACCATGTTGACTATGCTCAGCTATATTATAAATCATGTAACACAAATAAAGCAGCAACAGAACAAATGATAAACAAGTAATATATTTAACACAACCTGCTTTACTTTAAATGTGCAGGTAGGGTGTTCTGGGTGGCTTTAAATAACAGTAAAGTCTAACTTCTAAGCATAATTGCTTTTAAGAGTTCAGGTACAATTTCTCTGCAAGAAATCCAGTCCATAGCTTTATTGAATTCAACCCTAACTCTTGACAGCAAAGAGAATTATAACCAGAGCACAATTTCTAAGAAAAACACAGAACAAGTAAAGAACTTTACTATCTCAACTCTGAGGACTGGATTCTTAGGTCCCCTGAGAGTTGACTTTTCTAAAAGAAATATTTTTGTTCTCTCTGTACCATATACCAACTCTCAAAAGGGGTAAACAAGAATTGAACTTCTGAGTTTAAAGTTTTCCGGTAACCTGAGTCTCACAAACAGTGCGGAGTGAAAGAAGCCAGACACAAATGCAATATTTGATTATTTCATTTCTGTACAGTGTATAAAAACAGGCAAAACGAATCTGTGCTGTTAGAAGTCAGCCTCATGGTTACCCTTGGTGGGGTAGGGGACAAGTGATGGGAAGGGGTCACTTGGGGTAGGAAGCTTCTGGGATGTAGACAATACTCACTTTCTTCATCCAGGTGCTGTTTACGCAGATATGTTCACTTTATAAAAATTCGTCAAGCTTCTACATATACCTTGCACATTTTTCTTTATCTCTGTTATGTGTTATACTTTAATAAAAAGGTACTTAAATATTTCCTGCATCCTTAAAAAGGATAGAGCCAGGATTACGATACTTTAAGAGACGAAGAATGTTTGATGCTGGAAAAATGCTCGACGATAAGAGAGTGAAGTATTGGAAGTCTGGCTCCGGCAGTTCCTGGGGCGGAGTAGCCTTGACCAGGTCGAGGGAAAACGATAATGTGAACAGGAGCACTGGGACATTCCAGCCTTCTGAATGGGTGCCAGAATGCAGCTGAAGGATACTCGAGAGGATTAGAGAAGCACTAAGAGGCCCAAGATCCCATATGATATGTTATATTATGATATAATACATAACATCAGGATGTGGCCTCCTCTAGGGCCATTTTCTCATAAGAGAGCTTAATGGTTACCCCTTGAGATCTTAATTCAGAAGGTAATGATTTCAGATAAAGATGGGAAAGGCCATGCTCCTGTAGGCAAAGTAAAATATTTGATTTTTAGTCACTCAGTGAATAGAATCCTAGTTACTTATTTAAATTCTCACAAGAGGATATGTTTATTGATTTGAGAGAGGGAGGAACTGAGAGAGAGAGAGAGAAAGAAAGAGAGAGAGAGCCATCATTGTGAGAGCCATTCTATGCAGTGGTTGAGGCAGAATCCATTTTGAGTGGGTTTACAAAGCGAGAGAGGAAAAAGTAGAGAAAGTGAGAGATAACTCTTAGTCCTAAAATAATATGTTTTACCTGCTGGAGTATTGAGTTTTCACAGTTGGCGTTTTCATAGGCAGATCACACATGTAAACTCAGTGATTCCTGTGCGCAGATTTATTTATTTCGTGCTATAATGTAACAAGACATAACTTCTTCAGGGCTGTGCTTATTTTAAACAGGAAATTCCAATGACTTCCTAGTCTGCAATTAGAATTCTGGCAGAGCTGTAGCACCAGGTGAGGAAAGAGAAATACCAGCATCCCGGAGTTGCTGAGGTTTGGTACCAGTGACCAGGATGCTGCATCCTCACCCTTCCCTCCCCTGCCTGGAAAGGATTTAGTTCCTGCAAGTCAGGGCAGGATTCTTGTGTACGGGACAGGATGATTGCTTTATTGGCTCTAGCCCTCAGTGGTTCCATCCTTGTATTTTTTATTCATGAAACGGAATGGAAGTGATGGTGTAAATACATTACATGTCATTACCCAAAATCACAACATGCCTTCTTCCTGACTGCCCAGCTAAATATCTAAATTACTCACTCTGCCAAGGAGGACAGAAAACTGGACCAAAGGAAAAACAGGGAAGAGATTGGCTACCAAGATTAGAATGTTTATAGGAACTTTTATTTGGGATTAAAGTGCTTTTAAAATATGTGAAGGACATTTAAAATGCATACATAATTCCAGTATCTCAATAACATAATGATTTTCATTTGCTTGGAGTTCTTTAAAACTTTTCTCCATATGGACATATTGTTTCTAAGTTCATCAAAGTATGTATTTTACATTTTTATTATAAATTTTAAAAACTATTGCATCCCATTGTATTTATTCTATATATTTATTTAATCATTTCCTTATTATTGGATGCAAATGCGATTTTTAAAAAATGATGAATAACTGCTGTAAATGTCTTCATATGTATGGATTCTTCTTTTTTTGAATATTTGTATTGCCTCAATTCCAAGATACAGATTTTCCTTCTTTTAATATTGTCAAGTGAACTCACAAAGAGCCTAGGGGCTTTGCTAGAAATAAATGATAGAGATTTATTCAAGGATCTTGGAGTTTGCGACCACAGGTAGGCAAAAACCCAGAAGTGTTCCAAAGAAGAAAGGAAAGTTAGAAGTTCTTACAGTAAACAGTGCATTTTGAGAATTATCAGCCCTGCACTCAGCCCTGCGATTGGTCCAGGAGGATGATCAGTCAGGCGTCAGGCAGGGGGGATTATGGGCAGCAGGAGGCTTGGTCAGTCCTGGGGGCTGGATAATGGAGGCCTGGTGGATGAACACGTGAGTCCCTCAGGGGGTTACCAGGTGGCCTGGACACACGGGTTCTTCAGAGCGTAATCAGGGGGCTACCTGGAAGTCCAGACGTATGTCCAGGCATGGACGCAGAACTGGACGGTTCCAAGTTGAAACTCCCAGGCTAGTCAGGACAAGAATGGAGTTTGCTCATGCCTCAGCCTTCCTAATGTTAATTTTAGCAACTTGTTTAAAGCGACTCCATTTCATACGTGCCCCATCCTCACTCTTTTCTCACTGGACTAGGGTAGTACTGATATTTTCTAGCTGAGTGACTTCTCCTAAGTCGTTTAACTTTCCTGAGGCTTAGTTTCTTTATCTGTACAACTTGGGTTGTCAGATCTGCCTTACAAAGCTGCCGAGGATTAAATGAATAAGGAGAGGTTCTGTGTAACCTATCTTCACTCATTACTCAATATATATCAGGGTACATTTTAGTATCAAGATGAATAACAGTATTTGTTGTTTCCCTTTTAAAAGTTATTAAATTGATGTTCCATCTTAAAATTCATACTGTATTAGAATTGGAGAAATACAACATTTCTATAATGTAAATTCAGAATAGGGGATTTACTGAGTCAAAGCAGACTTATGGTACTTGATATATATATCAAAATGTCTTCTAAAAGGACTTTTGCTCACAACATCAAGAATACAAAATGGGACCCCCCAAAAAACTTGAATTCTCTTCTGTAGGGCAGGCCCCTTGTAGTGCAGGCTATCCCGCTAGGTGAATGTTCTATGAACCCCTCTGTATCAGTGTACCAGCTGGTGTTGTTGTGAGAGGTTGATTTTTTTAAAAAATTATTTCCCTGGATGAAAAAAGTCCTTAAAGGGAAACATTTTGTCCAGGTGAAAGAGGTGAAACAAAAAATGGCAGAATCACTAAAAGGCATCAAAATTGACAAGTTAAAAAAAAAACTGTTTGGAACAGTGAAATAAAATCTTGATAGGTATGTTGCATCAAATGGAGAGTGCTTTGAAGGTAACTGAAGTTTAAACATGTAACAATAAACACACAACTTTTTATAAATAAATTCCAGTTGTTTGGGTCCCCCCTCCCATATGTATATATGTGTATATATTATATATAAATATATATTTGCCAGATCTATTAATATTTAATTATTGAGATTTTAAAAAGCAAATTCATAAACTTTGGACACATTGAAATTATATAAATCTCTGGTCAACATTCATATTATATTAAGTAATTTGTAATGAAAGGGTTTATTTTTTCCTTAAGTATAAACATTTGAAAAAATATTATATATATTTTAGGCATATGTAGAACAAATGGACACATTCTTTCATCCGCTAAAGTTATAGCAAACTCATGAAAAAGCCAGACTGAGTTGTCATTATTCAGTAGTGCCTCTCCCTGTTCATTTATTACTTTATTCATCAGCACATCCTGGTAAATGCCTAAAAGAAAAGCCCTGATGTATATAGTATTTGCCAATTTCTAAAGTGTAAATACTCCTACCATGGCCAGTCTCAAGGCCACTAAACATTGACTTGCAAAGATATTCCCGTAATCGCCATCGTTAAATGGCAAGGGCTGGTTTGAGCATTCTAAAGCATTCTGCTGCCAGTAACCAGGAAGAAACGAATGTTCAGGGAACTTCAACTGCTTAGAATGTTCAGATTTCAAAGAGCCAGCAGGGACTGAGGCAGTTGAGACAAGCAGAAGTCAGAGCATAAAGAGCCTTGAAAGTCTCTTCAAGAGATTGAATGGCCATAGATTTTGACAGATATTCAGGTAAGAGATGACAGTGGCCCTCACCATTGTAGTGACCATAGTATTTTGAAGGAATCCACTTAAGAGATGATGGTAGCCTTAACTACGATACTGAAATTGGGATTTCTCAGGTAGGCAGGTAGAAGCTGACGGTGTTCCTTACCACATTAGTGAACATGGCATTTGGTGGTATTCCAGGTATGATGGTGAATCTAACCACAAAAACAGCCCTGGGATTGTTCAGGGGTCTAATAGAGAGATGGTATTGTTCTTAATCATGAAAGTGATCATGGGATCTTGCAGGTACACAGTCAAGAGATGATGGTGATACTAACCACAGTAGTAAACAGGGATTTTGAAGGTAATCAGTTAAGAAATGATATAGAACTAACGATAGTAGTACCAAAATATTTTATAGTTACCCAGGTTACAGATGATGTGTTCCTGACAATGACATTTACGTGGATAATTTGTACTAAACCTAATAAGAGACCACAGGCTTCTGGAGATATCCAGGTAAAGATGATGTGTCACGAACCACTATGGTGACCAAGGTACTTTGCAAGTATCTAGTCAAAAACTGATGGTAAGCCTAGAGTGAATATGAAATTGTGGGGGTATTGTGCCTTCTTGGTTGAGACCCTTCTGAAATCAAAGACAGATTAACAAGAGAAAAACCAACAATTTTAAATATGTTAAATTTTAATTATGTCAAATTTTAATTGCATTAAATTTTAATTGTTAATTAGTATAACCATGTGTATTTAAGGGAACCCCACAAAAATATGAGACTCAGAAAGGCAGCCTGGCAATTGAGGCTTATGTACCATCCCAAGCTAAAGAAAGGGAGAGAGGTCTGGGGCTTCAGAGGGGAGGAAGGCAATTCTCAGAAAGGTGAGAAGAGGAAATGTGTGGCAGTTTGCCCTGATAGGCAGAAAAGTCTCCCAGGTGGGAAATTTATCTCTGGTAATTGCTCTCTTCCTGGTGCAACCCCCTTTCTAATGTAAATTTCCCTTACAAAAAGGTAGCCTCTACTCTGCTTTCAGAGCTTCTGTTTCTCAAAATAACCAGCTCAAAATAATCCATAAGCCAAAGAGGCATATTTTAGGGTGGCAGATGCTGCTACCCTTTAGTGTCCATTAAGTAATAATGGTGACTTAAACCATGGTAATGAGCTTTTAGGGTGTCCTGGTAAGAGATGACGTGTCTTTAATTATAATAGTCCAGTGAATAGATGATGGTGTCTGAAACTACAGTATTGACCTTAGAGTTCTCCAAGTAACCTGGTGGGGTTAGCAGTTGCCCTAGTGGATAGTCCAGTGAATAGATGATGGTGTCTGAAACTACAGTATTGACCTTAGAGTTCTCCAAGTAACCTGGTGGGGTTAGCAGTTGCCCTAGTGGAATGGACAGATAGAATTAGCAAGGGTCTAGATGGAAGAACATGTATCCATACCCAGGATTGCCACCATGTGTTTTTTCAAGTCCCAGGCAAGAGATGATGGCGTCTCTAACTACAATGTTGACCTTAGAACTAAAGGGTCCAGGTAGAGTTCATGGTTCCCCTAACAATATTAGTGATCATGGGACTTTTTGAGGTCCATATAAATGATGTATCCCTAATCATAGTTGCCACCATGTGTTTTTGCTGGCTCCAATTTAGAGATGCTAGTGAAGATTATGGAATTCAGGTAAGTGACGATGATGTGGACCTTAAACATAGCATAGACTGTCTGATCTTCAGATATCTAGGTAAATATTAATGGTGTTCCTAACATTAGTGTTACTATATTTATTGTAGATACTCGGTTAGGAATTATGTTGTCCCAACCAATGCTGGTAAGCATTAGCTTTTATTATGTTAGAGTTTAGATGTGAGGTCTGTTTAAGCTTAGTAATGACTGAGGGATATACATATATCTAGGTAAGGTATTCCACTTTTGCTCACCACATTAACCAAAACATTTTTTAGAGGTGCACATGGTGATCATGGTTTCTCTAAGAATTGACCTTGCTATTCTGCCAGGAACCAAGTAGTGCTGATGGTTCCCTAATGATGGAACTGACCAAGACTGTTTGCCGGTATTCTGATAGAACAAGTTGTATTATTAAATATGCTTGCCACATGTTTTTTATTTTTTTTTTGAGGTTCCAATCTAAAGATCATGGGGTATGTAAGAGTGTTCATTAATGGAGCTTTCCAATGTGGGGACTAAAAAATATTGATATTTTTCCTCTCACCTTCTAAATTCTTCTAGACTGAGCTAATAACCAAATTAATAGAGACAGATTAACAGGAGAACATCAAAGTTTAATACATGTGCATGGGGAATTCACATAGGCATGCTATTCCATGAAAACTCCAAAGACAGTGAGGCAACATTGGGTCTATATGACATTTTGCACAAAGGAGAAAAGGGGGTAAGGGGGTATTGGATTTCAGAAGTGAGAGCGTGCACTTTATAGGTAGTTGGGAAAAAGTGGAACGCACAAGGCAGACAAGTCCTTGCTCAGTGACTCAGAAGAAATGGGTACAGTTGGTATCCAGGTAACAGGCCCTTCCTGAAGCCACTTATTTACCATACTTAATTCACATTAGGCAAAGCTGACTCCTCTGATCTCCTTCCTAAAGCAGGTCTCTCTGTCTGAATCTCTTGGGCAGGAAAAGTGGGGCAGGGGGCGACTAAATGTTCTTTCTGAATCTTGTTTCCGAATAAACAGCTTAAAATCAATATCCCCCACAGCAGCTTCATGGTTTCCCATCAAAAGTGTTTAACATGAATGAATTCAAGCACCATTGTTGAGTAGGGATGTTTAATATTGAAAATATTCATAAGCAGGCATTCTGGGACAAAAAGTTGTGTCGATAACTGTATTAGCCCCACAAGATTCTTCACAGTCAAGTCCACATCACAATGACATAGTAACAGTTATTGAGATCATCTGAAACACCCCAGGTGTGTGATAAATGGTTCCTACCACACTGAATGTTATGAGATATTCAAGTAGAGTTCGGAGCAGACAATGATCCTAACACTTATGTTTCCACATTTTAGGGGAGGACAATGATGGTACTAAGGTAAGGGCTGCTGCGGGCATATCACACATAGACTATCAGATCCTCATATATGGAGAAAAAGAAATGATAGAGTACCTCACATTTACTGTTGCCAAAATTTTGTTGCAGGTGTTCAGATAATGATTGTGAGTGTTACTTTTAAATCTTAGACACATGACATTTAATTCTGAGTGTTGAGAATATATTTTGTATCTGGTAATTGTCGTGAGTTTGCACATTGGTACTGAGTATCCTATTTTCTCAGGTGTCCAGACAGAACCAATGTATCTACTGACATAGCATTGTTTTAATTCAATGTAAGTACACCGGTTGTGTGTTCTGATTGTAGAGAAAGGTATGATTAGCCGGTGTTTTGGTGCCACAAGTTATGACCTAAACACGTTTGTCCCTAGTGTTCCTTCAGAATCTTGTCAAGACTATAAGACATAACGATGGTCATCAAGTGAACATGAACACGACAAGGTAGGTTATAAAGTGGGTCTTCCATAGGGCACAATATGTGATATTCAAGGTTAAGTGGAGATGATGTTCCTAACACTTCTGTTATCCAATTTGTAGGGGAGGGCACTACTGGGTGTCAGGAAATGGCCTCTGTGGGCCTATTCGCAGCACAGACCACAGGATCCTGATATGTGGAGGTGAGCAATGATGGTGTGTCTCTCATTTATGGTTGCCACATTTTTTGCAGGTGTTCAGGTCAGAGTCTTCAGTGTCATTCTTAAATTGTAGTCACATGCTGTTTAATGCTGACTGTTGTGGCTCTATCATATATTTGGTAATTGTCATGATGTTTGCACTTTGGTACCAAGTATCTTATATTCTGGTGTCCGGATAGGATCTGTTGAGTCTCCTAACAAAGTGTTTGACATGACTCAATGTAAGGACTGAGGTTGTGTTGTGATTTTAGTGAAAGGTATGATTAGCAGGTGCTGTGGTGCCAGAAGTTGTGACCTAAACTCATTTGTCCCTAGCGTTTCCTCAAAGACTTAACAATGGTTATCAAGGGAACCTGAACACGAGCAGGTAGGTTACAACGTGGGTCTTCCACAAGACATAGTATGTGATATTCAAGGTTACGTAGAGATGGTGTTCCTCATACTTCTGTTAACCAATTTGTAGGGGAGGACACTACCCGTAGTCAGGAAATGGCTGCTGTGGGCCTATTCACAGCACAGACCACTGGATCCTGACATATGGAGGTGAGCAATGATGGTGTATCTCTCATTTACTGTTGCCACATTTTTAACAGGTGTTCAGGTAATAGTCTTGAATGTTACTTTTAAATCTTAGACACAGGAGGAATAATGCTGACTGTTGTGGGTCTATATCATATATTTGGTAATTGCTATGAAGTTTGCACATTGGTACTAAGTATTTTATTTTCAGGTGTCCAGACAGGATCTGTTGAGTCTCCTAACAAAGTGTTTGACATGATTCAATGTAAGGACTGAGGTTGTGTTGTGATTTTAGTGAAAGGTATAAATAGCAGTTGTTCTGGTGCCACAGGTTGTGACCTAAACACATTTGTCCCTAGCGTTTCTTCAGAGACTTAACAATGGTCGTCAAGGCAACCTGAATATGACCAGGTAGGTTACAAAATGGGTCTTCCACAGGGCATATTATGTGATATTCAAAATGAAGTGGAGTTGATGTTTTAACACTTCTGTTAAACTTTGTAGGGGAAGACACTAGTGGAAGTCAGGTAAGTGCTGCTGTGGGCCTAATCACAGCACAGGCCATTGGATCCTTATATGTGGAGGTGAGTAATGATGGTGTGCCTCATATTTATTGTTGCCACTTTTTTTGCAGGTGCTCAAGTAGTAGTCTTGAGTGTTACTTTTAAATTGTAGTCATAGGATGTTTAATGCTGACTCTTGTGGGCCTATGATATACTTGGTAATTGTCATGGAGTGTGCACATTGGTACCTAGTATCCTCTTTTCAGGTGTCCAGACAGGATCTGCTGTTTCCTGAAAAAGTGTTCAACTTGATTCAATGTATGTACTGAGGTTATGTGTTGTGATTGTAGTGAAAGGTATGAACAGCAGGTGTTCTGGTGCCACAAGTTGTGACCTAAACACATTTGTCTCTAGTGTTCCTTCAAAGATTTAACAATGGTCGTCAAGGCAACCTGAACAAGAGCAGGTAGGTTACAAAATGGGTCTTCCACAGGACACATCATGTGATAATCAAGGTTAAGTGGAGATGATGTTTTAACACTTCTGTTAACCAATTTGTTAGGAAGGACACTACCGGTAGTCAGGAAATGGATGCTGTGGGCCTTTTCACAGCACAGACCACGGGATCCTGATATACGGAGGTGAGCAATGATGGTGTGTGTCACATTTACTGTTGCCACATTTTGTTGCAGGTATTTAGGTAATAGTTTTGAGTGTTACTTTTAAATCTTAGACACAGGATGTTTGATGCTGTCTGTTCTGGGTCTATCATATGTTGGTAATGGCCATGGAATTTGAAGATTTGTACTACATTCCCTCATTTTATGAGATGTACATATAAGAGATGACTTGTCTCCTAGAAAGTGTGGACATTATTAAACATAAGTATCAAAGTGTATGGTGTTTCACTGCAGTGAAAATATTGATCAGCATGTGTTCTGGTAGAACAACTTGGGATGCTAATTACATGCCCCTGTACTGCTTCTTCAGAGTCGTTTCGAGATCACAAGACTTAAAGGTGTTTGTCAAGAGAAGCTGGGTATGACCAGGTAGGTTACAAAGTAGGTCAACCTCAGGGCACATTATGTGATATTCAAGGTTAAGTGAAGATGATATTCTGAATAGTTATCTTCCCACATTGATAGGAGAGGAATGTACTGATTCTCAGTTAACTGCTGCCATGGGTCTTAACACGGCATCCATCATCAGATCCTGGTAGATTGAGGTGAGCAGTTATGGTGTCCCTCACATTTGCTGTTGCCTATATTTTGTTCCAGATTTTCAGCTAATAATCTTGAGTGTTACTTTTAAAACTTAGACACTTCATGTTGAATGCTGATTGCTGTGGGTATATCATATATTCAGTAATTGTCGTGGAGTTTACACATTTCTACTAAGTGTCCTATTTTCAGGCGTGCAAAGCAACTCTGATGTTTCCCCTAAGAAACTGTTTGACGTGCTTCAATGTAAGTAGTGAGGTTGTGTGTTGTGATTGTGGAGAAAGGTATGCTTAGCATCTGTTGTGGTGCCACAAGTTGTGACCTAAACACATTTGTTTAGGTCACACATATAAAATGATGATGTTTTTACCAAAGATAGAGCTCATAAGAATTTGCTTATATCCAAGCAAGCAATGATGGCATTCTTAGACCACCATAGTTGCCAAGTTTATTTGCAGGCTTCCTTGTAAGCTGTGTTGACCAACCATTGCAGTGATCCGGGGAATTTTGCCAATAGCCTGCCATACTATGAAGGCATCTCTAACTTAGGCATCTGCCTTGGGAATTTGCAGGTATCCAGGTAAGAGTTAATAGTGTCCCTGTTCAAGATAATGACCTTGGGATTTTGCAGCTATCACAGCCTGAGATGACATGTCCCTACTGTGATCTCTTTTTTTTTTTCATTTTGCTGATTTTTTTTTTTTTAGCTGAGCTTTTTTAATTTGGTGTAGTCCCATTTGTTGATTCTTTTTTTTTTTTTTTTTATATCCCTTGCCCTGGGTGATATATCGGCATTGCCGCATGAGATATCTAAAATTCTCCTGCCTATGTTTTCCTCTGGGACTTTTATGATGTCACAACTTATATTTAAGTCTTTGATCCATCTTGAATTTATTCTGGTGTGTGGTGTAAGTTGGTGATCTAGTTTCATTTTTTTTTTCCATGTACCTGTCCAGTTCTTCCAGAAGCATTTATTGAAGAGGCTATTTTTACTCCATTTTATCCTCCGCCCCCCTTTATCAAATATTAATTGATCATAGAGACCTGAGCTTATTTCTGGGCTCTCTATTCTGGTCCATTGATCTATGCGTCTGTTTGTATGCCAGTATCAGGTGGAGGGGAGAAAAGGGGGAAAAATTAAGACAACTGTAACAGCATAGTCAATCAAATATACTTAAGAAATAAAATGGTACAGCTTAGCGGCGCAACTCCATCCTGCTATGCTTGGTCTCCCAAGACACAGCACCTGACCACACAGGTTGTGCCCAACACAGGGATTCCAGGCTGCAGAAGCTGGGAGGAGGGCCAAATTCTGGCTCACACTGTGCTCACCAAACCATGTCACTTTAGACGAAGGGACACCTCAATTCAGCTTTAGTTTGGCTTTTGTGTTAGGGCCAGAGATCCCGCGTTGCCTGCCCCATAGCCTGCCACCTGAGTCAGGCCTTGCAAAACGGGCTATGGCCAGTGGTCACTGTGTCCCCGGGAACTGTGGCCTGCAGTCACACAGGACCTGGGCGACCACCTGTGCAGAAACAAAGAGGGTCTGCATCACTGGCCATGTACCCTGTAACCGATCACAAGGTTCCCCATTAACAGAGGCGACCAAGGCACAGCTGCCACATCCTGCTGAGAGCTAACTACACCCCTATTGTCCTTTCTCCTCTCCCTTAACCATTTCCCAGAAAGGACCATAAGTCTCCTGACAGCCATCTGTAATCAAGGGACATTGTTCTTTTGCAAACACCTATTTCCTGGATTCTGGAGCTGACCATCAGGGTGACCCAACCCCCTGAGGGTTTGCTCCATGCCCTTAAAAATCCCTCTAACCCCTTCCCTTGGTGCTGCAGTCTGCTCTGACTCAGCCACCTGTTTGAACATCCCTCAGTAAAGGCTTTGAACTGGTCCACTTGACTCTTCCCTTCTTCCAGGCACAAACCAAACATTTTGGTTTTATGAATCCCAAGCTCCTCAAATACATGGTACCCTTGTCACAGTTCATGTCTCTAAAATGGATCTCCACTCTCTGCTTCCTACAACCAGGACTCAGGAAAGGGCCATGCCCAGAGGGGATGTCACAAAGACTTCATCTGTGCCTAGTAGCCCTATGTTTTGGACATTGCTAGGGTCCTTATGGCCTCTGACCAGTCAGTCCCCTTACTGTCTGAATTTTAGCAAATGCACCCTTACCAGTTTGCTAATTCTGTTTCCTGGTTTCTCACTGTGGATTTGAGACTGTTGATTTCTTGTTTCAGCAACATCCGGGGCATAAAACACATAGAAGCATTTCCATTATTCACTGGCAGAAATAATTAGTTGCTGGAGGCTGCAAGACTATACCCAGCACGCCAGCCACCTAATCTATCATTATCTCAAGTGCCACCTTCCCTGGCGCCAGGAATTCTGTTAGGACCTTCATCATCTCCTCTGTCACCCTTTGGTACTTCTAGTCGTTTTTCTTTCCCTCAGGACTAGTTAAGACAGATGCTAATGTGTTGGTGAGGATTTGAAAATAACACTTTTCATAGCAGTGGTTTGAGCTAATGGTGTTTTTCATCTCAAAAATGTTTTACAAACATTAATTAAGCTGCTAGCTCCCTGGTGGGCTTAGGCCAAGAGAATGCTCATGCAGAGAGTTTCTGTTTTTACCTCAAGCCACAGAAAGTCAAGGAAACAGAAAGCCTGGGAGCTTCCCCCTAAAAGTTCTGTTCTTGAAGGAGGGCTTAACATACCTTTAGAACGTTTGTGATGCTTAGAAAATGAATTCTTTTGTGAAGCTTCATTAAATGACACCCCTTGGAATGCTTTGTTAAATGAAGTCTACCTAGTAAAAACCACCTGCCAAAAAGTATTTTCTGTTATTGTTATAAAAGAGGATATGTCTATTGAGTTAGTGCGATAGGAAAATAGAATACACTGCAAACCTAAATCAATTCAATAAGACAATACTTATTTGTCAATAGGAAGTGGGGCAGGGGAGGACCTAGCAGGTGTGAGTAAGAAGAAGGAAGGATATGAGAGAATAGGAGATCCCAAAAAGCTTCCATTTCCTCATTCAGATGCAGAAATCCAAACAGAAAAGCTTTAGAAGAAACACCTGGAAAAACAAACAGTATCTCCATATTCAAAATGCAGAAACACAGGCATAATCCGGTGGTGACATTCATTCATGGCCATTTTCATTTAAATCAATGGTGCTCAATCAGGGGACATGTTTACTCCCTAGAGAACATTTGACAATACCTGGAGATGAGACATTTTTGGTTGTTTCCACTTGGAGACAGGTGGAGTGATACTGACACCTAGTTTATGGAGGTCAGGGAGGCTGCTATAAATACCCTAAAATGCACACAACAGCTGCCATCACAAAGAATGATCCACCTACAAATAACCCACAGTGCCAAGGTTGAGGAACCCTGCTCTAAATCATTACTTTGTCAAAGAGGTGTTTCCAAATCCATCTGGAGGTGGTGATATGCCATTGATATGGTTGATCCCAACCCTACCCCACCTCCAACCCCAAGCAGGCTCCACGTGATGGTCTTTCTTACTATTTGCTCTAGGAGACCTTCATTAGGCCTGAGAACCCAATTCCCACATAGTCTAAACTCTGTGTTCCTAGCTGCTACACTGTTGATTCTCTCAGAAGGAAATGGCCATACTTTTATTTTGGAATGATCCAGGCTGCTTTTCGTTAGGAGAACATGCACATTGCTACCCAAATATATTGCCCAGTTCATTTCATTTGGGTAGGAACAAAGTCAAGTGCCAGATCAAGGAAAGACCCCTCTGCTGAAACCTCTGCAGCACCTCACGTTAACTTGTCTGTCCTGGGAGTGTTGGGGAAGGGGAGGCTTTGGATTCTTCTTTTGCTCCCTTGTCACAGAATCATCTGTTGACCTACTTCTGGCATTCTGCTTAAATGGTCAGGTGTTGGCGTCGAGAGACGATGCGCAAAGGGAGCACAAGGGGCAAAGGCAAAGAGGTAAACTGCATGAGCACAGAACCGCTTTCATTTACAAATTTTGCTACGAAGCAAAAATGGAGAGATGGTAATTTCGACCAAAATTACAGTCAAGTTTAAAAAGACCTGGGAACCTGATTCTGTTTATATTCCTCATTTCGTTAATCAAAATTTGTATGCTATCTATAATACAAAGACTGCCGGAACAAAATTCTGGTCTTTGATTTCAGTGAAGCAGGGAGATAGGTAATAAAATAGCTGTCTGAGACAGGAGGTAGAAGAGGGGTTAGGGATTGGGGGAGGGGAAGTGGGCAGATGCTGCTTCATGATTACAGAGTCTCTGTGCCATTCTAAGAATGTTTTGGCCTGATCAATAGGAAGTCTTTGATCCTGTCTTCTATTAGAGGAGCCTCTAGTGCCCCAGCAATGGGCCTGAATGAGTTTCTCTGCTGTGCTTCATTGTTGGCTGCCTGCAGCCTAAGGGAAGTGTGGCCTCAGCGCACACCCAGTGGGGGATGGATCAGGACCGCAGCCCATGCTGTGAATCACTTATGTTCCAGGCAGCAGGTTGTCTAGATGGAGCCCTGGCTGGTGTACTTCGGTGCTCACAGCATACCTATCACATGTAAAGCCCATAACCCCTCTTGCAAGCCTTTTATTATCTCCAGTTAACAAAAGGGAAAACTGGGCTTAAGTAAAATGCCGCAAAGCTCATGGCTCTTAAATGGTCAAGCTAGCTTCCAAAATCAGGTTTGAATGACCCCAATGCCACTGTTTTGTCGCCTGTAATGTGACAGGTTAAACTATTGTTCAGCAAGTAGTTTGTTTCCCACCCCACCAATCTCCCTGGAAGGAATCAGTCTTTGCCTGTTGACATGAACTTGGTGTGTGTCTTTTCTTGGCCATGGAATGTGGGTGTGAAGGACTAAGGGCCAGCTCTGAGCCCCAGCTTTGAGAGGCATCACGTGACTGTACTCATCTCTTCCAGGGGAAGGCCATGGCAGGAGGCGATTATAAGCCAAGAATGAGCAGCTCAGTCATTCCCAGCCTGAAGCAGAGCACCAACTGCCCACCCAGCCAACCTACAGACAGACCCAAGGTTACAAAATAAAGACTTGTATTTATAAGCTATTGAGGTTTGTGGTGATTTGTTATGGAACATTACTTTGGCAAGAGCTGTTTGGTATATTCCATGTTGTCTTAACAGAAGGAGTAATTGATCCTGCCTGGGGGAGATGGCAAAGGCTTCATACAGGAAGTAATATTTAAGCAAATTATTCTTAAAAACAATAAAATAATTTTTTAAATTACATTTTTGGAAAACATGCTTTATCTCTTTCCATTGTCAAATATTTGGAAAATAATGAAGGCCTTAAAAGGAAAGTAAAAGAGGTTACATCTGTTAATTTATTTATTTATTTTTTATTTAAGTATAGATGGTATACAATCTTATATTGGTTATATTAGTTTCAGGTGTACAATATTTGACATTATTATATCTTACAATGTGATCACCCCACTCCACTGTTATCCACCACATGTGACTGCGGGGCCACCCATTCTGCCACCTCTCGGCGCCACACCTCATCTCCGCCCCTCCTACACGTCTAGATAAATGTGGCGTCTTTTAATCCTTGGTTGTCAGACTTCCATATTGCTCGATTTTCTGATGGTTCTGGGTGATATTTGTTTTGAGGTGTAACTGTAATTTTTTCTGTAGTTGTGCAAAGAGGCAAAGCGTGTTGTTTACCTACACCTCCGTCTTGGCCGGAAGTCCCTCTCATGTGTCTTCTTGAATCCCAAAGGTCAGTGCTGCTTATCTTGAGTGGCCTCGTGTCACTTCATCTGAGATCCCAGTCTCCAAATAGAAGATTCCTCCTGAGCCTTTCTTTCTTATTTTCATTTCCTGTCAAACATATCTCCAGAATGCTGAAGAGGTGAACGTGCCATTAGTGTAGCTGTGTTGAGGAGCTTAGCAGCTCATCATCCTCACAGAGGCCTGGAAATTTGACTAAGCTCCCTGTGTTAATCTGCTCCAGCCGCCATAACAAAATACCATAGAGTGGCCCAAACAATAGAAATTTATTTTCTCCCAGTTCTGGAAGCTGATAGTCCTGGGTCAGGGGCCAGCATGGTCAGGTTTTGGTGAGAGCACTCTTCCTGGCTTGTAGTCAAGACGCCTCCTTCTATCCATCCTCACATGGCCTTCCTTCCGTGCATGTGCATGGAGAGAGCTCTTCCTCTTCTTATAAGGCCACAAATCCTGGAGTAAGGGCTGCACCCTTATGACCACATTTAACCTTAATTACCTCGTAAAGCCCCACCTCCAAATACAGTCATGTGGGGGATTAGGGTTTCAATATATGAATTTATGAGAGGCATATTTCAGTCCATACTGCTCTCTTTCAGTCCATAATGCTCCTCCAGATTCTATGCTGCATCCATTTTATAGAGTGGACACCAGCATCCATGCCTCTCCCAGTATGAAAAGCACCTTCCCCAACCCATGCGTTTGAGACCCATAGACCACATTCAGCTTTCATGTATATTTCATTTGGCCCATATTTTAAAAACAAGTTTAAATTAGTTATCAACATTTAAAGCTCAGAATATAAAGCTTTTCCTGGGGGGAAAAAAATCTGTAACAGACTGTATTTTAGTCTTCGTATTGACCTTGGGAGCTCAAAGTCAAGCTTGTGTTCAACAGTTAAATAAACAGGGCAGGACCTTATGGAATCTATTGGGGGAGCTGAATTGCTTCTGGACTTGTTTTATTTCCCACTTCTAATTTTTCTTCCCCTTTAATCAAAATTATCTTTAATCTTATTGCATCTTGTGGATATTTATAATCCACTTCAAGTTTAGGAGGAGATAAAACCAAATATATATATATATGTTTAAATATATATATATATATATATGGTTTAAATATATATATATATATTTAAATTGACCCTCAATACACGTTTACTGTGACAATGAATGAAGGAAAATGTGCCTGTGTATAAGTGCATTCTCAAAATGATCAAAGAGAATTCCTTATTGAATTAAAAAATATAGCATTTGAGAGGCAACTTAGTGTTTAACAAAATCTTGAAAAGAGCTAATATATAAAATGGAGGGGCATATAATTCATTCATTAGTCTGTATGACATTTCACAGTTTACAAAGCCCTTTCCCATATATTACCTCATCTATAGTTCATATGTGAACCATCAGGGAGAGGAGGGCTTGATGCTACAGCCAAGCTATAAAGATGCGCTGCAGCTCACATAAGCACATAGTCGCTTTATCCCAACTCTGACACAGGCCTGAAGGCACAGGCTCATGGGCAGTGCAAAGAGAAGAGTCAGGGCTGATAGAGACAGACGATCTCAGAACATTGGTCCAAGGCTGCTTCTTGGCATATATAAAACACTGTATCATTCAAGTTGTCCTCATATTAATGATCTCATTAGGGACTCACAGGCTAATGTTATTTCCTTTAACGAATGTGGAAATTAAAAGTTATGAATGACATGCCAAGTTCATTTGGGGGAAGCTGTGGAACTAAAGCCCTGGAGATCCGATCCCAAGCCCAGTTTCACTGTAGCAACCTGGTCAGGTAACAGTAATGCGGCTGCAAAAAAAAAGCTATAAAAAAACGATTCAAAGCTCCATGGTAGAACAGCCTTGTAAAGCCCAGTATTTTGCAAGACTTCTCAAAGACTTGAATGTACTACTGTCTATTGCCACGTTACAGGGGAAAATTTGGTATGTAACATGTTTCCAAACCTAAGACCACACAAGCCATTCCTTAGGGATGGTTCACACAACTAGTGTTCTTGAGGACAGGCTTTGAGAAACATTGTCCTACATTAGTCACGGGCTACCTCCAGTCATGAGGGACTTCGCAGCCCTGTGAACTGTTAATGGTCAAGGATATCTGGGGACACAGAACTAGAACAGAAGTTCACTTGAAATAAGAGTATTCTTCTGTGTTCATAGTCAGAGGCACTCTCTAGGGAAGGGTCATTGCTTCTCTACCCTATTAATGCCAGGCTTGGCCATATAACTTACTTTGGCCAATGAAATGAGAGTGGATCCAACTCGTGTGATTTCCAGTCAGAGGGTTTAGAGCTGGCATGTGGCATTCTATGTGCATTTCCCTCTGTCTTGATGACCAGCCACGATTCAGATAGAAAGCTCCATCAACCTGGGGCCTGGAGTGAGGACAACATGGAACAGAGGTGTCACCAACCAACAATTAGAAATAATCTTTTGCTGTTATAATCTACTAAGATTTGGGGGCATTTGTTATTGCAGCATAACCTATCCCATCCTGACCATTATAATCTACAGAACACTTATCATCACATAAGTAAGTATTGATGTGGTATTTCTTCTGCAAACACTTATTTATATGCAATATTTAAAGAGTCATTAGGACTGAGCAGAAGGTTCAGTGGTCCTAAATTTAGGTGATCTGTTTTTAATTTATTTGCCCTTGATAATGTCACTGAACTCTACTTTTTTAAAAAAGTACCTCACAAAGCTCATTTTACATGGTTGATGATATGTATGAAAGTATTTTAAAAACTGTAAAGTGCTAAACAAAGGTGAGACCTATACATCAACATGCTACCCTAGGCTGGATTTCAGAGCCCCTGCCTTGTCAATGAATAATAATGAACACAGTGACCTCCAGGTGGGGAAACAGGAAGTCAAATGCTTGTGACTCATGTCTATGGTTCCATTTAATTGTATTTTATGAATTTTATATGAGACTTCTAAATTAATGAATATTAAAATTTCTCCATCTCCTTTCAGGATGCATTGGGCTCTAAGTAAAACAAACCCTGGCTCACACAGACAAGGGTGTCTTTCATCTGACAAAACATCATGTCCAGAGGTCAGGCAGTTAATAGGTAAATACTCAGCCTCTCTGTAACTCTCATTTCCACTACTCTCAGCACCAGTTTCATTTTAAAGCTGAGGCCTCTTTGTGGTCACTAAGTGGCTGCGGGAAAACATCATGTCTAGCACCTTCTGTGGTCACAACAAGCAAGAGAGAGGAGATGCGAACACTTCATCTGCACAAGCATTGCGAGTCCTTCAATTTACCGAGAATGCATGCCAAGGACTAGTGGGAAAGGAGTCAGCTAGGAGCTCAGGTGGGGATAACGGAACAAAATTGAGGTTTGTTAGGAAGGAGGAAAGGAGAAGCAGACAAGAAACTCATGCTTTGCAAGGCAGCTCAACAGGAGAAAACCTAGCTCCTCGTGCATTTCTACAGACCTGTGAACTGTTTAATGTTCAGATTTGTAAACCTGATAATTGGGCATAAGTAAAATCTCCTAACACTCAGCTCTTACCATCTGTTGCTGACATAACAATTTTACATAATATGAAAAATGCCAGATGGAAGCCACACATTAACCATGTCCAAGATGTTTTATGCTCACAACATACACAGAATAAAAGAAATAACTTTGTTCCATACGCTGTTGAGCTCGTCGTTCTCCAGTTAAAATTCTGGCCACCGATGAAGAAGGACAAGCCCAGAGTCTCCTAATCACTTACATTCCCTTGGTGGTTAGAAAGCTACATGCACTGATGACCCCGGATTTCTATCCAGGACAGACTTAGAAGCTATAAATTGATTAGAACTTGGGGCTGGGAAGGGGAAGGCATATATATTGAAACTGTGTTTGCAAGGCCAATTCACAGTTTTTCACTTAGCATTTATATTATGGTAAATAAGAATAGTATAGTTTTCTAAAGATGTTTTTATTTTTACTATATATAAGATTGAGAAAATATCATTTGCTCATATCATTGAATGGGCAGTAAAGGAATAGCTGTTGTTTCGAAGCAAGGGTAATGGAAAATGTTCTAGGGGAAATATTTCTACCATAAACTTTCCACCAGCTGAAAGTACTTTATAAAGTACAGGGAACAATTCTACCATTTTTATTATAAAATGCTTCAAGCATATATTAATACAGAGAATTATATAATAGATACCTACATGCTCAAAACTCAAATGTTAACATTTTTACATGCTCCATCTCCTCTTTCCAATGCTTCCCTTTTCTCTTGCTCTAGAAATTAGCAGTATTTGGTATCAGCTCCTGCATATTTCATACTACCACCATAGGTGCATGTATCCATAATAAGACTGTCATTTTGAAAATGACATCATACGAGGTGTCATTCAGCAGCTTACCTTTTCGTTAGTTTTGATCAGTTTTGACCCTTGTTTGTCTAGTTCCCTCTGTTGAACTGCTCTATAATATCCCATTACTGAATAAAGTACAATTACTTGCCTGTTCTTCTGCTGAGGAACATTTAAGCTTTTTCCATTTTTCCCCATCACAACAACACTGCAGAGAATAATCTGGTGTGTTATTCCTTGTGCACATGTCAGAGAATTTCTCTAGGTTACAGATCCACAAAGGTAGAGGGAGAAATTCTAGTCCATCATCATTTATCAAGTAACCTCTACACCAACAATGTACGCAGGTTACTTTTTCTTCATTTTGCTGATCTGTTGGCTATGAGACGGCATTTTCCTGATAACTGGGGAAATAGAGCAACTTTTCACTTACTTGATATTCAGGTTTCCTCTTCTGTGAATTTGCTTCTTGGTATGTTTTGTCCATTTTGAGTTATTTGTCTTCTTTGCTGAACTGTAAATTTTTAACATATTTTTAGGTACTAACATTTGTTGATTGTATGCATTGCAAATATCTTCTTCCTGTCTATGATTTGTCTCTCAAACTTTAGGGAGTTCTGATATTGCATTTAAGTTTATAATTTTAGTGTAGTAACATTTGTCTATTTTTTTCTTAATTAAGGGTTTTGTTTTCTTGTGCTTGCCTATGGAATCCTCCAAAGATACAAGATTATAAAAGGTTTTCCTCCGGAAGTTTTCATGGTTTCTTTTTTTTAAATGTGTTCATTTGGGGGGGGGCAGACATCGATTTGTTGTTCCATTCATTTAAGCATTCACTGGTTGATTCTTTGTATGTGCCTTGACCAGGGATCAAACATGCAACCTTGGCTTATTGGGGCGATGCTACAACCAACTTAGCTACTCTGTCAGGGCTCATGGTTTCTTTAGACGTTGACATATTTTATCTGTCTGGAATTTACTTTTTTGGAAGTGTAGGATAGTGACTTGATTTTCCTTCCAAAAGGATAACTAATTTTTCCAGACTCATTTGTTGGCTAGTTCATACTCTCTGCACTGATTTTTAGGGTCATATCTGTCCTGCATTAAATCTTTATATATGTTTGGGTCTGTTTTGTCCAACTCGAATAGTGTGCTGTCAGCATTTGTATATCTTTTTAATAAATCTTGATATCTGGTAGAGCAACCTCTCTGGCTGTGGCTTAGCTATTGTGATAGTTAATTTTATGTGTCAACTTGACCAAGCTGTAGGGTGCCAGGATTCAACATTACAGTATTCCTGAATGTGTCTGTGAGGTGTTTCTGGATGAGATTAGCATTTGAATGAACAAATTTAGTGCAGTAGATTGCCCTCTGCATTGTGTGTGGCAACACCTAATCCACTGAGGGCCTAACCAGAACAAAAAGCAGAGGAAGGGAGGATTTGTTCAGTCTTCTGCCCTTGAACTTGGGTTCCCGCCATCAACTCCCCTGGTTCTGAGGACTAGAATCACACTACTAGCTTTCCTGAGTCTCCAGCTTGCAGACAGCAGATCCTAGGACACTCAGCTTCCATAATCATGTGAGCCAATTACCAATTCCTCATAATAAATCATCTTTTGTATCCCATTGGTTCTGTTTCTCTGGAGAATCCTGACTATTATGCTCTCTTTTCTGTCCTATACCAACGTTAAAGTCAGCTTATCAAATTCCACAGAAAACTCTGTTGGAATTTTTATTTTAATTCCGTTGCATTTATAGCTAATTTAGGGACATCTTCCTGATCTTGTCTTTTCTTTCATGAACCTGCTACATCTCTGCATATAATCAGATTGTTTTTTACCTCCTTCGGTGCTATTTTGTAATTTTCTCCATGAAAGGTTTTTCACATCTTATGTAAGTTTATTCTTAGATATTTTATAGTTTTTGTGGCTATGATAAATGAGAACTTTATTCAAAAACACTTTCTAATTAGTTATACTCTGTGTAGGAATGCAAAAAATGTTAGTGTGTTGGTTTTGTATCGAGCACATTGCCAAACTTTCTTATCACTAGAGAAGTTTGTTTTAGATTATCTTGAATTTTCTATGGAGATAATCATATTGTTTACAAATAAGAACTGTTTTATGTCCTTTTTAAAAATTCTCAGATCTCTTATTTATTTGACTTATCTAGAACCACCAATACAAAAATGACTGATGAGTTTATTCTTTTAATTCTGATGTTCCCATTTTGTAGTTTTTAAAATGTGTTTGTGTATACACACACATACAAAACAGAACACTGAAATAATGCAGCTCTTTCTAAGGGAAGTATTGAACCAGAGTCCACTGACATAAGTTTTTTTAATTTATATTATGATTTACTACCTAGCAGAGCAGCCCAATTAATTACTCTTGTGGTTGTAATCAATATGCTAATTTGGAAAAATATAGTTCTGTAATATTCAGTCTTCTCATCCCATTATATGCACATGTATTTATTTATTCATATTTTCTTTGAACCCTTTCAGTAAATTTTATGACTTTCTTCACATAAGTTCATTTTTTGAATTAAGCTTATATCTGGATATTTTGCAGTGGAATGTTGTTCCCTCAAATCCTTATGTATTTTTTGTTCATTACTTTGAGGAGGTCAGAAAAGCAGGTTACTTTTGTACACTTATCTTTAATCAGCCATTTTATTAAACTTCCATAAAGATAATCACTTTTCAATTATTTTGGGGCTTCTTAATAAGCAATTATATTATCTCAAACTACTATGTCTTGCTTTGTCATGTTCAGTAACGATGTTCCTATATCTGGTCTAGAATAGTATTACTAACACAATAGTGTAGAGAGCCCGGTTTCCTTTCTTATTTTAATGAGATCCTGCCTTCTATCTTGGTTCTTCATTCAGTAATGCATGGTGCTGATTAAAGGACTTCATCTGTGTTTTGTCTCCGTTCTCTAGGCAGCTGGTAAGCTCCCTGGGAAGCCCGCCCATCCTGTGCAAACACAACTGCCTCTCTGGGTCTGGTCTCCACAGCCGTTGGCACCGAGCAGGGAACCTGGTCAGAGCCAGAAAGAATCTGTCTTATGCTGGATTCTGGGGAGGCCCTGACAGATGGGGATTGCTTCTCTCTGGGTGTGGCCATGTGTCTAGACACTTCTCCTCTCCCAGAAGCCTGGAGTTTCTACTCCAGCACTGAGCAGACACAGCTTTTCCTCACATGCTGCTGTCTGTCATTGATCAGGAACAATGGACGTGCAGTAATTGTATCAGCTGGACTCCACATGACAGACTAAGAAATATTCTAAACAGAAATATTTACTTTTTATAAAATAAAATATGTGAGATCTGTTTCCCATCAACTCTATCACCTGAGGCAAACACCATTAACCATTAAGCAGGGGGAGGGCACACTGTGCATGCACATACTACGTATAAATACATGTATTTCTATACTTCCTATGCTTTTCAAACATGCACATTTGAATGTGAGCCTAGTATAAATAGTTTATTTTTTTTCAACAGGTATATAATTCTCCACTATATGGCCATTCTATAATCATCCTTTCCCCTATTAATATATATTTTCAGGTAGTTTCCTTGTATCTTGAATCAACACATATTTAGATAGGTTTCTAGGGATCTAAGCATATAGTTTTTAAATTTTGTTTAATTTTAAGAGATACTTTCAACTAGTCCTTCGTTCATGAATTTAGACTCTGGTACATGAACTGTTATGATGGGATAAACACAGAACTTGAGATAAGTGTTTAGAAATGCTTATCATAGTTTAATATTTCCATGATGTCCAAATGTGACTTTATGTTTCATAAAAGTATTGGACTAGAAAACTTGATTATTTAATAATAATAATAATGCTAAAACAAAAAGAATATGCAAAGGGTCCATTTGAAGAATGGATCAAAAGGTTTTCATTGTGACTATAAGTAAATTTTAGGGAAGTTTCTTAAGAGACATATGAGGGATAAGTGTAAAAAATTGTTATGGTTTTAGGCCTGGCTGATGTGGCTCAGTGGGTTGAGCACCAGCCTGTAAACCAGTGTCGCTGGTTCGATTCCCAGTCGGGGCATGCCTGGGTTGCAGGCCAGGTCCCCAGTTGGGGGTGCACGAGAGGCAACCACACGGCGATGTTTCTCTCCCTCTCTTTCTCTCTCTCTTCCCCTCTCTCTAAAAATAAATAAATAAAATCTAAGAAAAAGTAATCTTAAAAAAAATTGTTACAGTTTTTTAAACATTGTTTTGGAAAAAGTACATGCTGTATTTAGGGCTGGATATGAGATATGATTACTATTATAATACATTCTTATCAGGACAAAGAATAAAAGAACCTTATTCTTCACCACAAATAGTTTGGGAGGCACTGCTCCCAGGAGCAGTCTATGAGTTTCCATTTCCTTTTCTAAAAAGCCTTGCCACTAGTTCATATAGTTAAAGATTAAAATGTCTATTGATCTGTTGGTTACAAGCACACTGGTTGTTTCCATGTGAATTTCCCTGATTACTAAGGATGTGTATATCTTTATTGGTCATGTGGGTTTCTTCTTGCTACTTACATTATTTGTGCAGTTTTTTATTGGTTTGGAGAGTCTTCTTTCTGGTCTTTGTGAATTTCACATATCTATTTTTGAGTTCCTCTATTGTTTTAGAAGCATTTTGGTTGTAATTTATTAAGAATCTATGTATTTAGAGTGTGAAGAATTGGCCTCTGCTGTAGGTTTCATTATATAGTTTCTTATTGGGCACTGCTGATTTAAACAGGTACAGATTTTTGTATAATTTCTTTTCTCTGGACTCTCATATTGGTGACAACACTTTTTGAGGGGAGACAATTTTCTGTCTCTTTCTCTGTACTACTTCTTTCATATCCTTTCCTCATGGTAGTACCATATTCGCTGGACATGTCCCTGCGGACAATTGGTTTCCCTTGGAAGCACACATCATGGTCCTTAGTCTGTCGATCTGTCCTCGTAGTCTGTATGATGGTCCCCCCAAACTGACAATGTAAAATTGCTGTTTATTAAGTAGAGATGATTTGGGAAAGAAAATGTTTGGGATCCCTGGGGAATCCGTCTCTGGTATTAGGACTGTCGATTCACTCAGACAATACTTCAGAGGCTCCCAGACTTGGCTTGTTTCTATTCTCTGTCCATGAGTTGTTTCCATTCACCACTTCACATCCTTTCCCTCAAGCCAAATAGCAGGTCAGCTGAAGTCCTGAAATGAAGCCATCTGGGGGTGTTGAAGCACGGATGATTGCGGACAGCCCTGTGAAGCTGAGCGTGCGTGTCAGGGCAATGGTTTTGCACAGACTTGTAAACATCTGCTGGGTGGTGAGCTGACAGCGGGCAAATGCACACATGGAAGCAAAGGAAGAGCTTCAAGCGATCACGTGTCAGCCAGACAGCTGTGTGAGGAGGCTAGCTGACCCCGCCTGCTGGAGCACAGCTGTCAGGGAAGAGGAGAGCCAAGTGTCCCAGTCACAGGCAGTGCCAGCCCAACAGGTGACAGCCAGGACAGAGAAGAGCCCAGAAGCTCTGAAACACAATTTTGGGGTCCTGTCCTGGAATATGCAATCATGCTCCAGGCCCCACATGAAATGCTAGCGACTATTTGTACTAAAAAAACTCTGTCCACGTATCTTATGTAATTAAGATTTAGGGTCTCGAGGCAACCTCTTGAGCCATATTGGCCTGAGTTCTGGGATTACCAAGTGTCAAAATGTCCCGTATGTCCTGACTACATGTTAGGCTCTAACCAGAATGAGCTGTCAGATAAGACACAAGGAGGTAAGCTAGAGACACAGAGGACAGAGGTCAAGTGCAGGGACAAGCATGAACCCAGGGTCAAACCAGCATGGCAAAGGCTGAAGAAGAGGCTGCCCGGGACCCAATATTGGTGAACAGTAACATGGCAGTCACCTGGCATGTCTGGGAGTCACACTGGAAAGACGCAACCGAAGAAAAAAATGACTCAGGAGCTCGAGAGTCAGGCACTCTGTCCACAGGCTTATTTTTGGAGGCCCAAAGTCGTATTATGATAGACAAACCTTGTGCTTTCAATGTGCTCATTTAGGAACGCAGTGTCTGGTGAATGACGTAGGGAGAAATTGTCTCTAGAAAGTGTCCTCCATGTCAAATGGTCACAGACAGTGGGACTTTGGAGGGACTTAAACAGCGTTTTCATTTGCTTGAATCTGGGTTCTATGAAACCAGGGAGGTAACAGTCTAACCCACTCCTCCATTGGCAAACTCCGACGTTGCTTTGGGAGATTTGAAAGGAAGCATAGCCGGGTACTCAGGAATAAAGTTCTGATTTACTTGCAGAAAATACAAAGTTCCTTTTATTCTCACGAGAGAGAGGGAGCGGATCCTGTTAAAATCACAGTTTTAAATGTAGCATGTAGGACCAAGAAAAAATGTCATCTGAATGCATTGATATTTCTCATTTTAGAAGAGAGGGAATAGTTCAATTTAGCTTTATCAAGAAAAAAAGAAATGCTCCGCTTGTCCCTGCTCAACGAATTTCAGTTATCTATATCATAACCTTGGTGACTATGGCCTCCCAACCTTTCATGTCAAAGCACACATGGAAAATGACCACATACTCAGGGCACCCTGGGGTCAAGTCATGGGGCTGCTTCCAGGAGGCCCCTCTGGCCACCCCAGGGACGGGGTTTGGCATTGGGGGGTGGTGTATTATGTATGCACACCTGCAACCACTCAGGACCAGATAAGTCGTGATGCTCCAGGCTGGGATACGTGACTAATCAGGCACCAAACAGCTTTTAGAGCCGGCAGTTTCAACCTAGGCTGCACATTGGACTCACCTGAGGAATTTTAAAGTGCTGACCCTGGGGACCCACCCCCAGAGATCCTAATTGAATTGGTTCTGGGGTGTGGCCCGGACGCCAGGAGTTTAGAAAGCTCCCCAGGTGGTACAGAGGCCTGGCTCCAGTTGAGAAGCTGTTATAAAGCAGCCCTCCCCGCTCTGTTTTTGCAAATAAAGTTTTACTGGAACGCAGCCACCCTTCCTTTACATATTGCCTGTGGCTGCTTTCATGCGACGGTGACCGAGCTGAGTAGGCCAGACAGAGACTTTATGACCCGCAATGCCGAACATATTCACTATCTGATCCTTCACAGAAAATGCTCGTTGAGCCTGCTTTGGAGAGCAACTTCTGGAGGACATTCAGCATCGTGTGACAAATTATTTCAGAAGGATCTTTGCTCAACGTAGGGGCAGAATTCCCTTATGGGACTCTGACAATATCTTCAGAGTGTGTAAATATCAACATACTATGAACGTAAGTGAACGTTCAGAGCTGGTCCTGTTTTCCACCTTTGGAAGCAGCGAGACAGGACTCGGAGGCAGGAAAGGCTGGGCGGCTTCCCGTTCGTGAAAGCGGGGAGCTGCTCTTTGGAAGCAATCCTGAAGGGAAAAGGCTGAAGCAGAGAGGAGCCGGGGCACTTCAGGTAACAGTTTGGAGGGTTTGGGGGCAACAAGAAGGGGATTAGCGTGCTGTCATCCCGTGACGACTGTCACTGTAGAGGTGGATGATTCTGATAATTTTTACAGATTTGGCTGTCTGCTCTGAACCATGCCCCCCTCAGACTTACAGGCCTCTGTAAAGTTCTCTATGATTTCCAGACTGCTTTAGACATCCGTTTAGTCTTTTTGCAACGTGACTCTGTACTTTGATTGGCCCCAGTGGAAACCAGAAGTATTTGGGCTGCAGGGTGAATGTGCCTTAAAACCACCAATCTTCAGCAGCATCATAGAACTCGAAGTAGTGCATCTAGAGAGTTAGCAGCAGGAAGTAAAATAGGAATAAGGTGGGGGTCTAAAAGCTTATGGAAAAGCATTGTGACACCCCTGAGTCAGTGTTCCCAGCTCTGAGCTGGAAGCAGCTTCCATACATGTGAGGGAGCATCTGCTCTGCTCCGGGTCACTGGAGTCCAAGATCACAATCTTCATGCATCTCCATTGTGAGGACTAAAACAGCAGCACCGATGATGCTGAAGTGACTGCCCCAGCTAGAATCGTCACCAGAGTAACAGCCTCAGATAATCCCCTTTCATATCTCAGTTTTCCAGCACCCAGAATCAAGGCTTCTAAAAGGTAGAGGAAAGGAACTGAAGAGAATACAAATGCTGCCTGGGAGAAGGCTTTCTAGAATTATCAGCAAACGTGTCAAATGACAAAAAACAAAAACAAAAAAACTATTTAGTAATGAGTCTGATGTCTTATTCAAGGGAATACAATCCATGGGTTGGGGATGTACCGTGCCTTACAAGCAGAGGAGCGCTCTTCCCAAGGGATTTGGGGCAAGAGCGAGTTTTATAGAATATTAGAAGAAGCAACATGAAAATGCGGCAGGATGGGCTAGGAGGTCGGGGATTTCCTTATAGCGCAAGAAGTTTTTTGTTTTTTTTATTTTTTTAAGGTAAAGTAAGCTAGCTAAAGCTGACCTGGACTATTGTGATTGGTGTGTGTTAGGTTTCCTTGACAGGTGTGTCCCATAAGTTCAGGATGACTTGTATTTAGATTTGACATGGACTGGGCCACTGGGGTGGCCTCCATTTTGTGGGTCCTGATAATACACATTAAGTTTATCATATTCCACTCTTTCCCTGGTTTTTCTGTTCTTCCAATGAGAGAGGAGTGGCTTAGGAGCCTGCATTTCTCTAGACCCTGAATGATCTGGTGGCCATAGAAGTGACTAAGGTGAATTGTGGGGCTGTCAGCCTTAGAGCAAGGGATCAAATGGGAGGGGAGAGGCACAAAAGCAAATCTGGGCTTCCAGCACCTTGGACAGCCACCGAGAAACCAATCACTGTCATTGTCATTTACTTATCATCATCATTGTCATATTCCTACAGGTGGAACCCTGATAACATCTAACTCAAAAGAGTATTTCAGTAAAATATCGACAGAGAATATACACGTATAGGGTATATTTTAAAAGTAGAGTCCTTTGCTTTCAACTATTTTCCCATTTCTGTCTGTGCTTACTTGTCTCTCTGTACATGCTTATATTATTTCGTAAATACTAGAAGTCTTCATTATCCAAGGCCATTTAAAACAAATCCACCTGAAATAGGAAGCAAATATCATTAGTAAGTATTGGAAAACAAACAAACAAAAATTGGACCAGGATTTCACGCTCAAAATAAAACCGATTTGTTTGTAAAACTAGGAAAATAATTTTATACACTCTCATATATTAAAAAATCAGGATATAATGG
Source organism: Furipterus horrens (assembly GCF_987537825.1). Lineage (NCBI taxonomy): Eukaryota > Metazoa > Chordata > Mammalia > Chiroptera > Furipteridae > Furipterus > Furipterus horrens. The sequence continues at coordinate 113,599,239 of NW_028327187.1, read as the reverse complement.
CCATATATTAATTCTTAAAATAAACCACAATAACACATGTTGATTTTTCTTTTGGCATAATTGTTCTGGAAAACATATGGTAGTTTTGTATGGCTCTCTATTCACAATTGGCTTTCAGGCACAGTCATAGAAAAGATCATTTTTACGAAAACATTTAGCGTTTCATCAATTTCTTCCAAAGACCTCTTAAAGCCTTAATATTAAAATATTTTTTCAAACCCCATATTCTGAGATTGTAGGTGAGAAAAAATGATTTTCCCTCTACCCTTCTAGGGTCTTGGCTAAGATGCCCCCCTCCGATAATAAAATAAATATTAACAAGAAAAAAACAAACAAACAAAAATCCGATAACACGTATACCTCCTGTGTATATGGGAAAGGCTCACAAAAATGGAGTAACTCCCATAATGGCCCAGGCCAGCATCTAATTACCATCCCCAGCTAAAGACAAAATAAAGATGTTGAGGGTTGCAGAGGCCAGTTGTGGGAAGTTGCCAGGGAAAGCACAGTAAATATGCATGAGTTTGCCTTCTTCATTGATGAGAGTTTCTCTTCCTGATACAGCAAGTGCAATGCGCTTACAGATAGGGATTTTCCTTATAAATGTAAATTTCCCTTACAAAAGAGTAAATTCTGCTGCTTTTAGAGCTTCATTTATGTCTGCTTTTTCTCAAAAACAATCAGTTCAAAATAATCCTTATGCCATAGAGGCACATTTCGAGGTGGCAAATTCTGTTCCGCCTTCATTTGGACCCAGGGATGGGATTGCTGCTGTTCAGTGAGAAGCAGACAAAAGACGCATGCTCTGAATGACTCACCTCCTGGATGGGTATTTGCATACATCTGGAGCAATCCTCCAGAGCATCCTTGTTAATTTTCTCTTCTTCCAGTGTAAACGCTATCAGAGTCCTGTCTGGCTTTGCCAATGGTTCGCGCTGTTGTCCTCCATCATCAGCTTTGTGAACTTCATGTCAGCCAGCTTTGTGGTTTCAGTTTAACGACGATTTGCATTGCATCATTAGATTTTACAACATCCACGTTCAATGATACAGTTGCTTATGAGGCTCCTTCCCTAGATTTAGAACTTCTCAATAGAAAAGGTGTGACTTACTTATTTTCTACCGCCAATGGCTGCTATAAAGTAGGCACCAATTAGCAGTAGCTGAATTTAAAGGCTTTTCATTTAAGACCTTCATCTTCTGATACTGACCAGCAAAAGCACTGACACAGCAGGCAGGGATATAGCTTAGTGTCAAATAAAGTGGGAGGCTTAGTTGGAGACAAACTTTATTAAGTGGTCAGTTTCTTAGTATACACTTCAATGTTATTTTAATTTTTGCTTCTCCATCCAATCTGTATTTGGATAATAAATATTTGGAGCACAGGCACCACTGAGATGGTTTAATTACCAGCCTCATTAACAGAGAGGCTTATTCATCTTCTACCCTTTTACTTAGTATCTTCATCTTCCAACATTTTCAGGCCGTCCAGAAGAGACTTTATATTACCTACAACCTTGCAGGAAAGCCTTAAGTGACCAAAGTAGTAAATTCTAATGATGTCTCTCTCTGTGTATTAAAATATCTCAATGTTGATGGTAATAGAGACTCACAGTGTCCCTAAAGAAAGAGTACAGTGTTCCCTCACTTGTCGTGGGTATTATATTCTAGACCCTGTCCCCCCCCCCCCACGATAGGTGAAAATCCGCGAAGTAGGAACCTTACATTTATTTTAGTATTTATATATATTTTAAGGCTTTATAAACCCTTCCCAGGCACTTATAAACCATTCCCAGTCCCTTATTAACCTTTCCCACTCCCTTATTAACCTTTCCCACACGTTTATAAACACAACTTATGTTCTTAAAGATATTCTACACTCTTAAACCTACATCACTTTAACAACATACATATACAGTACCACAAAATCCCGCAATAGAGCAAAAAATCCATGATAAATAATTAAATATAATATTTTTTAAATCCCGCAATGCAGTGAGGCCGCGATAAGTGAACCGCAATATAGAGAGGGACTGCTGTATTTGCTAATCTGGGCACTCTGTGTGCTGTACTTGCTCTGAGTGGGGAGATGTTGTAATGTGCTAGTTCATTTCTCCAGTCTCCTGGAAATTCTCTGCCCATTTGGCTTACTTGCTGGTTCTTGCCCTTTCATGAAGCAGTCATAAGTGTAAAGCTCTCAAATAGGAAAGTCATTTGGTCTCATTTAGAAGGCCCCTTTTGCAGGTCAGGAAGATGGGAGATAATGATCCTCCCCTAGCCTCATTGAATTTAAATACACAAATTAAAAAGCACATTAACTCTTTGTTCAGAAGAAAACCAAACTGTCACACAAGGCAGGAAGAAATTCAAATGCAGTTTAGGCTAATGAGGGAACTGTGGCCTCCCACTATTTTGTTCTGGGAGCTTTTCAATCAGTTAGCATTTGCAAAGCTTCTGAACAAAGACGGTAATTACCAAATAAAGATTGCCTTCTGTGCATTGCCTGTGTTCAGGGTTTGGCATAACCGGATTTCTGATCCTTTTAATCCAATAGGAACTACCACTCCTCCATTCAATTCAAATACCCTATTCATCTCAGCATAAAAACAGCTAAAATATACCAGATGAACACACTGCCTTTGCAATCCAAGGCACAGACAGCAGGAATCAGCTTCTTCCAGCAGGCACAAACCTACCAGGCTTTCAAAAACTATAAAACAAACACTAAAAAACTCTTGAATAATTGTTTTTAATTCATGTGGCTCAGTTGATTGGGTGCCATCTTGCAAAGCAAAAGGTCTCGGGTTCAATTCCTGGTCAGGGCACTTGCCTGGTTTGCAGGTTCCCTCCCCAGTCTGAATGTTTCTCTCTCTCTCTTTCTCCCTCCTTTCCCCTTCTCTAAATAATAAATAAAATCTAAGAACAACAATAACCAAAGAACCAGTAATTATTTGGTTCCAGTTCTTTTTAACTACTCTGTATCTTTTGTCCAAAATTAAATTAATTCCATTTTGTATAAAATGGTCAAAAATGCAGATTACAGTAGGGAATTTATGCTTAAATAAGGATCTGTGGCTGCTATTCAGATAGAAAGATTAATCACTTCTATTCCTTAAGGGTAAGGAATATCCGAAACAACCTAATTGCTGGTCATTTGCTTCGCCCACAACACCGATCCGCAATGCATTATCTTTTTCTACCCTATATCCCATGCTTGAGATAAATGTGTATATACATATAAACCGCACATTAGAATCCTAGAATAGCATTCAAAAAGGAAGTCTCTATAGAAAATTGAAACTGTCACACAGAACTTTATGTTGCAGTGTAATACAGGGCATGTTAAAATGTTGGCCCAAGACTGTCTACCAGTATAATTGTTATAAGATCAGTTCCAGCCACAACTTTCTCATTGGTCAATATCACATTATGCCCTTGTAACAGAACCCACGGGCTGCCCCGACTGAAACAGGACCCACGGGATGTTCAGTTATTAGGGGCCCGATTGCCCGCCGCCAGAACCATAACTCTCAATACCAGAGTTCCGTGAAAAGAAAAAGAATTGTTTATTTAATAGTTATATAGATTTAGATTATTTGCGGATTTCTGCCGTTGTCTTATTTTCTTTAAAACCCCCACAAACACATAGTTCTGCCTCCCCCTACCAAACCAGGCTAGTTTTAGAAAAGTCAGAGAGACAGTTTTCCTACTTCCCAGACACAGTTCAGTTTTACCGGCAGCTCCCAGTCATTCGATCCTGATTGGGGAGGTTTTGCCTGTGTTGCGGTGCCCTCCAGTTCTTAATGCAGAACCGCGTGGAGTTCCCAGCCTCCTTGTAAAAACTGCATGGGGTTCTCCTCTTCTCAAAGCCGCATGGTGTTCTCCTAGCCAAAATGTCTGCCGCCTATTTTTAAACCCCTGACTGCGTCCTCTGACACAGTGGGTGTGGTAACCAGTTCTGACCATTCACAGAACATTGCACAGGCTCTGTGTGCTCTTTCCGTACCATTCCATGGTCAAAACCCCTCCCATCTTCTTGGGGTCTTGGAAGAACCAAAACCACTTGCATAAATGAGAAACTAAGCTACTAGCATTAGTCATGCAAAGGCATCTTAAAAGCTGCTCCCTTTTCCCCATCCCCCAATCTGCAGGCTCTGGAGATTTTTGGAGACCCCCACTCAGTAACAACCTCACAGCTGTGGGAGCTTAGCAATGAACCCCTTGGGCTGTGGTTAGCAATGTTGCTCCACTGGCTATAAAGCAGCTATACACATTGGTTTGTCCTAGATATACACTGGACACGGTAACTATTTGGCTAAAATGGCTGTATAGCTATAATAAAGTGGAATCTTAAAAGGGGCACTCTCCAAAAAGTTGGGAGACTTGTTTACACGTCCCAACCTGTTACTATCTCTATATGACAGTAACTCTTCCTCTCTGAACTTCAAGATGCTATTGTGAGAAGATAGAGGGGGAAGTTGGTCCAAATCCTTCTTTTTGTCTCACAGTGTGTTTCATGGAGAAATGATCTGTTGAGATACGTCACTGTATCTGCTTATTATCATACCCTTCAAGAAGAATCAAAGAATCAAGCCTCTGGGAATCCCTGCAACAAACGAATCTGTTACCTTTTTAACACAGCGTTATATGAACTTGCATAACCACAAAATTCTGTTTGGTTTTTTTTTTTTTTTTAGTGGAAGACTCAAAACATCCCTACTCTGATTGTTTCTCACACACACTTGGGGAAGCACTAGACTAACTCCCTTCCAGGTCTAACATTTCACAATCTAATTCCAGGCTCAGTCTCCACTTTGTGGTCCAATGGTCATGGACCTCCATCAAGGCCAACTGCCAGAGAGTCTGAGAATTTTTAAAAACTCAATGCACTTTGTTCTATCCTCCAGCATTTATATGGGCAGAAAAGATCTTGTCCTACATATTCCCCATCCTCCAAACACATGCAAAGTGTCTACGGTCACCAGGCATAGGGCCCCTAGTATTGTGAATCCAAATTGTACAAATGTCTCCTTGCTTGCCGTTCCTTGGTAGATGTAAATAAAGGGTCAGCGCTGAGTAATCTGAATATATATGAAGCAATACTATTTTGCCTTGTCTAGCTCCCGTCTTTTGAAATCAATGCAAATTATACCTTTAAAAAATTTACACAGATATCATAATTTCCACTCTTAACTTCCCAGTGTCTCACTTATCTTGCCAGGACTTTGCCCAAACGTCTGTTTTAAATTTTAGCTGCTCCCATGGTTGCTTACTCCCACTTTTCTCATTCTGATGTGCCCAGAGAACAGCTGTCACTTACCACCATACAGTAGCAATCTGCACACTTAAAAGTCTAAATTTTCCCTCAGCCTTCTTTCTTCGTTTCAGTTACCTTTTTTTTTCTCTAGAATTCTGCCCTCCTAAGTTTTAATGGCTTTGATTGCTTTCTCTGGACTCTCTCCAAGTTCTACATCTCTCGTTTGGACGAAAGTTTTTAGTTTGAACACAGTGCTTCCATGGAGATATGACTAATAATGCGTTGGCTCTGAAATCTGCCTGAACATAGAATTAAACATGGAATTAATTTTTTTGAATTATAGATTACTTAGCTTCACACAGCCACATATGAGCAACATTAATTTAAATTATCAAATTGATTTTCACTGAAATGGCTTCCTTCCAAAAGTCCAGGCCCATGTCAATAGTTACCTCTATGGAAAACCTTTCCTGACCAATGCAGCTCAACTTAACCCACATCCCTTAGATCTTATAAGTCCCCTTGGGGTTGGGATCGTATTGCATTGCATTGGTAGCCATATATAGTATTACACCCTTCAGAAGCTTTTAGATTGTCAAGCCCCTTACTCTTGCGTTCGTCTTCCGACCCCAGCACTGGAAATGAATAAATTTCAGTTACAATCAACACTTGGGACAAGTGCTTACCACATTCCTCTGTGTGCATGTCCCACCAAACAATAGCCAAAAATTGGAGGCCCCTTCAATTGTGAGGAGAGAGCACTTGTAATCTGCCTATCACCACCACGTGACGTGGCATATAATAGCTATATATTTTTAGTTGAAATAGTTTTTCCAATTAAATTTGAATGATTCTGAAGATGGGTGTTATGCCTTAGAAGTTTCTTTTCATTTCCTGTAGTGACAGTACCTAGAAAACTGTCAATGCAAAAACTCAAGGTAACTTAAGGACTAAGCATTCTAAAGCCTCACTCTATAGGAGAGGAAACTGGGGCCCAGAGAATTAAGATGATTTTCCCAAATGAAAAAAGGTCTCAAACTAGACTTCAGGCTACCCTATTCCCTGGGCTCCTTTTGCTTACTCCATGCGTCTTCTGTTAATCCAGTGGGGTTGGTTGGTTTCCTGGCTCTATGTCCAGGAGGTCTAAGTAAAACTCTACCACTGAACTCTGGAAAGGCGTGTCTTCTGAAGGGTGGAATTTCCCATTAAGAAAATAGGGAAATGTCATTGGTAATAAGATGAACCCTGATTTCTTCTGCTAGGCATGGTTTTAATGACTAACCACTTGTATACAGATGTAGGTTGGTCCTGGCTGGTTTGGCTCAGTGGATTGAGCGTCGGCCTGCGAGCTAAGTGTTGCTGGTTCGATCTTCCAGTCAGGGCACATCAGAGAAGGAAAACTCTGACTCCAAAAAACCTCCGCTGCCTTGCGGCATACCTCTTCAGGGGAAAGGCTAAGGGAGTAAACCCCGACAGAAAATCCGGAGCCGGAGTCCCTAAGGCGGTTTGACGTTGTAGTCAACACCGGCAACTCCTGCGGCGCACCTGAAGCCAAGCTGTATTGACTCCGTCTTTCCCTTGGGCCCTTCAGCTGCGAAGAGAGGGGGGTCTGCTGCATGGGCAACAGCAGACCCTCCATATCACCCTGCCCAGGCTCTGTAGCTTCAGCTTCACTGGAGAGGACACTCCAGCGTCATCGCAAGATGTCGATTCAACACGGGAGGAGACAGATACCGTGTCACTCCCGAGTCAGACTGCACAGCCATTCTCGGCGGTGCAGATAGACTCTTAAGAAGCTACACCATCGTCTCTCGAGACGGACGGCTGCCGACAGATGTAGGTCACACCAGCATGTGGCAGATTTGAATAAATTAGGTAATCAAATATGAAAATATAAGCATGAACTAAGTCAGGTCCAAAAACCTGGTCTCCTATCAGCCAAAACCATCATATCTAGAATAAATAGAAGGTATCACTTCCATTGTATTCTTTTAAAAACATTCACATTCCAGTTTCAATTTAGCAAGATTTCATTAAAAGGGTTCTTTTGTCAATTGAGTTCCATCTTACTGTTGTGATTTGGATTCTTTGTGTGTATGTGTAGTTCGTAATATCTGCCATATCTATTATTGTTGGATGCTGGGACCCTCATCTCCAACCACTTTCACTCAGCTGAGTAGGCTCCGTATCACTTCTTGCTGGTGAGTCAGATCATCTAGATAGATTCTTCAAAAGAAACACCCAGTGAGGGAAGGGCAATCAGAATGGTCACAATTCAGTCCTTGTGAGCGCAGGACCTCAACATAAAAATTATTTGGTACACATTTAAACAAATTCCAGGAACAAACAAACAAGCAAGGAAATCTCTAACTTGCAGATTCTGTTCTTTAGAAGCGGTTCTCAAATCCATGCTAAACCTTCTCTCTTGCCCAGATACTAAAAACCCCAAAAAGTAAAAAGTACTTCTTGTAAGTGTCCCCTGTTGGGTAGGGCCAGCGAGACTCAAAGAGAGAGTAGCTGCTTTGGCAGTATGTGCCTGAAAAATTCAAGTCCAACTGCAGATGAGTCAGCAGAGTTTTCTGGAATAGCCAAGGAGAGGATTCTTTCTTTAGGAGGCTATTTATTCGGTTGCTACAAATAATGTAGATTAATTAGGAGTAAGAATGAGTGAAACTATTTGGAAAAAGTGACAGCAGATTGAAAGTGTCACCCACCCGTTACCTAATGGAGGATGAAACATTGCAGTTCCATGCAACTCATGTTTTTGAGGGAGAGTAAGAAAGTGACATCAACCAAAATGTTATTACAAAGCCTTTGATCCTATTGACCCAGTTATCAGCCTTCTAAGGTCAAGATCTTAGAGAAATTTTCAAAATTTAAACAAACCCTTGATATTTGGAGGTACAAAATGTGTCCAGTGTGGCTCCTAATATGTTAAGAAAGGCATCGAGAGCAAAATCTAGCCAAAACCCAAGTTCATATGGCTTAGAAACATCCTTCCTCATCTTCTAAATGTTTTCATATCTGGCAAAATGACCAGGGTGGAGAGTGATATTTTCAATATGTTCAAGGTCCAAACTGAGTTTACGGTGATTACTTGAGAAACTCTAGTCTCTGAAAGCCACCTCCTGTCATACGATATCCTTGAATGTTTGCTTCTTAGGCTATTTCCTCTCTCCTCTTAGTCATCAATTGCTCCAACTCTACTGGACCATTCCCATGAACATACATATATTTTCACATACTATTCATCACCAGTTTAAAACACTTACCAGCTGTTAGCCAACTTTATCTCATTCCCTGAACTATTTTGAAGCACTTTCCAGAGATTATATTGTTTTATCCACCAATAGCTAACCATTTCTCTCTAAAAAATAAAGATCATCTTAAAACACATCACCATTCATGGCCTCACCCCACCTAAAAACATTAGCATTTTAAAGAGTCTA